>NC_080729.1:15453933-15773933 GCF_019097595.1 Hemibagrus wyckioides | reverse complement strand
TGGGGGTAAATTTCCACACAGGACCTTGGCTGATCTCTTTGCTGAAGTCTTTCAAGAGTCTGGAAATTTCCACTACGATGTCCTGCTTTTTTTTAAATTTTATTTTATTTTATTTTTTTCCCCCTCAAAACATTTTCAGACATGACAAAACCCGTTTGTATTTAACAACAACAAAAAAATGCTTGAGGTTAATTACAAATGGCTTGCGTGCAGATCCTCGAATTATCGCATCAAATCTTAAAACCTGACAAAAAAAAAAAACAAAACAAAACACAAGATCACCTGACATTTTGTAAAAAAATCGCTGTAAGTAGATTGGGCGTTGATGCCAATGGAAATTTCCAGTACCTCGCGTCTGCCTGTCCTATTATCATACAGAGCTACATGTTACATACAGTACAAGCAGCGATGCCATTAGCTTCACGTCGTACATTTGTTGTTGCCTGGTCATGCCAGGGCTATTTTACAAAAAAATAGCTTTTCTTTTAATAAAAAAACGCTACTTTTCCACTCTTATCTCGCTAATACGCTCTTGTTCTTGCTATCACACGCTGCAGTAGCTGTGGAAAGCCAAAAGGGTCACAATGCATCAAATCGTACAGTTTCGTACGAATCTAAACTAAGCCATCTAAACTGCGTTCTAATGAATTAATGTTTATTAATGTAAATTGTAATGATGAATTAAAAAAAAAAACATGTTCGTGAAAATTGCAGTGTAAAAAAGCAAGACTATAAAATCCAAAATAATATATCACCGTAGTACACACACAGATCAGGCATAATATTATGAGCAGTGAGAAGTGAAGTGAATAAGACTGATTATCTCCTCATTGTGTTAGTGTTTGTGGGAACATTTGGTCCTCAAAGTCGATGTGTTAGAAGCAGGAAAAATGGGCAAGTGTAAGGATTTGAACGAGTTTGATGAAGGGCCAAATTGTGATGGCGAATAGACGACTGGATCAGAGCATCTCCAAAACTGCAGCTCTTGTGAGGTGTTCCCGGTCTGAAGTGGTCAGTATCTATCAAAAGTGGTCCAAGGAAGGAACAGTGATGAACCGGGGACAGGGTCATGGATGGCCAAGGCTCATTGATGCATGTGGGGAGTGAAGGCTGGCCTGTGTGGTCCGATCCAACAGACGAGATACTGTTGCTCAAATTGCTGAAGAAATTAATGCTGGCTCTGATTGAAAGGTGTCAGAATACACAGTGCATCACAGTTTGTTGCGTATGGGGCTACATAGCTGCAGACCAGTCAGGGTGCCCATGCTGACCCCTGTGTACCACCGAAAGTGCCAACAATGGGCACGTGAGCATCAGAACTAGACCACGGAGCAATGGAAGAAGGTGGCCTGGTCTGATGAATCATGTTCTGCCATCCATGTGGATGTTACTTGGACATGTACCACCTACCTAAATCTCAATCCAATCGAACATCTGTGAAATTTGCTGGACAAGTCCGATCCATGGAGGCCCCACCTCACAACTTATAGGATCTGCTGATAACATCTTGGTGCCAGATACCACAGAACACCTTCAGGGATCTAGTGGAGTCCATGCCTTGACAGGTCAGGGTTGTTTTGGCAAGAAAAGGAGGATCAACACAAAATTAGCCAGGTGGTCATAATGTTATAGCTGATCAGTGTATAAAAAATACACATTGTTACTGCGGAACCAGAAAATTTTGGTAAAATTAACAGTAAAATACTGTTTATAAGCGAATAATTACCCTAAAATCAAAGGTATTACTTTGTCTTAATTACATATTTTGCTGATATGTTTATTTAAATTTACAATATAAAACCTTTTACCCTTCAGCAAAAAAATACCTTCATTTTTACAGAACCAAGACGTTAAAATATGGTATGTGTTTGTTAAATTAGGCTGTTTTCAAGGTAAAATATGTTTAAATATGGGTTGAATTTGATAATTAATGTGCTATATGCGACAGAAAATGTTATAGGCTGTAATTGCTTGCTTGTTTGTGGGTGTATTGTGTTTGTTTATCCTGTGTTTACTTATGTCTAATGCATGGTTCCATTTGTGTTGCTGCAGCTGTTCTAGTTCTGAGCTAGCTGTAAAAATACACAAAACATTAGGCAGGTGTACATATATAAAGTATAAAACGGTATATATTTAAGGTATATACAGATTTGAGAGCACTATTATAAATTCTAAATAATCAAAATAATAATAATAATAATAATAATAATAATAATAATAATAATAATAATAATAATAATAATAATAATAATAATTTAATTAAGACTATGGGCCTGTCATAATGTGATAAAACAACAACAACAAAAAAATAAATAAATAATTTAATTTGATTGAAAACAGCTTCTTTTGGGATAGCAGATTTCTGTACGGGAAAGCACAACATTGGGATGTGCAAAATTACCTAAACCCAGCTAGCAATTGATGATGAACATACTTTACACATAAAGTATCACACATTGCGCCATTATAGCACAAGTTCCCAGCCCTGGAAAAATTCTGTCCTGCACATTTTAGTGCTCTCCCTGCCTTAACTCACCCACTTCAGGGACAATAATTAGCTGATTAGTTGTTAGGTACATTAGGAGCGGTAAAAACACTAAAGTGTGCATGACAATGGGTTCTCAGAACCAGGATTGGGAATCTGTGCATTATAAGATGATTGCTCTTACTCACACATATGGCATGTTTATTGCACAAAGATATTGATATGATTATTCATAATGGAGATCCATTATAGAGCTTATATAAGCAAACAAGGGTTATGACTTCACTGAAAGCCGGTTTCTCCAGACCGGTAACACTGAACTGGATGCCAGCACTCTTTGGTATTATCAGCTTGTGATAGAAAGTGGCATTCGGATGGAAACGTTGGTTGTTTGCTTTCCAGAGCGCTATAATGAAATATCTTTAAGAGAACAAAATGGCAGTTTGTTGGTAGACTTTGGCATTTCAGAGCATCAAACCATAGATCTAAAACTGATCACAAGAATGTAAAAAACAATATTTCTATATCAACCAACTTTATATCGCTTAGGACACGGCATGCATGCAAAGGTCAGTTGGCAAAAGGTCAACCAGTGTATCATGATTTGATTTACAGTAGTCATTTCTCCTACTTCTGAGTTTCAATATGTTTCAGTAACCGGTGTGAAGCCACATTGGTTTGCCTTTCACTTTCACTGCAGCATGTATAAGTGTATAAGAGAATCTGGAGTGACCAGTGGAGTTTGCAGGTGTTGAACCCAGAGACCTTGAATCAGGCCCACAGCTATAAACACTGAGCCATCACTGCCTTGTAAAATGATTGTTTGATAGCCTGAGGAAACCAGCAAAGTTTAACATTCAAGATACACTACATGGCCAAAAGTATGTGGACACCTATGTTAGATTTTGCTGTATTTGTCTGAGCAGTGGTTTGGGTGGCTTGCCAATGTTTTAGATTTCTCTAATACATAAAATACGTAAACTTGACCAGAGTTCTTGTGGGGAAAATAATTTATTGAAGGTAGCAGTGTAGCGGGTCTTCAACAACGATGTTAGCTTGTCGGTTTTCAAAATATCTTAACCCAAAGATCTGTCTAAGAGAATACAGAACTCTAAGGACCTCCCATGTAGGGTCCTCAATACACAAAGCTGAATGTCCTTTGTGTGTCTCCTGGCCCACACTCATCTTCTGTATCTTGATGAAACCTCTACAGACACAGTTGATTGTATCTGAGAGGCAGTCACAATGTAAATGTATTTGCTTAATGATACACATAATCTTTCACCTGTTTATCCATTTTCCCATATTTGCTTCCATGTTGCTGTGAGGATTGGTTCATCTGTGATGGCGTGCAGTCGGTGTTCCAAATCATCTCACAGAGACTGAGGTCCGGGCTCCGTGCAGACCACTTGAGTGCTCCTGAATCAACCTCGGCTTTGCAAAGAGGAAAGAATTGTTAAAGATTCATTTGAAAGACACCCCACCTATCTCTACATTTGTAAGCTTATCAACTCATGGGAACAAAATTTTGTTCAAAATACACCATCTTTGTCCTCGTATGCATCTGTGTGCATGGGCACAGGGAAGGATGCCCTCCCCAATCAGAGAATCATGCTCTCTGACTCCCTCTGACAGATTTCTAAATCATTTGACCCGAAGCACATCTGCTCACACAAAGCCAGGACAAGGACCTGCAGCTGGATCACAAAGGAAACAGCAGGTCAGTTTCAACTTTCTTGCAGTTACAGGGCAGGAGAAAAAGGAAGATATTTATTTACTCTGAGATGCAGAAACATAGGCTATGTCTCTTATTAAGTCAGTATTTAATGAAGTTTTTAAAAAAATTATGTTATTAAACTAATAAATATAAGTAATACAGATGATCTATGATTTATTAGGAAATACCTGTAAGGAAATATGCTTTAATGGACCATCACACACTTGTATATTTTTATTCATGCCATGTGTAATCCGATCAGGATCTAACAGTTTTTATGTATGTGAAATGTAATATTTGCTTATAAATATCTAGTTTGAGAGTGGTACACTGTATTGTAACTTGGCATGACTGTAAAATAAATGGTAGGTTGCACAATGTTTCTGAAGGCTGAGCCAGTACAGCTGACCTCTTTTCCCTTTTAACTCGGTCAGCCTTCCTACTGACATGAAAGCATTTCAAAGCAGCGGACATTCAAACAAGTCCCACGCTTTTGTAGTACTGCCTTCAGCGCTCGACATTTTAAACTTAAAAATCATTCACGTGCACTTTCAGAAACAACACAGAGTGCTTACCCTTCTATAAACCGAGGTTTTCTGATATTCATCTTTCATCATGGACTACATGTTTATTCATATCCACTGATTTGCCAGTCACGAAACTGGTATATCTAATAAACTGGCAACTGCACTAGAAGATTTATATGAAACGTTCTGGCTGATAAGATTTTTATTGCTCCTTTCCTTAAACTCTATATCATCTCAATGAGAAGACCTTGTTACATCTAAAAGGTATACATTTCTCTTTCCATCTGTAATCACTGATAAGGAAACCATCCCAGATCTTTGGCACTATGGCTGAGAGGCAGGACTACTTGGAGGATGGAAGCCCTCTCATCAAGGCGGCCGAGTTGGGCAAGATGCGTCTGGTTCGGTTGCTGGTGGAAGGTGGCGCCCAAGTCAACGAGCGCAATCAACGGGGCGAGACGCCTCTTCTAGCCACGTGCCGAGCACTGAGGGCCGACCAGTCAGGAAACTCTACCTCACTGAGGCTCATCCGCTTCCTTCTTCAGCACCACGCGGATCCTAACGCTCAGGACAAGTCTGGACGTACGCCCCTCATGTACGCTTGTATGGAGCATGCCGGAGCCGAGGTAGCTACAGCCCTGATTTCTGCTGGAGCTGACCCTAGCATTGAGGACTATTCTGGAGGTTCTGCGCTGGTCTACAGCATCAACGCCCGTGACCAGGATACTATCCGCGTGCTGCTTGATGCTTGCAGGGCTAAGGGACGTGACATCATCATCATCTCCACAGATCTGAGCACAGGTGGTGCCACCGTTAGCCGACGCTATCTAAACGTGCCTCCATCACCCGACACCTCGCCTGTCACCTGCATGTCCCCTTCCGATATCGAGCTCAAGACAGGCTCACCAAACTCTGAGACTGAGGCAGAGGGAATCTTCAATTTCAGAGCATCGGGGAGGAAGGGGAGCAGAGCGGCTTCTCCTCTGCTTCTAGAGCCAGAGGCGTCGGACCGCCAACGGCTAAATTCTGAACCCTGGCTAGCCATCCACAACTTGGCACACCTTAATCGCACCTATGAAGAAAGGATTACGAAGGGAGCTGTACAGGAAGAAGAGGATAAAGAAGTGAAGCACAGCCATTGGCAAGTGGATCAGAGTAGCTCCTCTAAAGCTGCTAACCTCAAACCTGGTAGAGCGTTTTGCAGGAACCACGCAGAGAACTATGCTCCACCAACTCCAGCACATTTACACAATCGACGCAACACTCTCCCCTCTCTGCCGGGACAGAATTTACTCCAGCTTCCCACCTTATCACTCAATCTCTCCAGCTCAGAAACACACCTACACGACCAGCCCAGCACTATAACACTACCACCAGTTCCTACCAACAGGAACCTCCAGCATTGCCCTAACAACGCTAGCTCCCGCTCTCTGGCAGCTCCGACAGCTCAGTGCGGATTTAACACCATGAGAAAATGGAAACCACAGGAGCAGTTAAGTTTCAAACCCCAGGCACGTCATACTACCTTCCTGCCTCCTCTCACAGTCAGCTCCGCTGCTAACACATCCACCCGTTCCTGTGGTGACGAGGCAAGTGCTGCTCCAAAAGCTGAAGAGACCCAAGGCCACAGACAGGAAGGCGCAAAGGGTCGGAGACCTCCACGTCGCCACTCCATTCAGCTGGAGCAGATGAGACAGGAAAGTGGTACTGACGAGATCCTTTTTGTCTTGTGACATGCAAAAAAACCGACCGCAAGTAAAACTGAAGCAAGTACGCTGATGAACAGACAAGCACACAACACACACATTGGGTCATTATTACTATAATTAAGACGTGATATAAATGGACATCAAATATATGTTGTTTAGGATGTGTTTAATGATACAGAACTGCTCCTTTAAGTTTATTTTCAAAGATGTGTGGGAAAGTCTGTACACCCTTAGGAAAAACAAAAAAAAATTATTTGCATTGGAAATCACAAAGGCTTAAAAAGAAAAAAAAAATTAAATATCCCAATTGTTTGCATCTTCCAGTCTAATAATAAATATTCTAGAATAACCTGCATGCCCCTCTTTACCTTTATGACTGCTCTTTTGCACACATTTTGCAAATTTATTTATGGAGAGGAAGTAATTTCCTTGTCCTAATTTCCATTATTCATGTGTTGCATTAAGTTATGTAAGCAGTAGAACAGGAAAGGTGTGACAATACACTTCTGACTGGTCTGTCATTTGCTAATTATTTTTTGATTTAGTCAATGTAGGTTTGGACAGCAACAGCTGTCTAATGGAATTAACATTAAATCCGGCTTTGTGATTTTATTCTCCTCCGAATTAACAATGTCACTGGCTTCTTCCTCGTCGGATCATCCTGAGGGTGGGGCAAGTAATTCATTTACCTACAAATCACTCAACAAGTGTCAAAACAGTCAGTCAAAATCACCTGTGTGGCTCTAATTGGTCGGAATTTGCTCATTGCACTCGCCCAAAAAAACCTGTCGGAAAATTTCCATTAAGGCAGAGCACAGTCACAAAGCCCTTTTGTTTGAGCTAGTACCTCGCAACAGTGACAACCTCAATAATGTGGACAGGTTTTTTTACAATGCTGCAGAATAAATCACGCTTTATTAACAATGACAATAATTACACCCTCTGGTTTGGGCTTGATCACAAACCTGTATGCTAGTTTTATAGATCAAGTAAAGCATTCACAGGTTGCTTATGCATACAGTGGCAGAAATCACAATCCACTGTTACTGTTGAACTGAATAATCACAAAACAAGTAGGTCTATAAATAATCTGAACTTCAACCTTAATATGTGTTCTGCTGGTGGACAGTGGCAATAAATATCAAGCATTTTTATTACAGTACAAGTCCTTGGCTGCATAATGCTTGAGAAAATATTGTTTCAGTACTGCAGTGATGTCCAGTGTGGTATGCATTATGTGGTTTGGGACATGGCCCTGGATTCCTCTTGAATGTGTACTACAAGGTTAATTCATATTGTATTTAGATTGTTTCTGTATGCTGTTGCTTTTTTCCATTTTAAAACATATAAAACATCTATATGAAAGAGAAAAAAAATGCATAAAGAACAAGCTCAGAATCTAAAAATACAGAGATTAGAACCTAGTGGCCTACCAGAGCCAACCACTGGAGGGCGCCAGAGACTTTTAATCTACTAGATATAGTCGTGATGGTCTACAAGACAGGAAGTAAAGCCGTCTTCTCTGCACAGCACTCATAATTATTAGAAAAACGGTCCAACAATCAAAGTACCACCCTTTACCACCCTTGTGCACTGTGTAGACGTACATGTCTGAGGCAGTTGTCCTGCCTTGAAAACATCTTGCCGCAGAGTTGGCAGTGGTATGGCTTCTCACCCGTGTGTATTCGCTTGTGTGTGATCAGTCTCATCCTCTGGGTAAAGCCTTTACCGCATTCCTCACAGCGAAAAGGCTTCGATCCGACATGGCTGGCCTGCATGTTTTGCCTCATAGGAGCCATGTCCAGAACTGAGAAAGTATTTGTGGGCAAATGCGCATGTGAGCGTGGCACCGCACTGAACGACTGTCTGTGCTTGTTGCTGTGTGGCGGCCTTGATGCTTTGAGGTGACCCAGACCGTCTCTAATCTGTCCATATTCAGAGCTTTTCGCAATGTTGCCCTCAAAGTGCATTTCTCTGTCAATCCTGGCATGTGCAGAACCAAACGAATCGATACGTTTATTGGATGTGTTGTCAGGGTGGACGCTCAGAGGATCCTTCATCACCTGGGCCAGACACTGGTCAGTAGGAATCTGTTCATACTGCTCTAACCCGATACAGCCATCGGGGACGGAGAACTCATTTGCCGAGTTGTCTTCCAGGGACGGCCACAGTTGAGTGTCTCTCGGGTCCGTTTTGTGCTCGGAGCTCACGCTCGGATCTGCCATACCATAATCTGCCCGTGGAAGGCTCAGTTCCTGATCCACCAGCTCTTCCACCTGCTCGATTTTCATTTCAAATTCCAGGCTGCTGAACTCGTCTTCATCGCACCTCGGATCTCTTTGCTTTGGTTCTGCTGGAACCCTGGGCTCTTTCGTGGCATGATGTGTAGATGGAAATGTTTTGTCTGGAATCTGTGGTTTCTCTTCTTCAAGCTCTTGGGCTGAACCTATTTTGTATACTTCCATACGGTCCTCAGGTGGTGTTTCTTTTCCACAGGTCATCAAATCTGTCAGATAAATAAAGACTTTTTTAAATAAATAATAGGTGCAGAGGCATAACAATTCTCTTCATATATATATATATATATATATATATATATATATATATATATATATATATAGAAAAAAATACGCATATGTAGCACGAGACATTCAAAACAGCCTCCACACTGACCTGTAGCCATAATTTCGACCTGGACACCGACTGAACACCTGCCCAAAGCTGTGGTCTGCACTTTCTTCAGCTCTTTCTCGGTGACCTGTAGCCGTTTCTTCAGTCCCTCGATCTCATCCTCCCTCCGTTTCATTTCGCGGTGATACACAGCGCTGTCCTCCTGAATGAGCTGGCTAATCTCCGCCACGGCTGCCTTCGTTAACACGTCCAATATGGCGGTTATCCGCGTCTGTAGCACCGCAGCGGCCATATCCCTTATTATTAACACAAACGAACAACACACTTTCGAGCTCCTGTGGCGAAATTTCCATCCAGTATATTGGTAAAGGTTAAATTACAGCTAACTGGTACAAGGAAAAGGTAGGTAAGGCGAGAAGAGGGACAACAGTGAGGTCACTTCCGGTAAAAAAAAAAAAAGCACGACAAGATACAAGACTTTAAAAAATGGAAAATAAATTTTTATTTTAAATAAATTATTTCTTAATAATAATAATAATAATAATAATAATAAATTATTGTTCTTATTATTTTTATTATTATAAACATATACTATTGTTATCGTTATTATTATTATTAATTGTTATCGTTATTTTTATTATTATTATAAACACATATTATTGTTATCGTTATTATTATTATTATTATTTTTATTACTATTATAAACATATATTATTGTTGTTATTATTATTATTATTAATTGTTATTATTATTAATATTGTTGTTGTATAAGCTGATGCTGGTATGTCTGTTGTATAATTGTAAATGACACACGAAATCATGCAGATACATATATTACACATATAAAAATATAGCAAGATTTATTATCTTCTTTTACAATCATACACAGCTACTGGTTATTTCGATTTCAACTGATTCATCTGATCAATTCTAAATCGCATTCATGCCAAGCGTGAATAAACACTTCTGGAGAGCTCACCCTGGGAACACATCCTGAATGGGACATCGGTCCATTATATAGGGCATCATGCACACACTTAATTACAAAATAATTCACTAATCCACCCATTAGCATGTTTTTGTAAGGAAGAAGAAGTGGAGAATTTAGAGAAAACTCAGTAAGGAGAGCATGTAAGGCGGAGATGTCCTGACTGAGGATCAGGATCGATTTGCCGTGCCACTGTGCCACCTAGTGTGGAAAATACTAGACATGAAATCAATCGTACTGGAAAAAAAAATTAGAATATAAGACTTAAAGGAATGTAAGGATATAACTAAATTTTATTCGGTTCTTCATCTTCACTGACTGTTTTATCCAAAGTCATGGTGTGTTTAGAACTGTAATTATAGGTGACTTGTAAATCCTCAACAGTGCTTAAGTTAATCTCGCATGTCCAGAGTCAAACTATAACTTTCAGGTCTAAACATTG
Organism: Hemibagrus wyckioides; assembly: GCF_019097595.1. Lineage (NCBI taxonomy): Eukaryota > Metazoa > Chordata > Actinopteri > Siluriformes > Bagridae > Hemibagrus > Hemibagrus wyckioides. The sequence goes on along the minus strand of NC_080729.1, from coordinate 15,763,434 downwards.
TGTAGCGTAAGATTGATCAAGAATCTGGAATTAGCTTTTGCCTAACTGAACTGGTCTTGTGAAGAATTACCTCTAGACATTCCCATCCAAAACATTAAAACCACCATAAACCGGTTTTTATTATAAAAAAAAGTGAAAATAATTAGTCATTATGCAACAACTGCATAAAGACTCTGTTTAATTGTGGACAAGTTTAAAATTGAATAAAAATCCTTCCTCCAACCTTTTAGGTTAAAGTTTGCGAGGCTTTCTAGTTCATTATAAATGACATGAATGAAAACGAAATAAAAAATAATAATAATAAAAAAAAAGACAATAATTATATGCTACATTGCATTCAACATATTCATGACACCAAACCAACCTTTGCATGTATCATGTATTGAAATATTTTGACAGTAGTAAATATTTATGAAGTAACAACTGCTTCAACAGTCCAATCAAAATAAAATGTAGAAGACACGTTTAGTGACAGGGGCTACGAGTCTAATGTAACTAACGTACAAGTGAAAGCTTGTAGCTAGCAGTTTAGCACAGTTCAATCTGCTTGCCTGAATCATCACACATGCGTCTCAAACGGTGTTTGTTTTTCAGAAAACGAAACATCTTTATGTGGTTTCTGATGCTGTTGCCTATAAGAATGGACAAGCGGATGTTAAAATACAATAAACCGTGGTAGCAGCCACCTCAAAACCGAATCACTTCCTTTCTCAGCGCTCTCTGTTTCAGCACATTCTCTTGTCACTGGGATGGTATATATCATTTGATATAATGTAGCTTTAAATATGATTTTAGGCCCATTACATAATTCATGTGCAAAGTAAAGCTTTAAAAGGTAAAAATATGTAATAAAAGTACAAATTCCAGTGACAAGGAAGGCTTTCGGAAAGTGTCTTTTAAGATGTTTGTGATGAGTTAAACATTCAGTTTACACAGTGCTAAACTGCTGGATAAAAACTTCCTGTACTTGTAATCTATATTAAAATGGAAATGAATGAAAAATAAAACAGAGAAGCAAACTTAAGACACCAGACACGTGTTGGCTAATTGAATAAATTCAATTAAAATTGGAAGATAAAACATTACTGAAGATTAAGCTTTGTAACATGTGATTCTTGCCTAAACTTTTCACATGTTGTTTTATGGTTCTAGGCAGCGAATTCTCGACCTATAAAACTGCCCATTTGCTTCAGATAGCAGATAGAGGTCAGAAGTCAAGGTAAGACATTGTCCACATTAGGAATATTGTGCGTGTTACATTTCGTATATCAGTTAAGAGATACAATCCAATAAGGCCAGATTTGGATTTCTAAGTCACCAGTAGTTGCAGACCTCTTCCTCTGTGTGGCTGCGCTGGTGCAGTTTCAGCGAGTTTAAATGGGAGTACGACTTGCCGCATTCCTCGCAGCTGTAAGGCTTCTCTCCCGTGTGGCAGCGCTGATGAGAAATGAGGTGGGAGTTGCAGTAGAAGCGCTTGCCGCACTGTAGGCACGTGTAGGGCCTCTCTCCTGTGTGGATGCGTTGATGGATTTTCAGGTAGAAGCGTGTAGTGAAGGTTTTACCGCACTGAGCGCAGCGTGAACTCTTCTCCCCCACCCCCACGCCGTCACCTCTGTGCTCGATGGCCGGAGGATGTGCTGTAGTGTTGGAGTTAGTGTTAGTGTAGCGATTGAGTCTGTGTTGAGCTGCATCGCAGTCTGTGGTTTGCTGATACTGAAAGTGAATGTTGTTTTCTTCTCTTGGGTTTGGGGATGCATTTGTGCTGTGATGCCCGTGATCTGCATTAGTAGTGTCTTGTGATGCCTCAGGTCTCATGTTGAAGTCCTCTAACTCAGGGGAGTCCCAAAGAACACCGGGTTTGGCTTCCTGAAGACCTGCACAGAATAAAGGACGTTCCTTAGTCTGTATAAATGGAGACTGTTTTTTTTTCCATACTATACTACACCATCACAATTGCTATTATGATGAGATCATCAGGTACCACTCCTTTGATAACCATTTCTACCATGAAAGGTACATTTTAGTTGTTTGTTTTATTCCCCTTGGAACATACAGAACATATAACTTGGCAAATCTAGGCAGGATTTAAAATCAGTGCAATTGATGCTAGCTTTAAAAGTTTCTAGTATAGGATCTAGAGAACACCTTACTGTCTCTGCACTTTCTTTGTACTGATGCCTTTTTGTGCTTTATTGTATTGTTATTATAAATGTGTTCATTTCGTTCTATTTATAAGAAAAGAAACTGTCAGAGACTAAAATACTTCCAAGCCTCACCTTCTCCTGATGTGTTGGATGCATGGCGCTCCTCCTCCCAGCACACACGAGTCTCCTCGATCTCTATATGAAAATAGTGAAAAAACTATACAGTATTAGTGTATACACTAACTTGACCGTTTATTAGGGACACATACACTATGAGTAAACTGACAGGGTTTTAAACTCCTAAATTTTCCATCCAAAAGCAATCCTGTGATCAGAAGCTGACTCTGATGGACTACAGGTGACTAACACACACTGGAAATGAAAAGACGTTAGATAGATTTTTGATAAGTGTGTTATACAAACAGGCCAGTAAGTGTATGTCCACCATCCAAAGAATATCTGATCAGTGGTGGTCCCTTTCTGCTGATGGACAGGGATGAATGCGGATTCAAAGCACAGGTTCTACCCGATCAAATGGCTAATGAGTGTAACTGTGTGTAAAAATGTAGGTGGATATCCAAAGGAAAATTTCAGATTACCATCTGCATTGTCCCAAGGCTTCAACTCGGTTCTCTCCTCTTTAACCTGAAATGCTTCTGCTCTGTCCTCCTGCAGAAAGAGGGAAAGGTAAACGATCAGCATTGACGTTAAGTGAAGGGAAATAAAAGTCAAAGAAGCTTCATTGTCACTTCAACCATATATAGCTGATGCAGTACACAGTGAAATGAAACAACGTTTCTCCTAGACCAGAGGTCCTACACAGGACAAAAACACAGGAAAGTACAGGACAAGTACAAGCAAACATACAGCTAAACTATACTACAAGGTGCAATTCTTTAAAAACTAAACATACAACATACGTGCACAGGATGACAAGACAGTGCAAACAACTATGTTCAAAAGGACAGTGTTTGACAGTGAGTGCAAAGAAGGAGAAGAAACAGGGTTAGGGACAGTGAATATAGCAGCAGAAGTATTTTTGAAAGACTAATTTTACCTTTGCATTAGAAGAAGCATCCATGTGCGCGTCTGTGTGAGTGTCATTAGGGTCTGTGGTTAGGAGGAAAATTTTTTTATTGTTTTTCATTCAGTGGTGTTCAAAAGGTCATAACTATTACTCACCCTGTACCATTGTTTATGCATACATTACTCTCTCTCTGTCTCACAAACACACGAGGTGATTTAGAATAGCTAATCCACCTTTACTTTTGGTTTTGGGAGGTGGGATGAAACTGGAAAACCCTGGAGGAAAGACACGAGGACACGGGAGAAGACTTGGATGATATAGTAAATGATTAATATTCAGAGATGCCTTTTGTGGTTTATACTATAATATAAAATGTATGGATGTGACTGATCAGCACATGAGGAACATCATGTAAACCTCCCATCAATTTTCTATTAAGCTTCCTCCTCTAATATTTTGAACATAATGGAAATTGGTCTTCTTTCTGCCTTTACGGTCATGGAGAGCCAATAAAGGCACTGATGGACTGATGATCCCCAAACTCCGATTACATGCCTCTTGACCCTGCTTACCTTGCAGTGCAGCCGTGATGGTAACTTGTACAGCTACAGAGCGGCGGTTAGCAGCGGACTGGCGGGTAGCTGCAGCCTGGCGCGCCGATCTCAGCTCACTCTCAGCGAACTGCAGTTTACACAAAAGCGCCTCGACCTCCATTTGTCTCCGCGCTATCTCCGCGCGTAAAAGTGCCGAGTCCTTGTCTATGATTTTCGTCATCTCTACCAGTGCCCCTTTGGCGAACCTTTCTATTATGGACGCTAACTGGGAATGGATATCGACAGAAGACATTGTTCTCAGGAAACGAGGTCTATTTCGCGCTGTTAGAGGTTTTACACACAAAATGATTTTTTAAATACTTATAACAGCCCTCCGGTTAGAAGCCTAGAGTGTCTAGTGACTAAAGAAAACTAAATTTTAGTGTACAATACACCAGGTTTCTTAGCAACCTCTAGTTTCCAGAGCAAAATGTTTACATTTGTTTCCACCAAAGCGTCCACTTCCGCGTTCAGTGACGTCGCGCTACACGCCCTACATCGACCAATAGCGTTACACCGACGTTCCATTGGCTACGGCTGAACTCACACTATACTACCATACTAAAGAGTATGTTAAAACGGTACGCTATAGACATCGTAAGTTACTATGGTTGCCGAGGGTGGCGTACTTCTTAGTAAGGCAGTACAGTAATCCCCCGCTATATCGCGGTTCATTTATCGCGGGCCCGGTATACCGCGGATTTTTATTTGGAACCTAACTAATTTTCCTAAACATTTTAATTGTTTTTATGTTGAAATAAGGTACTTTATTAATAAAAAATATAATTATTATTTACAAAATATAAACATTAATTGAAAATGAAGTAAAATGTTAATAAGAACACGTAGGATTGTGATTGGCTGCAGGCTATGCGTGCAGTTGGGGAAAGGGAAGCAGAATTCTCCAGCATCCCAGTTCTTCGCGTGTCACTGTCCTGAGTGTTTCGTTTTGTTTTGTGTACGCTGTATTTTTACGCTTTTTCTGCAAGCCCTATTATGTCGCCCAAACACTCTGCACCTTCTATGGCTTCTGGCAAGGAACATACAGTATACATACAGTATAAACTATAAATGTGATATTTCTACAAATTTACCCAAAATTCATCTTGCTATATGCTTGCAAATGTTTTCTGTGTGTGTTTAAAGAGTGTGGGAGGGTCATTTACGGCTTAAACAATAAAAAACAAGCATTTGGGGGTGGCGTCCGTGTATCGTGGATTTTCGTTTATCGCAGGTGGGTTTGGAACATAACCCCCATGATAAACAGGGGATAACTGTATGTGTATTCGTACTCAGATTGGAAACCGGTATTAATAAAAGGACATACATTTAAATTTTACAAGACAATATCACTTTATTTATTTATTTTTTTTTAACTGGTACATCATACATCATGTAAACAAGCCTGTATATGAAATTACGCATGAAATGTAAGGCAGTTATATTTTCCACACAATTACATATAAATCTTTGTTTTCATTTTGTGTACATTACCAATATTTCCCAATATATAGGTTTTTTTTTTTTTATTACAATGAAAATATGTTTTCATTTACAATAGACTATACACAAATGCTGTTGATTATTTATGAGCAAAATGTAACAGTATTCATTTATGCCCACAACACGCACACAGGCAATGTGTAATTACAGGTAAGAATGGAATATGCAGAAAATTTCAAAGCCTTTGAGAATGAAAAGGTTTGTTTATTTTTTACTTTTTTGTTTTCCTAGCATCCAATTTGTGTGTGGTGGAGCTATAAACATCCTATTTTACACATTCGTACACCGTTTTTAATGTCAGTCAATCTCTGGTTCACTCCATCTTTCTTCTCATGCTTTTATTCCTATTGTAAATCAACAATTCTTTCTTTTTCTATGGATTCCTTCTCTCTGTACCTTTTTCCCGTTGCCCTGGCAACAGCTTCATCAAAGCACATGCTAATGCAGCTGGTTCTTTTTGACTCATTGTCTAAGTCGTTCTGGCCATTCTTTCTCAAACTCCCTCCATCCCATGTCCCTCTCCTTTGCTTCTGCTCTTCTCTGTCCTGTTCTACTTCCCCTTCCAAACTGTGGCATGACTTTGTGTCCTTCAGCGGTGTTTTTCCCTGACCTTCCTTGCTTTCCATCTCCCTGTCTGTCTCTGTTCCGTTATCCTTTTCTGTGTTGTGGCAGTCATGGTTTTGTGCTACATCCCCTATTTCATTTTCACTTTCTTTCTTTGGAAGCTCTTTGTCTGTATGTTGTCTCTCGGTATTTGTAGGCTGAATGGGTGTCTGTTGTCTCTCGGCATCTCTCTGCTGAAACTGTTGTCTGAAAGCAGTGATTTTGGAATGCTGTGGTTTAGGTGGTACAACAGGAACAGCTTTCACTTGGTACATTTTGTGTTTGGATATAATCACGGTCCTGCCCACGCCTAACCCCAACCCTGCACCATCTCTGTCTCTGTCTCTCATTCTCGGAGGTCTCAGCGGTTTCTCCCTTTCTGACGTAGAAGGATCCTCACATTTCTCCTCGCTCTTGCTGTCCTTCTCCTTTTCAAGCTGTTGTTCCTCGTCATCCTCCGAAAACCTGTCATCTTCTTCACTCAGCTCTTCAGGAACACTTCCCTTTTTTAGTTCTGCAATGCCTTCCAAATGACAGTCTTCCTTTGTCTCAATTTCCTCCTCTACATCCTCCTCCTCCAATTGTTGATCATTCTCATTGCCTTCGTCACTGCCTTCCTTCTGCTTTTCAACATCTACATCTTCTCCTTTATTCTCTAAATATGTCTGCTCCTCTTGTGGAACCGTATCGCTCTCTTTTTCCGTCTTATCCACATCTACCTGATCTGTAGGACCCTCATCATTTTTCTCTCCCTCAGTATACTCACTTTCCATACTTTCTTCCTTTAGAATCATATTTTCTTCTATCTCCCTTTCATCCCTCTCCTCCTCTCCCTCCTCACCAACTTCCCTTTCTTCACTCAGCACTATTCCTTCCAGCTCATTCCCATCTGCTTCTTCTTGCACGTCGTTATGCAGAATTATTTCTGCTTCCCCTGAAAGTTTGTCAGTCTCAATTTTATTTTGACTACTCTGTAATTCAGGGCTTGTCACGTCTACTGTAGTCTCACTCTCAGCAATGGCAACATAACTATCAGTACTCTCATTTTGATCCTCAGAGCTTGCAGGTTCCTCATTGGTAACAGGATCAGTTGAGCAGGATGTCTCAACCGTTCCACTGTTGCTTGCTTCCCCTGTGGGAGAAGGTGGGTCTGGACCAAAATAAGTGTCTTCTTGATTTTCATCATCTGTGGAATGGCTATCTGTGTGACTGGAAACATGAACAATGTAAAATGTCAGCCCAAGACCATTTAGCTAATAATCATTCCTATTAAAGGAGCTGTTTGTCATATTTAGAGCCCTCTAAAGGTGAAAAGCATTCCTTCTCATATGACTCCACATAGTATGCCAAGACTTCATGAGGTTTCTATTTTAACAAAAAGAGGCCAAGCTATTTTCTAGGCCAAAAAGATATATATATATATTTTTTTAAAAAATATTATACCATCGTTTTTTATATGTTGAAAACATCGTGCCATATAAATACTGGGGCTTGTTATACCCTTAAAAGGGTTCTGCTTTCTGGTTAAGGGTTGTTCATTTTCTAAAGAAGTCCTACCTTGAACCTTTTCTGAAAAGGGAAATGATTCTGTTATAGAAACATAGAAAGTTTAAAGGAAAAGGGTAGAACTCTAAGGAATTGGATCTTTTTCCCCGTTTTTTTTAAAAATATTTTTGTTTTTCAATATGTGACTTTAAAACACAATGAGCCACATTTGGAAAATACACCAAAATGTAGGTTTCTTGGTGAGCTACTTACCTGCAGGTGAGTGTTTCATCTTTGCTGTCAGTACTTTCCATCTTTTTATTTTCCTCTTGAATCAATTCATTTACATTTCCAGGCTTTTCTGAGTCACATTGATCTTCTCCGTCATTCTCAACACTTCTATCTTCATCCTCCTTTCTTTCCACATTTAAATGCTCTGTCTCCAAAGGAAGTGGGCTGAGATCAGCTTCGATTAAGCACTGATCATCAGCGTTGTTGGCTATCATTTCTATATCAGCTGATTCACTAGCAGGGGGACAATCTTGAATGTCCTTGGATACGGTGTGAGTCTGATTTAAGAGCTCAGACTGGTTCTTTTTCTGAGAATCTATGTTGCTGTCAGAGTCTAATAGGATGATCGGGGGAACTGCCCAGGTTAACTGCTGAAATTGACATCCAGAAGGTAGACTTTTAAAGAACATGTCCTCATATTCACCTTTATCCGAATCACTGCTATCATCACTTGGCCCTGAGTAACAGTCTTCATCAGAAGAAAATGTTATAGCTGGCTGGAAAGGATAGGATTTATAAGGAAGGCTTTGTGATTTGTTTGACAGTGGCCTGCTTACGTGAGGGGGCAAGTCCAACTGTGAGGTTTCCATAATAGGATGGCTCTGTGATGGACTCAGAGTATATTCCTCTTCATCATCTTCCATATAAAAGGCAGGGGGCTCCACTGAGAACTCGTTTATCTGAAAAAAACAACAACCACAAAACATGATAACATTGCAAGAGACTTGTAGATATTTTTTGTAAGATGAAAAACAATGAACTTAAGCATTGATAAGGTGAAAAGAATGTTAACAAAGTAACATTCTGGCTGTAGTACAGAATTGAGGGCAGAAAGATACGTATACCTGATTTGAAGTGGGCATATCCATCTGATCCAAGAATCCAAAAGTGTCTTGGAAATCCAGAGGGAGCTCATTGTCAGGGTTTTCTTCCTCCTGAGACAGGTTGAGACTCTCATTTTGACCTCCATCTTTTGCAGAACACTGCATCAAAACTCCTTTCATGACTGAGGGAACGAGAAAGATGGATTTTTAACGGATTTCATTTGGAGATGCATTATATCTATAAGTCTAGTTCATCCTCTTACCCATGTAGCCTTCACCATCCAGGTCTTCGCTGACTGAAGGTCTATCTATGGTACTTTGCCTCTCGTTTGACACTTCTTCTTCACTTGAATATTGATCCCTTTCACCTTTATCTTCAGACTCTTCTCTCTCCTCAGGTCCGGCCTCCTCAGGCTCTCTGTCTTCTCTTTCAACTACTGTCTCCCCATTTTCTTCACTCACATCATCCATCTTCTTTTCCTTGTTGTCATTCTCATTCATGCTCCCTGTCTTCTTATCTGTTTGAACGTTCTCTTCATCCGGTTCTGTTTCCTTTTCTTCCTCATTGTCCTTTTTGTCTTTCTTTTGCTGTTCCTCCTCATTCTGCCCCTGTCTAAGCTCTTCCTCCTCAGCTCTTCCTCCCTGTAGTACCCCCAGTGCCAGCCCTGAGGTTATATGAAGAGGGACGGTAACTGAAAAAGGCCCAGAAATGTGCATTCCTGCACGGCGTTCTGCCCTGCTGGGCATCGCTTGAGACGGAGTCTGTAATTTGTCTGCATTGGCCCCAGCCCCTGGATCCAGGCTCCTGTAAGTGCCCTGAGCCCCACCCCCTCCGCTCACCATGCTCACACTAGCCCCACCTGTACGCCTGTATGTCACGGCATATCCACTACCCACGCCCCCACCCCCAGTGGACCCGCCTTCTGCAGTTCCAGGGGGCATAGCTAAAGGAGATATGTGTGGAGAAGCATGCCGGGAATCTGAAAAAGAAATGAAGAAATGCTGTGTCCCGAAAATATTAACAAGAAGAGGTCATGAATTATCATATCTAGTGCAATATTTTACGTATCTGACTCTTTTAAATAGAAAACAAAACTGTTCAAATTGGAAAAAGATCAATTTCTTTAATTCCTTAAATGGAATTCTTTATATTTCATGCTTGTGTTTTTTGTCACAAGTTTGTAATCCATACGTTTTCCAGACACTGTAGTCTAAGACTCTATATATACCTTCCTGCATGTAAGGTCCTGAGCTCAAAGAGTCCATACTTTTAGCAGGCCTTAGCGTGTTCTTCTCTTTTTCTGTAAAGATGAGTCAAGGGATGAGGGATTAATAAATTAAGTGAGCAAAAGATGCGTAACGAAAAATTTACAATATAGAGTAAATCGATGAGAAGTGGTGATGTCAACATAAAGGTTAAAAAGTATACAGCAGGTGTTCTTACCCTTGGGTGCGTACTTCTTTTTGCGAGGATCATGGAGCCTTCCACCTAAATTGAAGATAGATTTCCATTTTCTGCCTTTTAGTGATCCCTTCCTCCTGAAAGAAAGGATTGAGTGCTGGTGATGCAAACATTTTTAATACTGCATGAGAAAGGAGTCAAAATATGGGCATCCAAACTAACAGTCACTAAGAGAAATAACTGAGAAATTTCAACTAGTGATAATAAAATAACATGGCTCTTTGTTGAGAAATAAGGTTGAGGAAAAATCTAATTCAGTATGTTAAATGGAGTTGACAGACTTGGTTTCAAACATTTTGCCGTTATAATAACCTCCACTCTTCTGGAAGGCTTTCCACTGTCGGCTGTGAGGATTTGCCTAGGTTTGCGGTTAGCATTCATGTTTGTTCTAAATCTATTTACAAACCTTGCATTGTGCACAGGGGCATTGTCATACTGGAACAGGTTTGGGCCTCTTAGTTCCAGTAAAGGGAAATTCTAATGCTACAGCATACATTCTATACAGTTGTGTGCTTCCATCATTGTGGGAACAGATTGGGGAAGAGGCACATGTGTCAGGTGTCCAACAACCTTCAGCCATATAGTGTAGATTACATTAAAAAAACAGTTCTGTGATTGGAGATTTGAGTCTTACTTGTCCGTGCCATCGATGATGGCATGGTAAGGTCTCATTGGTGGAGGACCATCTCCAGGACTCATGTTGCCTGGGAATTGGAAAGGCAAGGCCTTGAAGAAGTGCTCTTCCTGGCTGGACAGTATGGATGGTGAAGGGAGAGACTTTCTGCGCTCTGAAGTTGGTCCTGTGGCGATAGTGTGGAGGCAAAAATTTACCAAATTTTCATTTCTGGAATATATACTGATTGCAAGTAAAATGTTAAGTCAGGTATTAAATGAGACACATGTAAAATATCAAATTACTGCGTACCTGGTTCAAGATCCAATTCGGGAAACAGCTGAGTCACATGAGTCAGAATAAATTCCACCACAATGGACTGGACTCGCACCTCCATGAAAGCCGCAGTGCCGTTAAAACCAGATGCCTCGATGTCCTTCGATCTGTAGTTAATCACAGAGCAGTTTTAGTGGATATAGTGTAACTGTACTAAAGATTTAATTGACTCACACACACACAAACAGACCTGAGGAGATTGGGAGCCCACACAATGGCTAGATTTCTGGCGTGCATGTTGGTCTGATTAGAAAATGTAGCCATCCGGACTAAATGTTTCATCAAATATTCCAGAGTCCTGCAGAAAAACAACGTTAATGCCCAGATATAAACAAAATGACTATTACACATTTTCTATGTTTCTTGTTTCTAAGGTTTATGTCAATTAGGAAGGTGTGTTTACCGGTAATGAGGCTGTGGTAGCTCTTTCAGCACTTCCTTGATCTTCACCAGTCTCTCATCCTCTAACTGAACAGCCACAGCTTCCTAATGGGTTGGTAACATGCCGTTACAAATTAAGACCACTGTAAGGGTTTTTAACTAAAAGTAACTAAAAAAAAAATAAATCAGGGCATTTTATGGACACAACACATTGCAGTAATCCAAATGATAAAGATACACCAATGAGAATGTCCCAAAATGCATTTTGATATTTGCTGGAAATAGGGATTAATGGCACTGTTTTGGCCAAAGGATCTTCCACTGTGCCCAAAACAACATCTTTTATATCAAAAGAAATCAAAGCTTTCAACACATCACTACTTTAGTTCTCTAATTCCATCCCACCTTCCAAAAACATGTTTGTAGTTGAATTTGCTTCCCTAAATTGTCCTACATGTGATTGTGTGTGTGTGTGTGTGTGTCTGGTGCCTAAACTAGAATATTAAATATTTGTGATAGGTAGCTATTTCTCCTGAACTGAAAAATGTATTTAACTTCTCTTGTGACTGACTTATTATATCATGGTTTTTGGGTCAAGTTTTCCCATAAGAGAATATTTCTTAGTAATGCCAGTAAATAAGCTTTGTATTAATTAACAGGTGATATGATACAAATAATGCTACTTTCTGTTAAATATAACAACTGAGAATATGCTGTCTATTTAATTAAAATTGGGACTCAGATATTGACATCCTGCTTATGTTTACCTGTAAGAAATGCAAGGTAGTTTATTAGTAGCTAGCAAGATTGATTAGATGCCTAGGTAGTAAGAATTTCGAATGAAAAACATTTTGAATGATAACTGCTGAGAAGTAGTTTGTTCATAACCTTCCATACTGAAATTCAGATAGCTGAATTCCTTTATTAGGGGACATAGTGGCTTAGTGGTTAGCACATTTGCCTCACACCCCTAGGGTTTTACACCATTTTCACCCACCTTGTCCATAGTGGGTAAACAGGTGTGTGTGTGTGTGTGTGTGATTGTGCCCTGCCATGGGTTGACACCTTGTCCCTCCAGAAATCCTCCCTGTGACCTTGTCTAGTGTTATAGAAAATGAACATATGGATGGATGGATGGATTGATGAATGGATGGATGGATGGGACAGTAGACTGGATATTAAAATCCCACATTAATTACAGCAAGTTTAATGAACTCTGGAATAATGACCACATGATCAAGTTGTTTCACCATCCACAAATATAAAACACCAAATCCGCATATGAGAGCAATGGTGTTTGAAGTTTTATAGTAAGTATTTATGCGTATTATTAAAATCACTGTTTAGGTGTGATACCCACAGCAAAGTGGTCATAGAGTTGATATGTGAGCAGTGGGTTGGGCAGCTCTCTGAAGTACGCCTTACACAGGGAACTGACACAGTGAATGTCCTGCAGATAAACATCTTTATACAAGTCTGGAGACCCCTCGCTGTCAAACTCTGATCTGTGAAGCCAAAAAGAAAAAAAAGACACCAAGAGCTCAAAAAGCAGCTTTGAGTACAGTGGAAATGATACGTGAACAGAGACTTAAGTAAACAGACCTTAGTTTCTGTGTGTTGGATGACACACCAGACAATCTGTAGATCCCATCAACGATGCCATGCTCTTCAATGAACATACTGCAGTTACGGAGTACCAGAGGAACTGTGCCAGAAAAGTGTGAAAGAGAGAGAGAGCTGAATAGACCTTTTCATATTTGATCAGTTAATAAAAACGTTTTTGTACATTAATATCACTCCTCACTTTGTAGGTTCATACAATGTAGGTCTACAATGTGAGTGCATTGTTTTTTGTTGATATCAAGAGGGAGAAAAAGAGAAGTAATATTTGTAGTTGCTATAAGGTTAGTGATAATTACACAACGATTTGAGAGAAAAAAATTTCTTTCATTCTTCAACAAATAAAAATGTAATTGTTTCCAAATAAACGATTTTGGTATAAGAGGAATAAAACACTATAATAGTAAGTAACCAACTTTGGGGTAAGAGCAACTCTAATAATAGGTGAGAATATAGGTTTCAACACACATTCATGTCCTCAGTGTTTAAGGAATTAAATAACTTATTATTGCACATTATTAACGTTTTTAATAATAAACACAGCTTTTGATAAACAACTTAAAGCAGATTCTATATACTGGCTTTAATTAATACCAAAAGACTTCCATGAAACTGAGGAGAAAATGAGAAATATTGGTCTTCAAACTATAGCATTATAACAAAACCATAAAAACTATAGTCGTTTCTTTTTTTTTATCTAGTGTATGTATTATGAGATGAGAAATAATACTCACTTTCTTGACTAGTCGCAGCTAAATGTTCCACCAGGTCACATCCAAACACCTTGTCTTTGCTCCCACCTTTTCTTCGTCCTCTCTTCATTGTGCACCGCTTCAACCACCACTCTTACATCCAGACGTGTATGTTTTGTGTGTGTGTGTGTGTGTGTGTGTGTGTGAGTGAGTGTGTGTGTGTTTTCTGTTGTGCTCTTAGTGATATGTGACACCTAAGCCACTCATGGTGATTATTGTGTGTTGGAATAAGCAGTGATGTTTTTGTACCTGACCTCTAACCAACTTTTCCATACAATTATACTTCTGCTACATTCTGTATCACTACACTGTAAATCTCAAATCTGTAAATTCCACACAAATCTGATTTTATTGAAAGGTTATCGGTTGCGCTGGGGCTGGATTCTTGTGGCCTGTGCAAACTAAGTGAGACAGGAAATATATTAAGAGCAGTGAAATAACTGAAAGTGAAAAAAACAGTACATGTACAGACTTTGTATACAGGCATAATTACACAGAACAACCTTATCTTGAATGCTGTGTTTTGCTGATTAAAAAATAAATACTTTTTTTTGTCATTTATGGCTTTTCTATCACAAAAATATCCACAGAAAGTCTGTGTGAAACTTCAGCCTCATGGCTTGTATATACGCATGCAATATATACACAAAAATCATTGTAAAATTCGATCTAACAAACAAATTAATGCTTAAGTGTTGTCTATACAACCATATCTTTTACATCTAAATTGCACAGCCTCATTCTCCTGGTGCCTGTGCTACAATTCACACATCCTCCAAACCAGCAACTAATAATCTACAGAGTCTAAATCCTCACATTGGTCATTGAAAAACTGAAATCTGGAACTGTCATCTGATTTAGAATTGAACCAAAATTATGCACCCTCAACCTGAGGACCACAAAGAAGCATGCGGTGGCACTGCCTCTGCTTCCGAATATCATGTTGTGTGAGATTTGAGTGCTATCAAGGCCACACCCTCACGAAGTGTCTCACTTTTACTATCTGTTCACTACAAAACATCAGGACAAAACATCCTTTTTTCAACCCTGGCTGTATCACTCAAGCCACTCGTTAAGAAAACGCTCGTTATTTTGAGTTTTTTGTCTTCAGATACAGGCACGTTGTTATTTTATCTGCCTTTCTCTTTCTCTCGTGCTTTGCACGGAAATGAACAACCTCAATGTAAGGCCTGCCTCTCACTCTTTCTCTCTCTCTCTGCATCAGGCATATGGTGTTAAACCGATCAAATCTCTCTATATAAACTACACCGACGTAAAAGAAACCTTTGGCCGATGAACCCCCAACACCTCAAAGATCGACAGTGCCGAGCTGGTTTTTAAAAAGCAGCAAATAATAAGAAAACATTTGACTTAACCGTCCTTACCTTTTCACTCCACCGGCACAAGAAACAGCCCTAGCTAGCATCTGTGACGCAAGAAACCACTAAACTTCCCTTAGTGACTTCCTGACTTCTTCTCTTTTGACTTAATTCTCCATTTTAATCCTCTACAGTCTTAGTACACTGCACGCATAAACTGATATAAATGTACATGACATTTGCTTCTATATCTCTCTGCCTGTCTATGATGTGAAAATCTGTCCTAATTTACCACATGAACTACATAATGTGCTACATAACAGCCATAGTTGCAAGCTATGTTTATTAAAAGGTGTTAAAATGTTAAAAGGCAACTTAGTGTACATTAATTCATGAGGAGATATCTACTGGTTTCTACATCAGAAAACGGAAGATACTTTATACAAGATTTTTGTGACCACAAATCAAGTGTTACTTTCAATTTTTTTTTTTTTTTTTTTTTTTTTAAATAAAGCATTGTATAATATATGTAGTTTCACCAGTAAGATTTCTGGGTGCTTTGTTCACTAGGGTCCTTTTTAGGCCTGTTCCCTTCTTCTTTTCCATTTAAGGTCACCTATGATCACCAAAAAATATCCTTTAGAGGATATATGAGGTCAAGTCATGAAGGAAATAGTATTGATGACTCACAGCTCCAGTTCGATTCTGAGCCTGGGTTGCAATCTGATTGAATTTCCTGTGTCTGTATTTACGATTTACAGCAGGTTGTCTGATTTCTGACCAGACCAGAAGGTGAACTGGCTACACTAGGTTAATACACTAGATTGAAATAAATGTGTGAATGTGTTACTGTGTGCACGGTGGTCTGTGATGGACTGGTGTCCTGAAAGGTGTAATACAAGGTGTATTCCCACCTTATGACCAGTAGTACTAGGAGCCACCATGACCCTGATTAGGATAAATTGCTTAAGGATGATGATGTTGATAATGATAATGATGATGATAATGATGATGATGAGACATTTTTTTTCCTCTCTATGACCCCTAGTCTTGGGCTAACAGCCAGCTTCTTCCATTTACTGCAAAACCTAATGACCAAACGTAATGTTTGGAGGCTTTTGGAAGTCAAGACTGCTAGTCCATCCATAATGTCTAAAGTCTGAGGAACCAAAATACAGACATTTAAGAAAACCCTGTAGACACACCACGGCTTTCAGGCTAATCAGTTGTCTATAGAGATGTATCTAAATGAGTGTGAAGATGACTGATCTGTATTCATCTCGCTACATTTATTCTTCCTTTAGCGTTAATGTAATCATCCACAACAGTAACACTCCAGTTAGCGACTCATAAAACAACAACAACAGTGGTTTGGAATAAAAAGTTAAATGTTTACGGTAGTGACGTAAGGACAAAACCGGAAGTAAGAATCTGCGTATGTTTGAAGGGAACGTTCACAGCCTTGTAACAGTGACATGTTACAGTTTGTGTTTATTTCGCAGCAAGAGTGTTTTATAAAGTGGACACGTCGAGACGTTACTGCGTTCAGAGCTCGAGTGTCACGTTAGAAAAGCACAAAATGGCTCAGTACACTTTCCACGAGCAGCTGTTGTCCGTCATGGAGATTCTGGCCAAGGCAGCGACGGAGGAAATTAACCGGCGTGTGGCCGACAGCTGTGCGGTGATCCGCATCGAGCTTTCCCGCAGTCAGAGAGACATCGACAGCCTGAAGAGGAAGTGTCAGGTGATGGAGAATGAACTGAGGAAGGTACGAGGAAGAGGGAGACGGAAAGGTACGCAAAAATGTTACAAATAAGTTTTATCATTCATGCAAAAAAAATCCTCCTAATCTCTGGATCATGAGTTCAGTGTTTACGCGGTTACAGATCCTCACATTAAATATATTTCCACTGAAATGTGTCTGATGTTTTTTTTTTTCATTCTAGGTCTGTAATTCTTGGTTTTTGTTCTTTCCTTTGAGAAATTAGTGGTTGTGTCCAACCTGGAGTCCCTAACGGTGCACTACACACGATGTACTCTACCCTCTAGTGTATGCATTTTTACGGTCAATAATAATTCCAGCAAAACATAATGAATATGTTGAAAATTACATTATGACCACCTGCGTAATATTGTGTTGGTCCCATTTTTTTTGCTGCCAAAACAGCTCTGACCCGTCATGCACTGTGTATTCTGACACCTTTCTATCAGAACCAGCATAAACTTCTTCAGCAGTTTGACCAACAGTAGCTCGTCTGTTGGATCGGATCACACGGACCAGCCTTCTCTCCCCATGTGTATCAATGAGCCTTGGCCGCCCGTGACCCTGTCGCCGGTTCACCACTGTTCCTTCCTTATCACCACTTTTGATAGATACTGACCACTGCAGACCAGGAACACCCCACAAGAGCTGCAGTTTTGGAGATGATCTGATCCAGTCGTCTAGCCATCACAATTTGGCCCTTTGTCAAACTCACTCAATTCCTTACGCTTGGCCATTTTTCCTGCTTCTAACACATCAACTTTGAGGACAAAATGTTCACTTGCTGCCTAATATATCCCACCCACTAACAGGTGCCATGATGAGGAGATAATCAGTCTTATTCACTTCACCTCTCAGTGCTCATAATGTTATGCCTGATCGGTGTATAAGATATAAGATGAAGGGTGACCTCAGCCATCTCATTTCTCATCCAGCGTCAGCTCTTGGAAACCCCTTCCATTTCCCGCACTTCAGTGTGGATTTTTCCAGTGTGAACATACAAATCACACTATTTATACAAAATGGCATAGAATAGTGCATGAGTATTCTACTCGATAGGGTACAACAGGAGGAAAAGAACATCTAAATTTAAGGGATTTAAACTGTCAGGTTTTGCTGTTAACTCAAACAAGTGCTAGATGTAGAACATAGAGACATTAGTGCAGTTTTGGTGGGTCCAGAAATCCTTGCTAGGTGTGTACGGTTTTAGCATTAATTTTGACGATTTCTGTTTGAACAGAGTGTACACATTAGAAACCTGAACAGACTAAAGCTCCGCTGCATTTCCTCTTTACGCAGAGATGAATTCCCACACACACTGACTTCAACATGCAGTCCAGCAGTGTCATGGGAAACTGTTACAAACTGAAAATAGCCCAACTTGTTTCAAGTCAAAAAAATCTAATTCAGATTTTAATCATAAAATAAATCTTTTACAGAACTGACCATCACATGTTGATAGGAAATAGTGATTTAAATGCCATTAAGAGTGGATTTTTCCTTTTATACCACACAAATAACAAAAGCATAGTTGACAGAATTCATTAACCAGTTGACTGAATTTTTTTTTTCCAGTGTTCATCTGCAGCTCCTCTGAGAAGATACCTTTTCAGGGTCTTTGTGCCAGAAACACCGGTGTAAATGCATGCAGAGCTGAACAGCCAGTTCCCCCAACACAAGAAGACTCTGAAGCATCTACACAACCCATCCATCAGGTCTGAACAACTCCGTGCTGTGTTCGTTACTGTGAAGGTCGTCATGTCTGGTCACGGCATTCATTGTGTCTGTTATAACAGGGTTATGACCTGATGAGACTATTTATTTGTCATATTTCCTGAAGCTCAGGCAAGAGTTATGTGTTGATGAAGCAGTTTTTTTTGCTGTTTACTGTAGACCGTTCAGATACTGGAGGACAGATCTGCAGCAACAGCCATTAAAGAGGAGAGGAATGAAAATGATCCATGGAGTCGGGGAGAGGGTAAGTGAAAACGAATTGCTTCATATATAAACTCAGGAGAGATACTGTGATACTGTCTGGAAATATGTCTGTGATATGTATATGTATATGATAGTTCAAATCCCAAAGATCTCAACAGTTCAGCTGTATGATTGGCTTTTGGATTGGCTTCTGCATCATTTGTTTTATATTTAAATATATTTAAAATATGTGTCTCTTTCAGCTGCAGGGCAGTTTCCTTATGGGTGTCATGGCAACAAGCCACACAGCTCAGCTCAGGAGATAAGTGAAGAACAAAATCGATTTTGTGATGACATGGAGAGACAGAGGATGCACCTCACACACATCAGTTCTCCGGTTACGGGCAATGAGGAGCATCCAAGCAGTCTCAGACTTCAGGTTAAAACTGAAAAGGAGGAAGAGGAAGAGAAAGAAGTTGCAGAAGTCATCCTGGTAGAAGGGTCTGAGCAGAGGAGAGAAGAAACTAGTCACCCAGAGTTTGCTTATACCAACAAAAACAACAGTAATGAGGTGGAAAGAACAGACAAGTCCTTCACATCCACTCAGCTTTCATGCGACCTTTCAGTCTTCTCTCAGCCTGTTGTGGAAGCAGCCATGGAACAATCCGGAAACGATGGCAAAACTATACCGAATGACCAGATAGAGATGTACGGTGTCGGACAGGTCAGTGTCCATGAGCAACCACAGCCAGCATGGTGCAGAGACAGAGCACATGAGGCAGATCATATGGTACAAAGACGGAGGCGTGATGCCTCAAGCACACACCAGCAGCACAGGACGTTATCCAGACCCAGCGAGGCCGGAGTCGGAGCTGGCATGGCCCCCCAGACCGGCTCCAACATTCCCCACCCGGCGTTTGTGGGAAGAGGCCGTGGTGGGTTCAGACGTTTCCGAGCTCAGTGGGTAACCAGCGTGGATGGAGAGAGGCGCTTCCGGTGTTCGTTCTGTGAGCGGACGTTTGTGCGTTTCGGCCAGCTGAAGGAGCACATGCGCAGCCACACCGGCGAGAGGCCGTACACGTGCAGCCAGTGCGGTCGCAGCTTCACCAAACAGGGCAATCTGATCCGGCACGCCGTGGTGCACAGCGGAGAGAAACCGTATCAGTGCAGCCTGTGTGGGAAATGCTTCACTCAACGCTCCAGCTTAAAGTCCCATCAGAAAACACACACGCCAGACAGAGACACTGTTCTGCAAGGATTAGCTGTGCGTCAGCTGGTCAGAGAGCAACACGACAGCCTTGCCGTAACACAAACCAGGGGTTTTGTATAGCAACACCCCAGCATTGATGCCATTATTACTTGGATGGGCATGTTGATAAGCAGTTCCACAGATCCTGCAGCATTCGCTGAGTCTTTACAAAGCCTGGCTGTTTGAAGACATTATTGCAGTGCTTATTCTCTAGGAACGTTTTGTTTCGATTTAGAAGGCAACGTAATGACAGATGTCTTCAAAAATACTTTCTTTTGGTCTTTTGATCATGCTGTTCACAAAGATGGACATACTGTTCCTGCTGAAAGTTTGAAAAGCATGACTGCATTAAAAAACATTAAAAACAACAACACACTAGCTAGTTAATGTAATGTGTCCTAGCAGGTCATAGAGGTCAGAGTGTGTAGGTTGGCATTGTGGGCATTAAGCTTTCTCCTTTTTCTTTATTTTCAAGCAGCAGACTTCACTACATTCCCAAAGATTTAATCATTTGCAATGAGCAGTGCACGTTACTTGGAAAGCATATGAAGCATTTGAGTTCTGTTATTACCGCATTCCTCGTGATTCCAAGCTAGTCTGGACTCTTAATCTAGACCGTGCCCAGCTATATTTCAGCCTGTAGTTCTCCGGCAGCAGTACGCAAATAATAATTCTTTTTCTAGAAGTGATCGTATCTTTTGTCAGACACTGTGTATCCGCCTCATGGTGCAGAAAAAAAAACACAACGGTCCGTGTCATATTGTGCAACATGTTTATCGTTACACCGCTACAGAGAGTGATGCAAAACGGTTGCGTCTCAAGATACTTGCACATAGCGTGCGAGTCGTACGTTACAGTGGCTGTAGATGAGTTGTGTTTTGTAGTGTATTGATTTAACACAATGTCATGAAATCATACGGATGGGTTTCTACCACTGTATCACCAACAGTAAGCCTTTTTTCCGTGAAATACAATGTTTCCTGATGGTTAGCGCAGCCAGATTATTTTATTCCGTCTGTGTTTTGGTTTGCGTTCACGAACCTCTGATTATCTCCGCGTAAAGTTTTTTAAAAAAATGTAATATCATTTTAATGCAGTGTTTCTACACGTCTCTCTCTCTGTCTCTCTCTTAACTGATTGAAGATTCTCCACAAGGGGGCGCTCTCAGATGGAAAAATTCGCTGAAACGAAGCATACGCCAACATTTCATGCAACAACACGCCCCCCCCCACCAGTCAGTTATACAATAATAACACGCCCTTACAAACAATACGTCAGGCTTGAAATCACCTTCTGGTTAAAATAATTATCTGTCATCCAAGTGATTCACCATCGATTATTTAACAAAACAACGTTAACAAACGACCTTCAGCTGACTTCAGATTAGAAACAGAGATAAGGCGATCTGAGGGAAACGCAACACAAAATTTATTGATGCTCGTTCTTTCATTTTTATTAACACTAGAAATTCGCTCATTTTTTATAAAACACCAGTTTGTTTTTGTCTTCACTTTGCATTAATGACACATTTTTTTAAAATAGCAAATTCATCAACCATGCTCGAAAAAGCTATGAGGATCTACACCTGTTCCTTTGGTGGGACTAAATTTGGACAATTTAAGTCTTAGTAAACATTTTGTTCCTTTAAAATAAAAGCAGTGGACATAAGGACATGAAGTTTGAAGGATTTGAGTGTTTTTTTTATTTTAGGAGTTTGTTATTTTAACCGTTAAAGCAGTGTAGTTTGACCAAACCTTATTTGTATGTGAGTTTTGTTAATTAAGCTCAGTGTGTTAAAAGCAAATAATACATTATGTATATTAAGGAAAGATATTTTGTGCTACTAGAGTTTATTAGGCAATGACGTCTGTATGATGATGGAAAAAAAACCCACAATTTGGCTTCATTTTTTTTTTTAATTAATGTGATGTTATAATCTGAAGTAATAATAATGATTAAAAACTCTTTTTGTACAAATTAAATCTCTCTTAGCGCATCTGTTCCTGTGGTACAAATCCCAGGTCCATCAAGCTGTCACTGCTGGGCCCTTGAGGAAGGCCCTTAACCCTCAGTTGTATAAAATGGGATAAAATGTAAGTCGCTTTGGATAAGGGCGTCTGCCAAATACTAGAAATGTAAATGTTCCCTTTCAGGATTTGATATATGCATGTAGCTTCTCTGTTAATAAACGTCTTCGTGCTGTTTCTCACAGCATTAATAAATCACAAGGCATGAACAGGTTTTTCTGACATGAACCAAAAAACTAGAACATCGAGTGTTGGATTTTGTAATGCGTGTTGATGTGAGCAACCATTTTGCTCATGTGTTTGAACAATGCAACCTCAGTGTTAAAGTGAAGTGAGTAAATTTATTCAAAGCTTGCTTTTTGTAACTGATCTGCTCAAGTACAAAGAAACTGTACATTACGTGACCCTGAGCATTCACAGACCTGTCTCTGTGCTCTCTGTACAAACACCTACGCATGACAAGAACTCTGATAAGACATGACCGATGGATCCACAGGATATGAACCCAAAAAATTGTATTATTTATTTTTACAGAGTTAAGTCATTCTTAAGAAGGTGCCAGGTTAAAATACATGCCATACACCACATTGGTATCTGACTGTAAATTACAGAAAACTGACTGTATCTTTGTGATGTAATGTTATCTTTGGCCATCATAACATTATTGTTCAGTACAGATTTTTTGCTCACAATGCAGCTTCTATGCAATCGAACAGATCGACGTTCTCGTTGTGACGAAACAAGCCACGATATTGCAAAAGATTTTAAACGCTGTCTAAGCGTTCTGTGAATTTCCGGTCCATGTGCAAATGCAGTCCGTGTGAGAGGACCTTTGCTTCTTTCAGTGCATGGTCACTTGCATCCTGAAAAGCGAGCGAACAAGTAGCACAACATTCTTGTTTTTACTGCCCGTCACCTTCTCATGATCCAAATCTAGATGTAAAGATTTTGCTGTTTGTTGAGACAAAAGCTGACAGTTCAGGTGTTTGAGACATTTAGATGCTGGAAAGCAGCCAGTAGTGATGTGCATGTATGCGCAGAGTTAAAGTAAATGATGGTTGAATAAAGGTCCTCAGCGATGCCATCTCACAGCTCCAGAGTCCATAGTGTGATCCTGAGCTCAGGTTTGTGTCTGTGTGGAGAATTTACAGTTACATTTCTAGCATTTGGCAGACGCTGTTATCCAGAGCGACGTACAAAAGTGCTTTAAGGTCTCTGTCAATGAATACATTAACACTGGTTCAGTAGGTCACAGACAGGATACCATCAGCCTAAAAACTAATTAAAAACTAACAATACATTAAAAAACAGACAAAAAAATAATTGCTAGTTTAAGTGGTAGGTCTTCAGCCGTGATTTGAAGACAGTCAGTGACTCGGCTGTACGGACGTCTAGGGGAGCTTCATTCCACCACCTCCGGTGACAGAACAGAGAAGAGTCTAGATGTATGTGTCTAAAGTACATAAGTTGTGTGTCACTGAACAACGACCAATAACTGATCGCCATAGTTCCCAACGACCAATCACTGACCACCATAGTTCCTAACAACCAGTCACTGATCAGCATAGTTCCTAACAACCAATCACTGATCAGCATTTTTCCTAACAACTAATCACTGATCAGCATAGTTCCTAACAACCAATAACTGATCGCCATAGTTCCCAACGACCAATCACTGACCACCATAGTTCCCAACGACCAATCACTGATCACTATAGCTCCCAACGACCAATCACTGATCACTATAGTTCCTAACAACCAATCACTGAACGGCATAGTTTCTAACAACCAATCACTGATCAGCATTTTTTCGTAACAACCAATCACTGATCAGTATGTTTTCTACGAATAAACACCCGTTTTAAAGAATAAGTATGAATATTATTTTCTTTTCTGATAAAACTATTTGTTATTCTGATATTCTATTCCATTCAGAACAGAATATAAAGTGCCCCTCTCCTTGTAACACATTTTGTTATGCAAATTATCATGAAGATGAAATGAAAATGTGAACAGGAACTGGCAGCTGAAGAGAATTTGCAACACTGGACCACAGACACACAGCCTTTGCATATGACCCAGAAATTCATAAGATATTCATCTCATGATTTCAGAAAACGCTGTTTCACATTAGTCACACATTAATATTTGGATCATTACCTGTTTTATCTGTTCTGCTTTCATCTAACTAACCTGCATTCATTTTATCCCCCCGCCTCTATTTCAGTATTTACGGCAAGCCAAACATAAACCGGAAGTGGACGCTTGTCCTGTTGTGGAGATTCGGGGAAGATACTTGTTTTTATTGTTATGATCGCTAATTTTTTTTATTATTAATATTTTATTATTAGGGAAAAAAAAGACTTCGAGTGTATGAAAGGCTGAATAATCGAAGAGGACGATGCTCTCGGAGGACACGGCCACCAACAGCAGCGGTTCTTTCCACAGTAGGCTGGCCTCAGTCATGGCCGTGGTGGCTCAGTCTGCTGTGGCAGAAATCAGCAAACTGTACGATGACGGGCTGCTGGTGCTGCGCCTGGAGGTCTGCCGCAAAGACTCCGAAATCGAGGCGCTGAAGAAGAAACTGGAGACGGTGGAAAACGAGCTGCGGCTTGTGAGAGAGTCTCAGCGTCCAGAGACCCGCAGCCTGACCCCTAACCTGCTCCCTGCTCCCTGTCCACACAGGAGAGGTAACACCCAGCAGCTCCACCGCCTGCACTGACTACACTAAACATCACAGATTATAAATAACAACAATTCGACAATATCATAGAAAACATCTGTATTCTAGCATATCTGGAAAGAGTGGCACAAATCAATTAAAAGAAGACAATATGGCAGAGGAGAAAGCATTTTTTCAAGTTGCAAAGAAAGAAAACATTTCATTTATTTCAAGAACTTTATCCTAGTTGTGGTCCGGCATCGATCCCGGGAATCCTGTGCGTGAGGTGGGAAAAGATCATGTATGGGATTTGATCACAGAGATACAGTATATTGCCAAAAGTTTTGTGACACCCCTCAAATCATTGAATTCAGGTGTTGTTTTTCTGGGGTTGGGCTTGACCCCTTGGTTCCTGTGAAAGGAACTCTTAATGCTTCAGCATACCAAGACATTTTGGACAATTTCATTGGTCAGATATTGGTTAAATTGGGGATGACCATGTTCCAACATGACTGCACACCAGTGCACAAAGCAAGGTCCATAAAGACATGGATGAGAGAGTTTGGTGTGGTGGAACTTGACTGGTCTGAACAGAGTCCTGACCTCAACCTGACAGAACACCTTTGGGATGAATTAGAGCGGAGATTGCGAGCCAGGCCAAAACTCGGACGTCTGCCTTTACCTGCACATGAATGTAATATGGAGTTGGCCCATGCTTTGCAGCTATAACAGCTTCAACACTTCTGCGAAGGCTTTTTTAGGAGTGTGTTTATGGGAATTTTTGACCATTCCTCTAGAACTGCATTTGTGAGGTCAGGCACTGAGGTCTGGCTCGCAGTCTCCGCTTTAATTCATCCCAAAAGTATTCTATCTGGTTGAGGTCAGGACTCTGTGCAGGCCAGTCAAGTTCCTCCATACCAAACTCGCTCATTCATGTCTTAATGTACCTTGATTTGTGCACCGGTGTGCGGTCATGTTAGAACAGGAAGGGGTCATCCCCAAACTGTTCCGACAAAATTGGGAGCATGAAATTATCCAAAATGTCTTGGTATGCTGAAGCATTAAGAGTTCCTTTCACTGGAGCTGAGGGGTCAAGCCCAACCCCTGAATTCAATGATTTGGAGGGGTGTCCCAAAATTTTTGGCAGCATAGTGTATAAACACATATGCGCACACACACACCTAGAAACAATTCAGCATAACCTCAGAAATACAGTGAGATAATGTGAAACTCCAATCAGACACTAACCCAAGCACCAGGAACCTGGAGCTGTGGGGTGCCATTACTAATGATCATTAGAAATGTTGCTGAATATTTAAATGTGACCATAATAGTGACATCAACATCTTTTTTATATATATATATATATATAAATAAAAAAGTATATTTTTTAAATTATTTTTTTGGCTGCTATAACTGGGACCTCAGCACTCATTCCCTTTCATATACCACATGTTCTGAAATGACGATAAACCTTCCTTAATTGGAGAACTTCAGTATACTGATCTCTTGGAGCAGTGGGTGGAGTCTATTACATTACATTAATGCTGGTTCTGATAGAAAGGTGTCAGAATACACAGTGCATGATGGGTCAGGGCTGTTTCGGCAGCAAAAGGGGGAGCAACACAATATTAGGCAGGTGGTCATAATGTTATGGCTGGTCAGTGTACAGATGTACACAGAAACAAGCACAGGGTCTAGTATATGACTAAATTCATTTGGGTTTCTTCCAGAGACCATGTTTCCACCTGGTTCTCTGGTTTTCTCCAAAAATTTAATTTAGTGTCCCTAGGTATCTGTAGCATTACAATTTTTCCCAAGCAGAACATCTTAGCTGATTCATTCTCAAATAAGGACATGTTGGGGGGAAAAAAAAATAGTTTCAAACTTTTAGTTGAACTAATCTTTTCATCTTTCTCTGCCTTTTTACACTCAACAGACCTTGGAGAATGCACAGAAGGGACAAATCAGCGTCGTTCATGGAAACCTCAACCTTCTTCTGATGTGTGTAATGGAAAGGAAAATGATCAGGCAGGTGAAACGAATTACAAATCCTCAGAAGAAATAAATTCGCAGGACATTCTTGCAAAGGAAACGGAGCTCACCCCGACAGACCCACAACCTTCTACGGAGGAGCTGAAGCAGCCGGCGTTCTGCGAGGAAGAGAGCGGACCAGAGTTTCAGAAAAAGACAGAACAGGAGATAGAGACAGTCAGTTTAGATGAGAGCAACATAGAGTGTGTTGTGATCGAGGACAGAGAAACAGAGCCGTGGTCATCCACGGAGAACAGCATGGAACATGCCGAGGACCTGGACTGCTCTATTGTTACCGAGCAAGACGGACATCCGCTGATCGCGTCCGTGTGGAGCGTCGGTTCTAGCACCTCCCGTCCCGTGGATGATATAACTATGACAAACAGACTCAATGTAGAAGAAATAAGGCAGCAGAGGATGCCACAGCAGCAGCCTAGAAGCGAAGGAGAACCAACAGACCTGAACCTGCCACGCCAGTTACAACACAGAGCGGACACAACCGTCCAGCCCAGGCTGCTGCTTCCTTCAAGAACTCATGAAGGTGTCATGCTCTTAAACAACAGCACGAGTCAGAATGGGAACCAAGCACCTTTCACAGGAAATGAAATCGCTATAGCCAGGTTACCTCCGAGGAGAAAGCCGGTGAGAGAGAAATGGTTTATGTGTTCTTTCTGTGGGAAGAGCTTTGACCGCATCAGCCACCTTCAGATGCACCACAGAATTCACACCGGTGAGAAACCGTTCCACTGTGGCATGTGCGGGAAGAGTTTCTCTCAACAAAGCAACTTACGGACACACCAGAAAACCCACAAAGATCTCAGGACAGCGAGTGAAACGTTTTAAAAAAAAAAAAAAAAAAAAAGAAAAGATAGAAAATTAAGACACTTAGGACGTCCGTGTGTCATTTTTTATTTTCTAGTACGTAAACCAACACCTGGCCATCTTGGGTTTGCTCATTTTATTTTTACAATAAACAAAAAGTTGGCAACACTTCTCTGTTACTGTCTTTACAAACTGCACAGTGGAATACAGAAATAATACACAAAATTCATGAAAAGGTATTTCATAAGTTGACAGGTTTGTCTCCTAGTATTTACTTATATTTACAAATGCTATACACTGCATCGGTGAACCTTAATTAATTAAGAGCAATCAGTTGCTAAACTAGGTCGTTGAGTTTAAACAAAATCATCGATATTGACTCTGTTGCTAATTAAACAATGCAGAGATTTAGTAGTAGTACACTTCCAAAAGGTAATGAACGCTGAGGTAATTAATACAGAGAGAAATAGCTCTGGAAACATGTCAACTTTAACAGGTCGTTAAAGCCACAAGAACTAACCGTGTTTAACAGGTTGATATTCTGGCAGTAAAAGCTGCTAAACCTCATTGTGCAGTACGTGAATAAGTGACACTGAAACGCCTGCTTGCTTCAGGGACTCCCGTTTCCTTTCAGAGAGCTCTCAGTCTGTCCGAGTTGCACTGCATGATGTAGCTGCGCTGGAGATTTATATATGTATGTATATATATATATATATATATATATATATATATATATATATATATATATATATATATATATATATATATATATATATAAAATATTGCTAGAGAACATCTGCTTCCTGCAGACAGTAAATTTCAAGTCAAGATCATCTGTCTAACGTCCAGCCTCCTGCTTTTTAATCATTCATATTCCCAAATGTTGTGTATTCAAATGCCATAATCTCAGAAACCTATTTAATTCTCCATGGGCATAGAAGTCAAAGCAAGGGATTGCAATTTTAGCAAGTCTCAAATCGTCAGTCTCGTGCACACACACGCAGCAAAAATCCTTTGTGTCCTAAAATACTAGTTGGTTGTCCATCACCAGTCACCTCCAATCCATTTGTTCTGGTTTTGTGTGTGGGTTTTTTTTTTTTAAACTTTTGATTAATGGGTAAAAGCTGATCATTTATTTACCTCTTTCGAACGGATTTAATTCAAAAGTTTACTCTGTTCTGAATAAGGTTGATCTTGTTTTCCCAAATGAACAATCAGTATTAATGGTGATATTAACGTAATATTACTTTTGCACTCATTTAGGCAATTTTCCTAAATTGGAGTGTCCTAAATAAGTGATGCTGGCTCATATTTCGATGCATTGGTCTGCTTTAAATCCACTGATATATCTGCATCTGGACTTGTGACCTGCTGGTAGATGATGCCCCATGTGGGCAGAGTAAAATGCTGAGGTTTCCATTGGTCTCAATGTGTTCTAACCAGCTTATGGTATTAACACTAGCTCCAGGGAGTGTTGAATGAATTCACTGGTCAGGTGAAGCAGCACTGGACCACAAAGTTCATTACTGGTGACCGGGATAGATGGCAGGAATGACGTGCTGTGTAGGAACATTTTCTCCTTGTATGTACTGGCTACTTGGGTGCAGTATTATAGCGTTCGGGTTCGGTTTCGGCCTGAGGAATCCGTTGCTGTACTGGAAGTTTTTCGAGAGCGTCTCGGAGAGCTGATGCGAGTTGAAGGTGCAGTCTCCCTCCTCTCCCTCCGGCATGCCTTCTCTCTGTCCCCATACGTCTTGTTCTTTCCCTCCTTCTCTTGAAACCCCCGAGCTGATGGACAACGGAGGATGGCTCTGGTCTCTCCGAAGCTCTACGTACTAAGTGATCGAAAGAGAATGATCGAGTTACTGCTCCAGAGCCACAAACAACTCGTTTTCATAATTACATTCTTACTATTTATTTAGTTAATTATAGATTTAATATCCTAATGTTACCCTAGCCACAGACTCTGAAGTGTCACTGATCACATTTCCTGATCTCTCAGCTGAACTGATCACGAGCAAAACTGCATCCATACTACTTTTTTTTAACAGTTAGCTATCGTTTTTCATACACCATTTTCACACGGTGGCTTTTGAGAACAAGTCATAGCATACTCTGCATTTTTTTGAGCGGTGAAAGACACAGGAATTAGAAGAGACGCTGGATTATGGCAGGATACTGTAATAACTGTCTTCAGCTGTCAGCCTAGACGCCTACACACAGCACTGAGAAAGGTAATGCTCGCCTGTTTAAATGAGCCAGGAAGCAATGTGCTTATTTTTTTAATGCTTGTCATGAGCACATTGCTTCTAGAAATACTGTATATACAGAACATTTAAGAAACTACCCACTCGATCATCCCTGCACATTCCTGTGGCTTAAACACATTAATATATACAGTATATAGTTGATAGAAAAAGTCTACAAGTTTTGTGATGTGTGTAAAAAAAAAATGAAACCAAGATAAATGATCAAAATATAAAAAATATATATAATACCCTAGTTTCAGTATGGGAATGTGTTCAGAATCAGCAGTCAAACTCATGTTAAATCCTGTTTAGTATATACAAGTGGGCAGTACACTGTATTGGACACACGCCTCTTAGTAAAACCTCAGCAAAGACATATCACTGCTCTTTATGAAGCTTTCCACTGTTTGAATGTAGTCTTGTATCTCTACCTCTGTCTCTTTCCTCCTCCCGCTCCCTTGTATTGAGTCACAAGACAGGTGTATGGCTGGACGGCCGATGCTGTCACGGTCGCCGTCTCGGTCGTCATAAATGCAGGATCTCTCCTGATGAACAAGTGCTTACAGTCATCATCACATCATTACTGGCTCGAGTCACCAGGCCACCTACTATATTATTACACCATCCCGAAATGACATCAGTAGGCAATATGGGAGTTAAGCAACAATAAATATATATATGTATATATATATAAAAAAAAAACAATTATTATTATAGCAGCTGTCTGGACATTTCCTGCGATCATTTTTTGTGATGCATTACCTCGAGTGTAAAGGCACTGCTTCTTACAGGTGATTCCATCCTGAGTAGCATGGATTCTTCAGTCTACAAGAACAAACAAGGTGAGAGGATGTGCATCACTGTACAACCGTGTTCGAACGTTCAGTTTGAGCCTTACGGCACTTTAGTGCTCTTTGTGGTGCTCGTGCATAGTGGATCATGTTTCACTCATTGAAGCCAACAAGCCAATCCACATTCTTGTTTGACAGCTTTTGGCACATCTATGTGTGGTTTTCACACCGCCATTGATGACCTGGCTCATACATGTCTAGAGCTGAAACTGAGCTAAAAGACAAAAACAATTCTTAGACATCTTAATTGGGCTTATCTTTTTAAAGAGAGAAGGTCTGTTGTTTCAAAGCAATTAAAGCCATCTCCAGGTTACCTGGACACTAGCTGAAAAGTTTCCATTTGCAAACAATACGAGCTTTGTGTTTGCTAAAGCAGGAACATGTCCATTATCACACCCCAGGTGTCTGTGTTCATGCCGTATTTATAGCGTTATTGCCACACGTACCATCAACAAATGCAAAGCTTTTATCTATGAAAATAGGGCGGAATAAAATTCAATTGATTGATCTTATAACCAAGGCGGCGGTCAAATCTCTGTTTAGAGATCCAGCAATCATTTGAGGTTTATGGTAATTGCTCAAGAGTTGATAAAATACCCAAAACCTCAAAACATAGCTTTTTAAGACATCTTTTAATTGTGCTGATTGGTGTTATGCTATTCTGATATTCTTCTTTTTTTTCTGTGTTTGTGAACAGGATGTTATAAACTAGGCCTCTTAGCGAGATAACTAAACGTTTGAGGTGAATAGATAGGATGGGTGTGGCTATTGTTTAACAAATTGCTGAAACTTTAATCATGTAAACTGAGACTCATATAGCAGAATGTAATATGTAATATGTGTAACTTGTGACAAACGTACAGTGGTTTAATAGCAGCAAGCTAACAGAGGTTGTCGAGTTTGCTGACTTTGTAGAACATGACAATGCAAACAAAAATGCGGATATTAAAATTTCATGTCCATTTGTGACAAACGCATGCTAGTTTACTAGCAGCTAGTTAACTGCCCAGATAAGTTCAGAAGAAAGAAAACTGTAGGTGATAGGGGACTTTTAGTAGGTTTGGAGAAAGTAGCAAAGCAAATCTAAACTCTTTATATACTGGAAAAAAAAACAACTGTGATAAATGAGTGCATGTTTAGCTAGTTAGCTAGTGATAGGGGAGTCTGTTCATAGATATATAAATGTGTGTAGAAAAATGTTAGTAGTTCCAAAACAGTTACTAGAAAAAAAAAAGTATGTTAGCCAATGGTACCCGCATCCTGTGGTCAGCACTGAACGAGTTAAGTCTCCTCATAGAAGTCTGTCTTGAAAGATTATTGATCTCATCCCTGAAAGAAAAAGAACAGACAGAGTGAATTAAATTTGACATTTTATTGTACAGATCTGTACTATTTAAGTGTTGCTGCCAAAGGATGGCAGACTCACTTCGTCTCGGAGAGCTCCCGTTTAAGTTTCCTGGTCTTGCGTCTATGGTGGCACGTAAACAGAAGGATGATGATCGCCATGACAACTACTAAAACCCCAGCTGCTCCACCCACTATGATAAGGAGGAGGTTGTCAAAAGAGGCCCCCAGCTTGGAAGTTTCCGAGGCCACTAGAAGTGTGAGGGGAAGAAAAAAGTTAAAGGTATTTTTTCTACCAAATGGGGGCAGTGTGTGTACAGAAATGGCAAATAAACAGACAATGAATCAGTTGATAAATCAGGCAGACAATAAATGAAATGATAAATCGTTAATTCATTACAGAACTTTGTTATACCACTTGCTATAAGAAATTCATTAACATGCAATTTGGTTCTTATATGTAATTTTAGAAGAGAAAATTTGAACAATGCTGTGAATAGTTTATTAAGAGCTGCTGCTTCTTCTTCTTCCGGCTTTTCCCTTCAGCGGTCGCCACAGCGAATCATCTCTCTCCACCTATCCCTATCTTCTGCATCCTCAACACCTACACCCACTAGCTTCATATCCTCATTTATTATATCCATATACCTCCTCTTTGGCCTTCCTCTTTGCCTCCTGCCTGGCAGCTCCATGTCCAACATTCTCCTACCAATATACTCACTCTGAACATGTTCTCCTCTGAACATGTCCAAACCATCTTAATCTGGCCTCTCTAACTTTGTCCCCCGAACATCCAACATGAGCTGTCCCTCTGATGTACTCGTTCCTAATCCTGTCCAACCTTGTCACTCCCAAAGAGAACCTCAACATCTTCAGCTCTGACTCCTGTCTCTGTCTCAGTGACACTGTCTCTAAACCATACAGCATGGCCGGTCTCACCACTGTCCTGTACACCTTCCCCTTGATTCTTGCTGATATTTTTCTATAACACAGAACTCCCGATTTCTCCACCCATTCCAACCTGCCTGCACTCGCTTCTTTACCTCTTTCCCACACCCTCCATTACTCTGGACTGTTGACCACAAGTACTTAGTTTATTAAGAGCTTAATGAAGAAAAAAAGTGTCACTAATTGAGATTTTAATTTGTTGACTCAGTTTGGCTCTTACTCTTACTACAGTTGTTTTTTATTTGCCAAAAAAACATACAAACTGTCCCATGACTGAAGTCGACAGTGGTGCTATTACACAGAAAACCGGAAGAGGAAGCTGAAGTGAAGGGAAAAAGCCAGTTTTTTGCCATCACAAGACTATTTTGCAATAATGGCAAGTTTTATTTAAAGCTCACAATTTACATTTATTTTAAAGCTCACCATCCATTTAGAAAGAAACAAGTGGTTGGATACAGTAAGCATTCAAATCTGATTGTGCGTGGGATATAGTACATGTAAAACCAGTCTTTTGTACCCTTATTATTTATCTTTCAACTGGTAATATAAATATAGTGTAGACAGTTGGACATTAAGGACTATGCCACACTACATCTGTAACATTCGATGTAAAAGATACACACGAAGAGGGACCACCAAAGAAACAAGGAAAGGTACAGTTTGGTACCCTTCCTTTCCTGAGAGTGTACTATACACTACTTAGAGGGTTTTGCGATTTTGTTACAGTACCAGAGTGTGAGTATCCATTGATGTCCCACAGTGCATTATAGTCCAAATGATGATCCAAATGGTAGAAAATATGCAATTTGCCATCACTAAGTTATTTAGAAATAAGCAATTTTCACTAATTGAGCCAATATTAAATCTCAAGGCCATGTTGCAAAGGTCCCAGAGGTTGTAAGCCTTACCTCGGATCTGTACATTAACCTCAGACTTCACCGATCCCACAGAGTTTCTGGCCTCACATTCGTAGACACCTTCATCAGTTTTATTTAGGGGGTGGGTGAAAATGAGCCTGTTGCCCTCCACAGATACTTCCTTGGGCAAAGCCCCGCCGTTCCTGAACAAAGGCAATAAATAATTTTTATTTACATATTCATTACATAAAGTTCCTCAATGTTTTTTGATCTGTATTTGAAAACTGTTTAGTTTTAAAAACATTGAAGCTATACAATGGCATTTATTTACTTTTTTACTATATATGTGATTTTTATTCAATAGGCATCACAAAGGCAAGAAATTAATATTATTCAATAATTAATTTTTAAAGAAAAATTTTAAAAGAGAAACATAAAGCAAAGGGAGTTTAAAAGCTCATATAAACACATTATAATATTAATTAATTAATTTATTTTTTAAAATAAGGTACTAAAATGTACCACTCCTTGGGTCGCTGGCATGGTACCACCAAGCATACACCTTCTGCACCTTTTTTAATCTTTTACATAGAAGGGTGCATATAGTGTACTTTTAAATATTTAATCCAAAAGCTAATTATGTTCCAGTTATTCAACTTAAATCTTATAAAAGATTATCAAGGTGAAACATTTTTATGGTACAAAAGATAACTCTCCCACCCATAAAAATAAAAATATACATTATTGTACCCTTTGTTCTGATACAGTAGATGTGCATTTGGATTCGGTTTAGCAGCTTAAAGGAGTCATTTCCTCCCTACATATGAAACCAAAGCTAATTTCTATTTGTGGTGCATCACGTCACTCAGCCACTAGAGCTAGAAACAATAAATAAATTTATCTTGAATGTCTTTCTCCTTTTTTTCTCTAGGCCTATAATAAGCATCTTTGACTAATGCCTTGAACATGACTGGGTTGTCTTTTAGCTTTAAAAATCCTTTACACAGCCACTTGGCTTTGTAGAAGACACACCCCGATACTGTGCACATACGCACACACACACACACCCACCCACACACACACACCCACCAGAAAGAGCCTACTGTTTTAGTGAAAGGGGTCACGTTGCCATGTACACGATAAAAACCTGGGTTCTCAGGTTCCAGATCTTCACTCACACACACACACACACACACACACACACACACACACACACACACACACACACACACACACGTGTAGTAACATTATTAGGATTAGGATTGTTACATAACATAGAAGCTGACCAGCCCAAAGTCTAAAAGCATTTTGAATATTTCAAGATATTCATATGACAGGGAATGCAGACAATCCGCATTGTTTGAGGACAGAAAGACAGACCTTCACGACCATAATGATGTCTAACCCCGAAAGATGAAAGACTCAAGTTCGCAAGCGCAGGCGTCATTCTTGATATACCCTCCGCACACCGTCTCTAATCAAACTAAAACCCTGTCTTTTGGTGCACATTAAAATGATATTTAAAGCAGAGCACTGTCATTTAAGGCTTAGGATGCGTCTCCCTGTTCGTCTCCCTCCTCCTCTCCTCTTGGTCTTTTCTCTAGCTGACTGTGTTTTCTCCATCGCTCTCCCACCACCACCCCCTCTCACCCGATGTGAAATCAGGTCTCCCCACTGTCTCTTTAGTAATAGGTTGTAATGCTACACCACAGCTTTTATTTTACCCTGAAAAGAGCATTTGAATAAGCGGTGCTCAGGGAGTTTTATGCCTTTTGTGTTTGTGTGTATGATTACACGTATGAAACAAAGTGAAAAAGGCTGGGCCAGGTGGGTTTGATGTGCAGTTTCTCCTGATGATACGGAGATTCTTGCAGAGTCAGGGATTTTCTTTTTTAACCGACAGATCATATGGAGATAAATGGTGATGAGATTCATGAACAGAGAAAGGTACAGATGAACAGATGTTACATAAGCAAAGTGTTGTGGACGACAGCAGAAAGGCCAGCCAGGAAGACTTTTTTGTACACAAACACACACACAAATATACACACACTCTGGTAGACAGAGAGACGGGAAGACGGTACCTGGTCCAGGTGAAGTTGTGTGGGGGAGGATTTCCCACACCCTCACATTTGAGCTCAGCTCCATTCCGATTAACTGCCCAGCTTTGATCATAACCAGAAACCGTAGCATCAGGAGGAACTGAACACACACAAACACACACAGATACTTATTACACAGTGACATCAAAAAAATTCAACAGAGTCAAATCTATGCATCTAAAAAGAAATCACCCAACCCATTAACTTCTTGTTTTTTGCCTTTTCTCACTCTTAACATCTCACCGGTCACTTCCTGTTTGACGTTTGTTTTCACAGTTACAGCTAAGTGCAAAAATGATTTGCCTTAGCCTTTCTGACACCTGAACTTCTGTTTACAGTTTATCTACAAATCTTAAATCCATGTTTATCGAAAGGCGTCTTCCAGTTTAACTCCCATTACATCATACTGTTTCAATATGAAGTCAGCAGTTATCTATCATCAAGCTCAAAGTTTGAATAAGCATTGGCTAGTTAATTTATGTAAAAGCTTATTCCTATGGTGTGGAAATCTCCCCCCTCACTTTGGTCACCTGCACACCAGCCAGCTCTCTCCTACTAACCAACAGCTAACAATGGCAGAGGGTGAAGGCTGCAACATGCTGCCTCTGAGACACACAAAGCAGCCAACACAGTCCCAGGAAGTCAGTAGACTCCAAGAATGGCTTCATGGATCCATATATTTTGCCATTTGCAGAGAAAGGAAAATTGTACTGTATAAATTTTATTTATAGCCAGAACACTGAATAATGCTAAAAGCAAGACATCAAGTCACTCCCTGTGGAATAGTCCACCTTAGATCAGAACAGCTAATTACAATTTTTACCAAATGAAAGCATTTTGCCTGTGACGAGCAATGTGCTACTGGTTTACTAGTTCTACTAGTTCTACTGGTATAATATCTAGGTAAACCAGCAATGATTAGCATAAACCAAAAAATGTGGGTGTCAGCATAATAAACATAGCACTTACCTCAAATACAAACTAAAACTTTATTAGCCAGAAAGTGTTGTGTTTTGTGGCTGCTAAACATGGCTAGCTACGCTACAGGAAAAACTGCAAGCAGATAGCCTGGACAAGTTTAAACAGTAAATACACCCTTTTCCATGTTACTTGAGAAATGTTTGTATGTTATTAAAATGAAGTCTTGCATATCTATGTGACCACAACCCTGATGTTACAAGAATTTTGATTTCTCAATAGGATTTTGTATTTTTGTAGTAACTGATCTTACAAAGAAATCGACGTCTATCAACAGGAAGTGATTTGGGGAAA
Source organism: Hemibagrus wyckioides (assembly GCF_019097595.1). Classification (NCBI taxonomy): domain Eukaryota; kingdom Metazoa; phylum Chordata; class Actinopteri; order Siluriformes; family Bagridae; genus Hemibagrus; species Hemibagrus wyckioides. The sequence goes on along the minus strand of NC_080729.1, from coordinate 15,726,385 downwards.
AAAAGTGATATCTTAAGAAGACATGTCAGGCTCATGAGGGTAGATGATGAATACAACACAGAAAAGAAAAATAAACAGAAAAACAACCTCTGCCAGAAAATCAGACATACAAAGTACATGGTGAGGGAGGTTAAATCTACACCCTGGAATCTTTTTTAGGATGCAAAGAACTCCATAGAGAATAGCATTATGGCATGAAAGAGTGGACTCACAGTGCACAACCAGTAGACTGCTCAGCCTGCGAGGCTGATCTAGAGCAGGGTGCCACACCAAGCAGTCCAGTTTGCGGCCATTCATGCTGCGCAGAGGGTGCAGCAAATACTGGGAGGTGACGACCCCGTCCTCTGAACTCCTGTTCTGTATTTGACCGGGCACGTCGGTCTCCCAGGAAAGCCGTGGTGGAGGTAGGCCAACCGCCCGGCAGGTGGCAGCCACACGGAATGACTGACCCTCCTCCAGGATGACCGGTTCCAGTGTGGAGATGGGAATCCCTGAAGAGTAAGACAGGAATATTAACAGATATTAACAGTTAATCAACGTGATATTTCTGAATGTGTTTATTCCATTTGCCTCTGACTTTTCATACCACCTGCCCCTTCTTTCCTGGTTATATTTCATTCAGTATTTTGTTGTGCCTTTGTATCTCTTTAATATCTGAAAGATGGTTTTCACTGTAGGTAATGGTCTTGCTGTCTGCCTTAACATGTTGATATATTTTCTAACCTTCTCCAGCTGGACAAACCTCCCATATCTTGAGAGCAGAGGTGTTTAGCCTCTATTTCTTTTAATTAGAAATGTTGTTGTTGGTGCTCCCTATTTTAATTAGAAATCATTTCTGTGCACCTCTTTCTCAAAAAACTATGGAAGAATGTTAAGCATTTGCACCAGACAGCCGATAATAGACATTCTGAATGGGTTGTCAAAATGTTCACGTAATAAATCTAGTCAACATGTTTAGACTTCAAAGTATTTTTCTATGCAATAACAAAGATAATGTAGACAAGCAATGGGTGGTGGACATGTGAGGAATGAAACTCAATAGGCCATGCTTTTATAGAAAAATAATCAACAACAGGCGGACGTGATTCAGCCTGACACAAAGCAGTTACTCTTACCAACACAAAGACTTTTTTCTCCCAATAATAATGATTTTCTTATGACAATGACATTTCTATATGACAGCAATTTGCCAGCCTAGCTAACATTTTATTCTAAATTTATTCAAGCTTTACACCATATGCTCTAACTACTTATATCCACAATGTCCATGAAATGATTAAGTTCATGTTGCTTTATAAGAGCTATAAACAAGCAACAACATAACAAAAACGCAGCTTGTAATGCCACCATGAAACTGCAAAGCCTTTCATTTGTCAGAAAACAAAGTTACAGCTTCACATTTAACTGTTATGTATTAGATCAAGTCAGCAAAAAATGGTGAGACTTTTCTTACTCCAGACAGTAAGGCTGATTTGTCTCTCAAAGTTCCCCGAAGGAAAAGTGGAGATGTGGCAGGTGTACTTGGCTTGATCTGACTCCCTTGTGCTCAGAATCAACAGTGTCGAGTCTTTAATTGGATCAGAACTTGTGAAGCGCACACGACCTGCAAAGCCAGGAAACTCTACACACAACACAAAAACCAAAGGTTCAGGTGAAGGCAATACAGAATTGCAATGTGTTTTTAACACAATGTGTGTGTGTAAGCACCTTGAAGCCCCTCTGTCATGTGTCTGGTGATGATCTGCTCCTTTTCACCGTTGCTCTTTTCTGCAGACCAGGTCACCTGTACTACCCTTTCACCATCCTGCGGTTCAAACTTACACGGCAATCGAGTCTCTTCCTCGGCGAAGGACAGCAGCTCCAGGGACGGAAAGGGTTGTAGGAACTTGCCGCAGACACAGGCTGGTAATGTCCAGAAGATGACAGTACATAAGAGAAATGTGTAAAACATCATTCATTTGTGTTGGCATAAAAACAGAGGAGAAACAGGTTTGTGCATGCGTAGTCTAAGTAGTAGAGCCGACTGTCTCTAAACTGTCAGTGATTGTGGATTTCAAAGATTAGTGTGTGTGTCTCTGTTAGGGGGTTGGGTGGGTGAAATATTTTAAGGTGAATAACCTGTCTTTTCAGTTAATGTTCAACTGAGTCTACACACACAAAAATAACAGGACATGAGCAGCTCACTAGCATTCACACACAAGGACGTTCCCACACTCGCACCACTGCAAACTGCAACACTTGCTCAGTTTTTAGGTTCCGGCACAACAGACATGTCCCTTACTTTCTGTGTTTATGCACACTGGCTGTTCCTGCTCATATTGATATTTACATAAAGGTTGCGGCGTCACTATATAAGAACATAAAACACAGAGGGTGCTTCAACTTGTCACGCAACTCCTGGATGCAAGCACCAAAGTACTCACTCAATGCTTACTATTTACAGACACACACAAAAACCTTTAACACTTCCTGTAAGCAGGTGTTTAATGGGTGACTAATCATTAATCACTATTCATTCTTACACCACACTCGCCCATGGTCACCGCATTAAGAATGTCACTCTCCTGCTTCCAGTTTCTTGTTCTCTCCTACACACGCACACACACACATACGCGCGCGCACACGCCTATACAGGGTTATAAGGTCATTCCTAACCCAGTTTTATTAAGCTATGAAGCTGTACTCACCTATTACTGCCGTCAGAAACAGTGCAAAACAAAGCATTTTCTTCATTTCGTCCATTTGGTCCAACTTCGTAAGGATGAAATGAGCTGCTTAGTAAATCGCTAATTATTAAATTCGTTTGTAGATACTACAATTACGGTTTTTGTTTCTTATTTAACTCACAGTAGAACTTCTGAATAAGCCATTCTGTTCATTAAACGTCACTCTGGCCGGACACCTTAAATCTTCTGTTATCCATTAAAAAAAAAAGTGAAGAAAAAAAAATAATGACGAAAATAAAACCTAACACACCATTTTTTGTTTAATATTATTTTTTAACCACTACACGGAGTAAAAGCCGCCACGAACTCAACGACACCCTCGCGCTCTACCACACAGGTGAAACGTTCAAACGCGCACCTGTTCGCTCGCGTGCCTCGCAAGCCACGCCTCCTTATCACCTTTGATAAACCGGAAGTTTCTTGCAAAATCTACGCCCGTGAAGAATGACTTAGGTATACAAATGTAAATTAGATAGAATATAGATCAAAGTAGTTATAATACACTATACATTTTTTTCTTGAGGTGAAAGATAATAATAATAAAAAAAATAATAATAATAATAATAAGCTCCTAGATGGAACTTTTTCAGGCTACTAGACTGAACAGTGCAGGTGTAGGAAACATGTGGAGGATGTATATATCTTATAGGATGTATATTTTAGATTTGATGAATTGTTTGTGTCTGGCTTGGCATTAGCTGTGGTGATGTCTACAGGAAAAAATTTCTTTTGCTTTGGAGAACGCGGACCAGCCAAACCAGTTCCGACGCGAGTGCCATTTTCCAAATGAATCGCCGGAGGCATTAAATGTGAATGCAGAGCAGAGCAGAATAAAAACATGCAAAACAAACCCCAGAAAATTCTTCAGAATTTGTATTAGCTTCACACTTTAGGAGAGCGAGAAAAATGTCCTCATTATGCGACACTGGCATCTAGTGGCTGTAGGCTTGGCCATGAGCATACAAGATAAAATGTCAGATAAATTTCATGTTTTGGGACATCCCTCCAAATCACTGAATTCAGGTGTTGTTTTTCAGGGGTTGGGCTTGGCCCCTTACATCCAGTGAAAGGAACTCTTAATGCTTCAGCTTCATACCAAGACATTTTGGACAATTTCATGCTCCCAAGTTTGTGGGAACAGTTTGGGGATGACCCCTTCCTGTTCCAACATGACTGCACACCAGTGCACAAAGCGAGGTTCATAAAGACATGGATGAGCGAGTTTGGTGTGACTGGCCTGTACAGAGTCCTGACCTCAACCCGATAGAACACCTTTGGGATGAATTAGAGTGGAGATTGTGAGCCAGGCCAAAACTGGGACATCTGCCTTGAATTTAATATGGAGTTGTCCCGCCCTTTGCAGCTATAACAGCTTCAACTCTTCTGGGAAGGCTTTCCACAAAGTTTAGGAGTGTGTTTATGGGACTTTTTGACCATTCCTCTAGAAGCGCATTTGTGAGGTCAGGAACTGATGTTGGATGAGAAGGTCTGGCTCACAGTCTCTGCTCTAACTTATCAGGAAGGTTGACACCAAACTCGCTCATCCATGTCTTTATGGACCTTGCTTTGTGCGCAGTCATGTTGGAACAGGAAGAGGTCATCCCCAAACTGTTCCCACAACCTTGGGAGCATGAAATTGTCCAAAATGTCTTGGTATGCTGAAACATTAAGAGTTCCTTTCACTGGAACTATGGGGTCAAGCCCAACATCTGAAAAACAACCTCTGAATTCAATGATTTGGAGGGGTGTCCCAAAACTTTTACCAATATAGTGTACTTACTTGATCATAGGGTTGTTCTTCACCTGAAAAAAAATCCCTTAGCACAGAATTGTATGATTGATATATTAAAATATTATATTCCTTATTAGAAAGTGTATAATAGTATTTTGGCTATATATGGGAGCCACTGGGCTTTTTTTTATTCGAATGACAGAATACCTTAAATCCAAGTTGATTATTTACATACCTACTTGTTTTTCGGTGATTAAGGTTTGGATTAAACCGAATTATTTAAGTGAATGGCTTTTTTATGGCAAGTTGTTATTTCTACCTTCTATCAATGAAAAAATAAAATAAAATAAAATAAAATAAAATAAAATAAAATAAAATAAAATAAAATTAAATTAAAAAATTAAAAAAAAATACACATCCCACAACCACTGAACTGGATCATAGCTATCTATATAAAGTTGAATGTAGAATTTTGCATATCACTGTAGCAGAATGAAAACGGTGAAAGAACATATTCTTTTGCACAGATGATATTCATAAATAACAAAAAATAAAATTTGACACCCATCCGGGAAGAGATATAAATATTCTTTACTAACTTGTACACCCTGCTTTTTGTTTTTGTAACTGCTTTCAGGCTCTTTGTATCCTCTAAGCCCTTATTTGTTCCTGACACATCTGTTATAGCTCAGATGTCACACACTGCCTTCTTTAAAGAGCAGTCTTCTTCTTGGGTGAGTCATGTCTAGTTTTTTTAACTTCTTTCTAGTGCTTGTTTTCAAACTAGTCGAACCCAAGCACACTGTGTGCGAGGCAGGAATACGCAACAACAGGAAAGCCAGTCTATCATAGCACTAACAGGTTCATATCTAATGTGTCACCATAGTGTCCGGTATTCAAATGATTTTTCTGGTATTTATTTATGTCTGTCTTTTTTAGTTGATACTTCCACATTTCATTTTTTAACATATAGAACCACATAGTGAACAGACACTTTTCCCCTTGTAATACTTTATTTCTTCTTATCAGTAATTTGAACTCGTTTCAAAAGTGCCTTTCTGTACATTCTCTACATACTGTTGGTCTTCAAGCAAATGAATAATATTTAATGGCACTGCCATTTTTATCATAATTGACATAATTAGATAATTAGGTCTGCTAGATCATAATTACATAGTGATCCGCTTCTATCTAATTAAGCCATCAAGGCATTTACATTAAGCCCTTAGTAAGTTATATAACGTAAAAATGAATAGCAGAAATGCAAACAAATGGTGAAAAGCAAGAGGTATAACCAAATGGAAAAAGAAAATATATATAAAACAGATCTACATGTCTGGAAATGCCTGTTAGACAGACGGAGGTGTTGTGAATCATAAAACAGGTTACAATTTGGATGAATTTATGCCAAAGCTTTCTTCTTCACATGGAGCGTCTCATAGGTGTCCTGATTTTGGTGCTTCAAACCCTGATTAAATAAAAATAGATTACAATCAATTATATATATTATATACACATCAATTCCCAATTCATACTGGATGCCAGCATTCAGATTCTTAAAAATGGTTGTACCTGGTAGATTCCATCTGGTTTCTCTTCATTTGTCTGTAAGAGAAAGACAGTGTTTGAGCATGACTTTAAGGGGAAGAAACATAGGGATGTATCTTTAAAACAAAGTGTCACAATGCTATGTGATCATCTTTTCCTCTTTATTGCCTCATCCTTCCACACAGAACAGATATGTTTCCTGTTATGGCATACAACCTCCTGAGATGTTGTATCCAGTGATACTCTCAAATCAAAGTGGAAGTGAATTTTTTACTAAAGTGCTATCATTCTTCAAACTTCAAATAACAGAAGCTTATATATAAGGCATCGAAGAGCTTAAGGGAATTTTGGGCAAGCAAAAAAAAAACTATAAATAACACTGCTAGCGGTCAGTATTGCACTGGAAAGAGAACTAAGAACAAGTGCATGGAGGAAGTGAGGACAAGAGAAAGGCCCCCCCCACACACACTATAGACAGATAGTTAGACACTGTTACACAAACCAGGCCCTTACCGCATTATTTCCTGAACGCATCTGTAAAAAAAATATTTGAGAAATCGTGGTTAGTATTAATAATATTCTCTTTCATGGCTTGTCACTTTACTTAACAGTGTTTGTTCTATTCATGTTTAGAATTTCCTTTTGTTTACTTCATTATTTATGACAGCATTTATTTATAAGTAAATACATGAAATGATAAAAGATCAGTTGAGTACAAAAGTTTGCTTAATCTGTCTGTCTATCTATCTATCTATCTATCTATCTATCTATCTATCTATCTATCTATCTATCTATCTATCTATCTATCTATCTATCTATCTATCTATCTATCTATCCATCCATCCATCCATCCATCCATCCATCCATCCATCCATCTGTAGATTACCATTTCCTGGATATCCTTCAATATTCTTCTCCAGTTCTGCTCATTTTTTTCCAAATTTAATTTTCCTGATTGCACTGAATCTTAAAACAAACCTATGTTCGCCGTCATGGCATATAACTGACACCTAAATAAAATCAAATCTGAATAAATTAACTATCGCCAATTATATAAATCAACTGGCAGATATTGTAGAGGGAAAGACCAGAAAATGTACAAGAAACCAGGAAACTATCATTGCATTTAGCTTTAGTACTTGTAACAGTTTGGTGCTCACAATGGTGTGTGTGTGATGCAAAGCCAGTCCGTATTTAAAAAAATATATATATATATTATTGGGGTGAAAATCATCACCGATCATTCATAAATCTGTTCATTTTCTGTAACAATGATCCTACACAGACACAGGGAGCCTGGAGTCTATCCCGGGGGACAAGGCATGAGACACCCTGGACAGGGTGGCAACACAACGCAAGGCACATCAAACACACACACACACACAAAACCTTCGAGATTCGAACACATGTCTTTGAACTAAGGAAAGAAAACCTGCAAAGGAACCAACATCAGGTTTCAAAAACAAATATAAAAAATAACTAATAACAAGTTTAATAAAATTGCATTATGGGTGTGGATAACCAAAATATTATTATAAACGTTTAAATAATGAGTTAAAATTTGAATAATTAAAGGGGTTGTAAAAATAAAAAATTGTGGGGTTGTATTTAGGGGTCTGATTTTTCCCCCCCCTTGGCTGATAAATGTCTGCTGATTACACAGCTGCTCTGCTATTATCACAGGTAACACAATTTTGTACTCAACTTAAATATAAACTTTTGTTTGATTTGCACCTTTTTAGGTTTCCTGTTTGAGATTTTTAATTTTATGTCCACATTTAACATAAAAAAACAACAACAACTGTATTTAGGGGTCTGATTTTTCCCCTTTTAGAAAATGATAAAAGCTTGTGAACCATATTTAAGTACATGAGATGTTTTTGTTTGTTTGTTTGTTTGTTTTAGTCAATAATCAATCAAGCAAAAATCAACATATTGGAAAAAGTTCTGTAATTTGTGATTAATGTATCATATCAGCAATTTTTTTTTTAAAAGAAGCATTTCTATAAACTACATCATTCAGCTCTTTTGCAGTTTTCGACCAATGTCATGTCTATATACTAAATTCCACTTTTTGGCAAGAAAAACCACCAATTATATACACTCACTGTTTTCACTGTTTAAAAAAAAGGTTGCTCATAATTCCGTCTCTGGTGAAGAGCACGTTAGATGAAGTTTTAATGTACTAATATGTTGGTAAGTCAAGTTATTTTTCCTTTAGAATTCTGTGAAAGAAAAAAAAAACTATAATAGAAATAATTTATTATAAGAGGATGAACAATGTGAATAATTTGGTGTCAAATGTTTTTGTTAAAAAAAAAAGTACAGAATGATAGAAATGAAATTGCATGCTGTTGGAAATGATGTGTAGAAATGATAAGTGACATGACCCACCCTCAGTCTGCAGTAGAGGATCGTCAGCACGATGCCATAGAGAATTAAAATCCCATCAAGGATATAACATAACTCAGGCCCGGCCTCTGGAAGAGTGCACACACACACACACACACAATCTTGTGTAAGCATCTTTGTAGCTTACTTCCCTGAACCTTACCCAAAAATATCCAATATCGCATTTCATTATCGTCCGAATATCTACATGATGCTCAAATCCGATTAAAAGCAGCATGTACACCCATCACCATCACCAAGGTTCTATTACTACTCCATAAAATATTCTTCAAGGGAGAGGACAACAACCAGGAGTTCGCCCTTAGCCACAACCCTGTAACAGAAACTCTTCTTCAAAGCACTTCCACATTTTCAGAATGGTCAGTTTGATATACTAATAAAGACATCTGGTCACTCAGAAGTCTGGAAACAAATCAGTATCCTACACTAACCCGTAAAAATACCCATCAGAAATGATCAACATAGGATGATAACGAATACACTTATAAGTATATGTATATGATAAAACAAAAAAAATAAACAAAAGAGGAACTGACCCTAACAAATTTCCGTACAGTACAGATGGCGCATGTAAGAAATAATACGAGTAACAATAAAGTTTCTGGAGAAACAAGACACTTTGGACTAAAGTGATATTCAGGATACATTATATTAAACTTTGGTATATAACGGATTTTACCTATTGTATGACGTTCTAACAGAAAGACATATCTTTTACACACAAACTGCTATTATATCCGTTCCTTCCATTACAAATACACTATAATAAATAAAAACCAACTCTAACAGTAAATTCCCATTTGAACTGGAACTTCATTACGATTCGGAGATTCAACACAGAGTTCATATCTAATCAAAAGCAATCAAGGAGTGCAAGAGGTTAATGGTGTCTTACCGGCAACTCCAAAATTTAGGAGCAGGAGTATCAATATCACTGATCCGTACATTCTGGCGACTGAGTAGAGGTGAAGAGGACAGAGCCGAAGCTGACGCTGAAGCTGTAGCGACGGTCGATGAAATGGACGGTGTGTGTGTTTGTGTGTGTGTGTGTGTGTGTGTTAAGTCTGCAAGAGTGTGTGAAAGCAGTTAACAGGAAACTGTGGCTTGTGACAGAGTAGCCTTTCCTAGGTAGGCTGATGAGGGCTGAAGAGGGTTGGCAACACCACAGAGCTCTTCCTCTGAAGGCTTGTAAGTCATTTACATTACATCGTCATGAATTTGCACACAACCTGAATTAAAAAAAAGATGCTGATGAATTCAACCATCTTGTGCAACTGACGAAACTGTAAAGACGTTCTGCAAGATTATACAATGCACTGTAATGCAAATCTAGGGATTCTTGATGCACATTGAGGCAGAGATGAAATGAACAAATGAGCAGATCAAAGAGGAAGTAGAGCTCTGCTGTGTGTGTGTGTGTGTGTGTGTGTGTGTGTGTTTGTGGTGAGGCTTCGTTGATGATTCAAAATACGATTTCTATCACAATAATATAATAATATAATAGTGACAAGGAAAAAGCCCTTAGAGTTGGTTGACATAAGGAAGAAACCTCATAAGAAACCAGACTCAAAGGGAAGACAGAATTGTCTAGGGTGACTGGCTGCATAGTGAGATTTTAACTCATTTCTCATCTATAAATGTATATTATACAGTCAAACAGTATGAAGTGTGAAGCATGATGAAGGGCTGGTCAGCATGATCAGTCCTTATGGTACAAACCTACAGGGTCCAGCTGAGATTATTCATGAATCAAGTGTGAAATTTGGACATTGATTGTTTTTTAGGAATTTTTTTTGTTTTTAAAGAAATTTTTAGAGTTGTCTTGTTGAAGCATGCACAGCAGCAGAAAGTGAGTCATAAGTGAAGAAACTCCACTCAGACGTTGAACATCAGGATGAATCAGACAGATGCAGAGGGTGATTATAGCCTGTCTTATATCCTGTATATAACACATTGTATATTTTGAGGTTATGGATTGAGGTGGACGGTGTGGATCATTTAATTATTTATTTTTAAGTTAGGTGTGACAGATATTTGTGACACTTCCCCTCCAGACCACCAAAGGGCAACCCTGCACATATATTTTGTTTCCTGTCCTGTTTCCGTAAGTTGTTTCCATATCAGTCAAGTCACTAAATCTAATTACAATTGAATTCTAACATATCATCAGGAACACTGAGGTTTATACCCCTGATGCATAACATTTACATGCTCAAGTGGCCACTGTCAATCAAAGTGTGGATCATGTAATGGAAACTGAATATTTTAATAATAATAATAATAATAATAATAATAATAATAATAATAATAATAATAATAATAATAATGCAGGATAAGGTTTAATCTCTGTCCCTGAAAATCTGCACAGAACTAACTAGCAATCATCCTCACAAACTAGAAGCTCAGAAGTCATGAAATTACATCAGCTATCATGTATAATATCAAGTATAATTAAATGGTGGTCAATACATATGGACTTTACACTTCTGTTTCATTTACCATTTTTGGGTTACATTTATAAATAGCTTCATCTACTATTTTGGTTGATGTGAATAGGAAATAGCATCAGATTCAAAATCTGCTCCAGAAATGCACACATAAGCAAGTTACTTCTGCAATGTATTAAACTTCATTTGCAGTGATAATGTAATGTAATGGATTTTAAGTTTGCTATTTTTAATTAGGGTTAAACAAATCCATGGAAATAAAAAACACCAGGATGAATCAGACAGATATAGAGGGTATATATATATATATATATAACTCTGTTTCTGTTGTGTTTTTGTTTACATTGCATTTAGACACATTTAGACAAGTGTAATATGGTGAAATGAAGGTGTCTAGTTTACTGGAATTTAACAATTAGTAATATTTAACATTGTGGACATTAAACAGGACAATTAATAATGAATATTTGATAAAAGGTCGTTTTCAGACTAAATCAATATGGTTTTATAAAAGTGAATCCAGACATGCTGATGGTAAACAGCGTTATAGCGCCCTCTGGTGAGTAACTTTCTACACAGGACTGCATTCATACTTATTTAAGAAAATTAATATGAAAATAAAACGTCTTAAATTTTTCAATCTGAGAGACCCAATACAAACAAACAAACTGGGGAATTTATGCTTCATTATACCATCAGCATGCATTGTCCTTGTCGTGATGAGTGAATGTGTCCGTCTCTGATCCTGCTGCCCCTGGACCCTGTATCTGACTGACCCGAGCCTGTGGACGCGGTGGTGCAGGACTCTGATTAAGAGTCTGGGTTAATACAGAGATAAGACTCTGTGCTGCAGAAACCACCTCTAAATATTCTATCTAGTAAACACGAAGCGACTTACCTAAAGGGGAAACACATGGCAAAATAAATTAATATACTTCACTATAAAAGTCAGACAAAGGCATGAACCTACTGCATAGAACTGTTTAAGATCCAACAGTTTTCTTAAAAGTATAGTCTGTAATGTTTAGAAGTGTTTTCAGATAAACAACACCAATGATAATAACAATAATAATAACAACAGCAACAACAACAACAACAACAATAATAATAATAATAATAATAATAATAATAATAATAATAATGACAGGAAATGGTGTATCATAATTCTGTTTTCTGGTCCTAAAATTATTTACACCCCTATTCACAACAGATTATCATATGACCTTGCACAGTTTTAACAGACTGAGCAGGAAAAATTATAATATTCATTGTACATGCCCTTTATTTAGATTGCAAAAGAGGGCTCTAAAAAATTACAAACTGCTCCTTTAATAAAATCTTCCACGTCTAGTTTGGTGAAAAAATTGGGATCATACCATGATCCCAGAAGCTGTAACTTATGCTGTAACTCTAGTGTTCTAGACTCTAATGTTCTAGACTCTAACTAATGTCTAGTGATGCTGCCATGGTCCAAGTGCTCACCACATTACCAGAGCTGTGTATTAAACTGTTTGAAAACACTGAGAAACAGTAGATGAAATGCTTTAATTTCTGGTGTTAATCTTTTTATTTTTCTGTGAGAATGAATTTGAGAAGAACCTGATGCTTTGATTACAGAATAAACATGGATTATTTCATGCAGCTTCCACTTGTTTTTATTGCATTTAAAATTACTCATGTGTCTATATTTTAGGAAATCTAACCAATTTAAATGAGAAAACATGAAACTCATTAGAAGATATTGGGGGTGGGTTCAAATAAATTTAACTGCAGGTCGGGTTGGTCAGAATTCCACTGGATTTGGGATTTAAAAAGTCCTATGGTTGTTATTGGCTATGTTATGATGAAATGGAAGATTGTATCATTGAGGAAATATGGACATTTTTCTACACTGAGTTTTGCCGTTGCTGGGAACCGTGGGCATGAGGCAGGTATACACCATGGATGAGACAGTAGTCTATCATGGGGCACCATGTATACACACACACACACACACACACACACTCATTCCCACCATTTGGCAATTTACTGTTGTCAATCCGCTGGCATTCTTTTGGGACAATGGTAGGAACCAGGGGCATTTCTAGGATTTGAAAACATCAGGGGCTGAGCCCCGAAACATCTGGAGCTAATTAGGGAGAGAGGGTAAGCAAGAATAACATGTTTTGCAAGGGCATTGTTATGTAATATTGTTTATTAGTAAACACAAATGAACACAAATAGTATGCAACTTTAGAAAATTTCATTCAGTCCCATCCTCCATCATTTCAAAGTCTTGCTACTAAAAAAAGAGTTCATTAAATTCATTACATTTTCTGTCTCACACAGGTATGCCATGCAATATTATCTCTTTTACATCTTGTGTGTGAAGCAGTGTTGTGTGTAGATTTTTTTTTTATCATTATTATTTCTAATAATCTATATTAAACTTGCACCTCATATTTCATTCCTCATTTATGCCAGCACTACTGTATGTATAATACTTTGTTTATTATTATTATTATTATTATTATTATCTTCTCTTATTGTTCTCTCATACTCTCACCTGTTTTGCTGCTTGTATCTTGTCTACTTCATGCTCTTGGTGACTTTTCTACCTTATTTCTTTGAGGGTGGAATCATCAGAGAGTATCTCCTAGACTTGAACCTCTAACACTTACACTCTTTATTCTACTTATATGCGATCTACTTGATTTCTTTTATTTATTATATGAAAACCTTGACCCACTAACACTAGCACTCTCTTATAGATATGTGCACACACCCCTGTATAGTTCATGCAAATAGTAAAGAAGGTGGGGTCAGGAACATGCAGTAGGTTAGTTTGTCAGTAAAGTTTTGTTGCAGAGCACACTCCAGCAAACTTTACCCTATTATATAATATTAGACTTTCAGAGTGTGTGAGACCCTTGATAATACGTGACTTGGCATTTCTTATGTAAGTAAGATGTGGATTTTATGTGTCGTAATTTAATGTTTACTGGGTTATTTTTGTTTTTAAAACCAGAAGCTCTGCTACTGTTATGTGTTTATGTAATTCTGTATATGATCCTGTTGTTTATATTCATCCTCACGTAGCTTATTGTTTTATTGTCTTTTTTCTCTGAATCGAGTGCATCTTTTAAATTTTCTTTGGTTAAGCAGTATTGACATCGTTATCACAGCAGTAAATGGTAAACTAATAAGAGCTGGAAGTAGGGTCAGGAAATAATATACCCTATATACCTGAATGTATTGAAGAGTTTGAGAGAGTGATATCAGGGATCCATTAATATAATCTAATCATAACAGTACCTGTACATGTAGAAGTGATTAAATGAATAGGAAAATCCCAAATATTGTGTTGGAGCTCCACTAGCTGCCAAAACGACAGTGTGCCTAGCATATCTTCTGCCAGCTCTGACTACTGATTTAATTTTCTTAATTTCTCAACCCTTGAAGGCACGCTCCACAGACCATTTACTAAACGTGACTGGGAATCGAGGGGCCTGGCTTGGATTTTTTCTTTTTTATTAAGCTTGGCCAGCTGTGTTTAGCCTACAATTGTTTTGGACAGTGGAATTCATACCTGTGGTTGACTTCGATGTCTACAAACTTGGTACCAGCGATGTCGCTGACAAGAACTTGCAAGAGTTAGGCAAAGAAATTCGAAAGGCCTTCACTGAAGTGGGGTTTGTGTATCTCAAAAACACTGGAATAGATCAAAAAGAGGTGTGTATTTCCATTTGATCTCAAGTTTTTCTCAGTTTGAGAAATTAAAAAGACATTGCAGATTGGGTTTGTTTTAAAGTGTTTGCAGAAAATCTCTTGTCTGTTTTAGGTGGATCGTGTCATGGACATTTCTAAGAAATTCTTCCTGCTTCCTGAAGAACAGAAAAGGCTTTTCAGCAGGGCCATTTACGCAAATAGCGCAAATTACGGTTGGGTGTCCTCAGAAACAGAAAGGTAGCTGACTCTTCTGTCATTTATATAAAGACACCCAGCTTGGAAATACACTGAACAAAATTATAAACGCAACACTTTTGTTTTTGCCCCCATTTTTCATGAGCTGAACTCAAAGATCTAAGACTTTTTCTGTGTACACAAAAGGCCTATTTCTCTCAAATATTTTTCACACATCTGTCTAAATCTGTGTTAGTGAGCACTTCTCCTTTGCCGAGATAATTCATCCATCTCACAGGTGTGGCATATCAAGATGCTGATTAGACAGCATGATTATTGCACAGGTGTGCCTTAGGCTGGCCACAATAAAAGGCCACTCTAAAATGTGCAGTTTTATCACACAGCACAATGCCACAGATGTCGCAAGTTTTGAGGGAGCATGCAATTGGCATGATGACTGCAGGAATGTCCACCAGAGCTGTTGCCTGTGCATTGAATGTTCATTTCTCTACCATAAGCCGTCTCCAAAGGCGTTTCAGAGAATTTGGCAGTACATCCAACCGGCCTCACAACCGCAGACCACGTGTAACCACACCAGCCCAGGACCTCCACATCCAGCATCTTCATCTCCAAGATTGTCTGAGACCAGCCACCCGGACAGCTGCTGCAACAATCGGTTTTCATAACCAAAGAATTTCTGCACAAACTGTCAGAAACCGTCTCAGGGAAGCTCATCTGCATGCTCGTCGTCCTCATCGGGGTGTCGACCTGACTGCAGTTCGTCGTCGTAACCGACTTGAGTGGGCAAATGCTCACTATTGATGGCGTCTGGCACTTTGGAGAGGTGTTCTTTTCACGGATGAATCCCAGTTTTCACTCTACAGGGCAGATGGCAGACAGCGTGTATGGCGTCGTGTGGGTGAGCGGTTTGCTGATGTGAACGTTGTGGATCGAGTGGCCCATGGTAGCGGTGGGGTTATGGTATGGGCAAGGCGTATGTTATGGACAATGAACACAGGTGCATTTTATTGATGGCATTTTGAATGCACAGAGATACCGTGACGAGATCCTGAGGCCCATTGTTGTGCCATTCATCCACGACCATCACCTCATGTTGCAGCATGATAATGCACGGCCCCATGTTGCAAGGATCTGTACACAATTCCTGGAAGCTGAAAACATCCCAGTTCTTGCATGGCCAGCATACTCACCGGACATGTCACCCATTGAGCATGTTTGGGATGCTCTGGATCGGCGTATACAACGATATATGGTATGATCCCAATTTCTTCACCAAAACAGACATGGTACATTTTATTTTTTGAGCTGTCTGCTGCTATAATAATGAATATTATAATTTTTCCTGCTCAGTCTGTTAAAACTGTGCAAGGTCATATGATGAGCTGTTGTGAATAGGGGTGGATCTAAATTCAGGACCAGAAAACAGAACCATGATACACCATTTCCTATTATTATTATTATTATTATTATTATCATTGTTGCTGTTAATCTGAAAACACTTTGAAACATTACAAACTGTACCTTTAAGTAAACTGTTGGATCTTAAACAGTTCTTTGCAGTAGATTCATGCCTTTGTCTATAGTGAAGTACATTCATTTATTTTGCCATGTGTTTCTCCTTTAGGTATTAAATCGCAAAGGCGAGTTTATCTCAGCCCCAAGTATCCCTGGAACAGTGCTGATCAACATTGCAGATATGATGCAGAGGTGGACCAGTGACGTGTTTGTGTCTGTTGTAAACATGGCCATTCTTTCACAGTAAAGCCTTGTTTTCTACTAACCTTACATCATTAATCTTATATTTAATGTTACACGACCCTGTTTCAGGTCCACAGAGTTCTACTACCTCCTGTGGGTGACTCAAGTGCAAGGCAGTCGTTGGTGTTCTTTGTGCAGCCGGATGATGATGCCATCATTACGTGTTGTGATGGCTCAAACAAATATCCTCCAGTGAAATCGCTGGATTATCTCCTGTCAAGATTCAACGACACTTATGGCAGGAAATAGAAATGTGCTTCTCCTTGTCAGCCGATGATCACAAAGTAATTTAGTAATTAACTGTGCGTATTTTAGTTAGTTATTTTTAATAACTTGCAGTCCTGTGTAGGATATAATAATGTTCATCATCAGCATGTCTGCATATACATTTATATAACCATATTGATTTTGTCTGATATTGACCTTTTATCATGTTCATTATTAATGGTCTTGTTTAATATCCACACTGTTAAATTTGACTAATCACAGAATTGAATAACTAAAAGAAAAGAACACAAAATACTAGGAATTTTATTTTATTTATTTATTTTTTTCTTTCTTTTTTTATTAAGGATTTTTTAAATTTATTTTATTCATGTTTATTGTTCTTCCTTGAGTCGATGATGAACTGCGACTGCTGTTTAAGGGACATCCGAGTGACGACTTCATCATCATCATCATCATCCTCACCGTCGTACTCTTCTTTGTACAGGTCGGCTATCTGATTATTATCCAGGAGTGTGCTGCTGGTGCTAGAGTCAGAACGGTTCCTCTCAGTGCTGGCACGGAGCTCCTCTATCTCCTTCATCACTGCGGGTATATCATGTCCCTGTAGTTCGTCCTGCAGCTGCATCAGTTTCAGCTTCGCCACCTGAAACAGATTTAACACACACACAGGAGACACACACTCTGGCTGCAGAGTAGCATCCTGCAGTGTGATGTGCTTTAGCCTGTAACACAGAAGTTCCACAAGGATTTCCACACACTTCATTGTGTGTGTGAGTTTCTGTTGTTCCTTCTCTAGCTGAGACAATACCATCCTTCCATCGGTTAGGTCAGGTATCAGTTCGGTATCTCCAACTGAGTATTTCAGGTCCTGGTACTGAGTGTGTATTGCGTCTCTCTCCTCCTTCAGTTGCTGAAGTTCATGCTCATTCTGCAACTTCATCTTTTCCAGGAGTGCGAGAGTGTTGCACTGAGAACCAAACCTGTCCACCAACTTCTGTGTGTCAGTGACTCCCATAGCTCCTGTGATGCGATTGAAAGCCTCCTTCATGCTGGAGAAGGTTTTATTCTCCTCTCCCTCTACTGGT
This sequence comes from Hemibagrus wyckioides, assembly GCF_019097595.1. NCBI lineage: Eukaryota > Metazoa > Chordata > Actinopteri > Siluriformes > Bagridae > Hemibagrus > Hemibagrus wyckioides. The sequence goes on along the minus strand of NC_080729.1, from coordinate 15,708,546 downwards.
CCACAGCGCTGGGCTTCACTGCTCAGCTTACCTGTGTTCAGAGCAATCATCTGTGCTCTGCGTTCTGCCCTGTCACTTTGTGCTTTTTGTTCCTCTATGTATTTTTTGTAGCTGTTCAGGACAATCTCTTGCTTTCTCTTCTCATCGCACATAATCAACTTCTGACTCTGCAGCTCCTCTTTGGCTTGACGTTTGGCCTCATGTACGTTTTTGTACATTTCCTGCAGGTATCTGAGCTCCTGTTTCTGTTGATTAACCTCACACTCCAAGTCATCCATCTGAGACTGGAACGTCTGATTCTCCTCCTGCACGTGCTCCTTTAGGTTTTGGTAGCTCCTTATGATGTGTTTGGTCTCCTGACATTTCAGTTGTGCTTTCTCTAGCTGGGTCTCCAACATGCGCAGGTTCTTTTGGGATTGCTCATCAGCGAAGTCCACTTTATTCATGGTGACCCCATCAGTCAGCAGGCCAGGACTGGTTGCTATCACACTTTTGTACTCGGCGTTCAGTTCTTCCAGGCGGTGGCGCTGTGTGTTCGTCATGTGTTTCATTGCGTTCAGCTTTTTCACTTTATCACACACTTTCTGATCCAAAACCTCCACTGCAGCCCTCCCGGACATCTTCCTGTAGGCACCCATCTCTGATCTGTGGGCTTGAAAAGCCTCCCTGATGACCTGCTCATCTGCAGCGAGTGCCTTGGCCAGTTTCCTGTGTATGAGTTTATTCTCCCGTCTGAGCTGCAGGATCTTCTCTCTATTCTTCTCTATTAAAGACTTTGAACTCTCATACTGCAAGCTCCTGTCTCTCTCCAACAGCTGGATTTTTCTCTGTATCTCTGAGATCTGGTCATGAATCGGAGATCTCATTTTCTCTGCGTTGAAATACGCGTCCATTCTCTCTGTGTATCTTAGTAGACTGAGGTTTACTCTCTCACTGTTTGACTGCGTCACTGATTCGGATTCGGATTCTAAATCCTACGTCATTTAGTTTCATCTGATTGGTCAGTGTCGTACGGTTTATCTGTTGTAGTATCGTGTCACTTCCTGTTATTATGCTAAAGAGTATTTTAATGAACTGGACAAGTGTATCATTACACCATCATAAGCATCACAGCATAGCGTTATTGTTGCTCAAACAGTAGAGTAGTGCGCAGTTTCATCATGGTGAAATGTATACCTTTAAAACAATATAAGTCACTTCGTGTTTACTAGATAGAATATTTAGAGGTGGTTTCTGCAGCACAGAGTCTTATCTCTGTATTAACCCAGACTCTTAATCAGAGTCCTGCACCACCGCGTCCACAGGCTCAGGTCAGTCAGATACAGGGTCCAGGGGCAGCAGGATCAGAGACGGACACATTCACTCATCACGACAAGGACAATGCATGCTGATGGTATAATGAAGTATAGATTCCCCAGTTTGTTTGTTTGTATTGGGTCTTTCAGACTGAAAAGTTTAAGACGTTTTATTTTCATATTCATTTTCTTAAATAAGTATGAATGCGCGTGCAGTCCTGTGTAGAGAGTTACTCACCAGAGGGCGCTATAACGCTGTTTACCGTCAGCATGTCTGCATTCACTTTTATAAAACCATATTGATTTAGTCTGAAAACGACCTTTTATCAAATATTCATTATTAATTGTCCTGTTTAATGTCCACAATGTTAAATATTACTAATTGTTAAATTCCAGTAAATTAGACACCTTCATTTCACCATATTACACTTGTCTAAAGATTTATTTTATTTCCATTGATTTGTTTAACCCTAATTAAAAATAGCAAAATTATTTAAAGTCAGGAATTGTAAATATTGACTTAAAATCCATTACATTACATTATTACTGCAAATAAAGTTTAATACATGGCTGAAGTAACTTGCTTATGTGTGCATTTCTGGAGCAGATTTTGAATCTGATGCTATTTCCTATTCACATCAACCAAAATAGTAGATGAAGCTATTTATAAATGTAACCCAAAAAATGGTAAATGAAACAGAAAGTATAAAGTCCATATGTATTGACCACCATTTATTATATTTGATATAATCTATACATGATAGCTGATGAGTTATTGAGTTATTCTAGTTTGTGAGGATGATTGCTAGTTAGTTCTGTGCAGATTTTCAGGGACAGAGATTAAACCTTATCCTGCATTATTATTATTATTATTATTATTAAAATATTCAGTTTCCACTACATGATCCAAACTTTGATTGACAGTGGCCACTTGGAACCTCAGTGTTCCTGATGATATGTTAGAATTCAATTGTAATTAGATTTAGTGTCTTCTGATTGATATGTAAACAACTTTCGGAAACAGGACAGGAAACAAAATATATGTGCAGGGTTGCCCTTTGGTGGTCTGGAGGGGAAGCGTCACAAATATCTGTCACACCTAACTTAAAAATAAATAATTAAAGGATCCACACCGTCCACCTCAATCCACAACCTCAAAATATACAATGTGTTATATACAGGATATAAGACAGGCTATAATCACCCTCTGCATCTGTCTGATTCGTCCTGATGTCCAACGTCTGAGTGGAGTTTCTTCGCTTATGACTCACTTTCTGCTGCTGTGCATGCTTCAACAAGACAACTCTAAAAATTTCTTTAAAAACAAACAAAAAAATTCCTAAAAAACAATCAATGTCCAAATTTCACACTTGATTCATGAATAATCTCAGCTGGACCCTGTAGGTTTGTACCATAAGGACTGATCATGCTGACCAGCCCTTCATCATGCTTCACACTTCATACTGTTTGACTGTATAATATACATTTATAGACGAGAAATGAGTTAAAATCTCACTATGCAGCCAGTCACCCTAGACAATTCTGTCTTCCCTTTGAGTCTGGTTTCTTATGAGGTTTCTTCTTTATGTCAACCAACTCTAAGGGCTTTTTCCTTTGCCGCTATACTGAATACTGACAGCTTAAGATCTAGCAATGTGGCTGTAATTAGAACAGGCCCTTAACTCTAAAATATACACTGAAGTATTTTAAATTACATGTACATAAAGGTGTATATGTGTACACACACACATATAAACTGAACAAGCATAAAATTATGACCACCTGCCTAATATTGTGTTGGTCCCCCTTTTAATACCAAAACAGCCCTGACCTGTCGAGGCATGGACTCCGCTAGATCCCTGAAGGTGTGCTGTGGCAAGAAACTGCGATGCACTGTGTATTCTGATACCTTTCTATCAGAACCGGCGTTAACTTCTTCAGCAGTTTGAGCAACAGTAGCTCGTCTGTTGGATCGGATCACACGGGCCAACCTCCGCTCCCAACGTGCATCAATGAGCCTTGGCTGGCCATGACCCTGTCACACAACAACAAGTTTGAGGTGTTGACTTGGCCTCCAAATTCCCCAGATCTCACTCCAATCGAGTATCTGTGGCATGTGCTGGACAAACAAGTCTGATCCATGAAGGCCCCACCTCGCAACTTACAGGACTTAAAGGATCTGCTGCTAATATCTTGGTGCCAGGTACCACAGCACACCTTCAGGGATCTAGTGGAGTCCATGCCTCGATGAGTCAGGGCTGTTTTGGCATTAAAAGGGGGACCAACACAATACTAGTCAGGTGGTCATAATTTTATGGCTGACTAGTGTATATAACCATACTGATTTAGTCTGAAATTGACTTTTTATTCAATATTTATTAATAATTGTCCTGTTTAATGTCCACACTGTTAAATTTGACTAATTGTTAATTAAAATTAACTAGTAACTAGTCTAGTAAATTAGACACCTTCATTTCACCATATTAGACATGTCAGAAGATTAAAGTTATTTCCACAGATTTGTTTAACCCTAATTAAAAATAGCAAAATAATTTAAAGCCAGGGAATTGTGAAAATTTTACAATAAGGACCAACCTGCATTTTAGCCTCAATTAAAAAAAGAGAAAACCTCCTCTCTTTGTAAATATGCTTAAATATACAGATATAAATATATAGATATTGTAATACTATTTTAATACTATTAATACTATTAATACTAATACTATTAGTAATACTATTAATTTTGTTGACTTGAAATCCATTACAATATGATATTAATGCAAATAAAGTTTAATACATGGCAGAAGAAAGGCAACTTGCTTATGTGTGCATTTCTGTGCATGTGTTCATGTCAGACTCTCCTCCTGCAGGTGCTCCTGTAGTTTTTGGTAGCTCCCTATGATGTTCGGTCTTTCAGCTGTGCTTTCTCTAACCGGTTCTCCAACACACGCAGGTTCTTTTGGAATTGCTCATCATTCCACTTCATTTGTGGCAACCCCATCAGTCTGCAGGCCAGGACTGGCTGTTCTGACAGTGTTGTACTCAAAATGTGCATGTTTACTAGATAGAATATTTAGAGGTGGTTTCTGCAGCACAGTCTTATCTCTGTATCAACCCAGACTCTTAATCAGTGTCCTGCACCACCAGGTCCACAGGCTCAGGTCAGTCAAACTTGCTATTAAATTATTATTTGTGCTTCCAATTGAATGCGAATATATTGTTTAGAAAGCTAAAAAAAATTCCCTTTAATCTGATATATATAAAAAAAATGCTCTTTGTTAAATTGACCATCTGCCTGTGTAATTACCAATGCCATGTGTTTATTTTGCAACATCCTGTGTATTGCATGTGTTTTGAGGTCAAAGGCTAAATATTTTTGGATTTATGAATAAAGTGACTCACGAAATGTGCGAATAAACACAGTTTCTGTAGGTGCAAACCAGTGGAGGCCGGTCAATAAGGGGTGCTGGGGCGCCGCCCCCTTAACCCTGAAAAGCCTGACATATAAAATAATTGATAGAAAATTCTGTTTTTTGGAAACTGAAGTGTTTACTGGGTCTTTAAATAAAATAATAATAAAAATTGATTACCATTTACAAATGTGATTTTTTCTTATATCATATTTGATACACCGGGCATTTATGGCAATTTACTGACCACAACAATGTTTATTTTTACAACAAAAACAAAGGCTGATTATTGTATTTGAAATGTTTCAAACCTTTTAATTACTTTTATATTTCGCCTTGTGAAAGGCAAAAAAAAAAAAAACATTTTCTGTCCTCGTTCAAAGTTATTTTGTCCTGTGTCATTGAGCCCTCTGTCCTCCTCTGGTCTACACTTTCATGTAACACTGACGGACCCTCTCTCTCTCTGCACTGGTCTGATTGACACCATCATCTGCAAAGTCTTCTTCATCACTACTGTCTGAGCTTTCCTCTCTAAGCTTTACATTTGAAGACCACTCCTCATCATCATCATCATCATCCTCATCTTCTCCTAACTACTCTAAGTCACTTGAATTGCCATCCATAAGAATGCTGATGACATCTTCATCACTGTACTTTTTTTCACATCTGAAAATACATACAAAACACTGTTTATGTATTCTGAATTTCTTCTCTGAATTGGAAAATATAAGAAAGAGATTATGATAATCATTTAATTGTGTTACTGAAAATTTATGACAACAAAAGACAATTATTAGCAAGATACAACATTAGGTAGCATATAAAAAAAATCACATAAATAGTTCAATTTCATTAGGTTGAGGTAGGACTCGATTATGATGACAATTTAATATTTTAATTAGTTTAATAAATAATTAAAACATTTTTGGCATTGTGGCTTCTGTTAGTCATAATATCATTTACTTAAAATAAAAAGGTAAATTTCGCTCCTTTGTGTGTGTGTGTGCTCTAATTGGCTTGCACGCTGCACCTCGGAACCGCCTACTTTCATTGTCAGCGAATCAATATCGTCTTTATATTATTTGGCCTCATGTGATTGGACCATTCTCAGCGAGTCTCATTACTGCTCAGTAGATGGTCAGTTAACGGGCAGGTACTGGTTAATGTGGAAGCAAGCGAAATAACCGGAGATGAAAGAAAATTTGGTTATAATCTTTACAAAAATACCCTTTCACAAGGTGTTCGGATGAAGAAAAGAAAATAATCAAGGAGCTTGGAGCAGATCTAGCCAATTTGCAAATTCAGCAGCAGTCTGATGATTACCGTCATTATTTCATTATTGATAATAAAACCACACTGAACTTAGATTCACTGATTCATACTAGATTTATTGCATGCTGTAACCCCTGACTTTTTCAATTTCATATCTTAGCAGTAATGATACCCCCAACATTTTTTAGCACCTGCCGCCACTGGTGCAAACTTTATTTTCACTTGATAACCCTACGCTGAGAAATTAGTTCCAAAAGTCAGCCCAAAATATTCGCGCTTCCCGACCAGCTACAGTAAAAACGGTTATATATTCTTAAAGTAGAGAATACCACCTTTATTCTGATGTTATTCTGATTTATCGTTTTAGAAACGATCGCTTTGCACCCTGCGCGGTGTCCTCGATTAGCGAGAGAGTCGAGACGCCATTTTGTGGAACTACTTTTCCGAGACGCCATTTTGTGGAACTACTTTTCTGACATAGGTGAAAAATCCATTCATTGAATCGGGGAAAATTTTCTTTTATTTAACGAGTGAAAACTGCATCAAATTATTCGGTAAGAAAATATTTTTGATATGTATGTAATTATTTACCACTGTTATATGGTACTACATTTTTTAATGAAATGAAAATCATGATTGTAGCAGGTGCGCGTTTTTTGACAGCTTATTAATCAACTTAATATTTTCCAGATTGTGTTTTATAGCAAATTAAAGACAAAACCTTGATTACAGTGAAAAAAGTAAAGCCAGAATTTCTTCTTGCCTCTGGCATGATCCCAGAATAATTATGAAGATTTTAATTAATAAAGATTTTAATAATGCTAATGGACTCTATGGACGACCCACTGCCTACGTATTTCCGCTAGGTTTAGCCTTCTCCGATAGCAAGCTGTGGTAATAGCTATTACAAACAATTATTTTATTTATATATTAACTGTGTTAACATAACATTTTAGTATATTATGTTTTATTAATGAGTTCAAGAAGCTTTAAGTGCCTTCAGCGTGAAGGTGCAGCGTCTATGTATTTCTGTGTCCTGTTATGTGAAACATCCTCAAGGTTTAATTCTGTGATCTTTAATCAAAGGACTAAAGACTAGACAGGACACTTGCTGTAGGGGATGGATTCATTTACATTTATTTGTAAATAATGTAAATATGTTGATTAATTCTAAACATTTTTAATAATGTGTCTGTAAATAAATAGCTTTGATACAGCATTTCTGTAAACATGTAAATATAAATAACTTTGATAGTGTTTCTGTAAATATAAATAACTCTGACAGTGTTTATATGAACATGTAAATATAAATAACTCTGATAGTGTTTATATGAATATGTAAATATAAATAACTCTGATAGTGTTTATATGAACATGTAAATATAAATAACTTTGATAGTGTTTATGGCTCATTCTATAATTACGGGTACATTTCATGTCAACCAAAAAGTGAATAAATCAGTATTGATTTTTGATAAATAAACTAGATGTTTCTGTAATATATCCCCCTAATGTGCTAAAATAAATAATTGCCAAGCTTAAGCTCTAGTGACTTTTAAATATTTTATTGAAAATAAACATTTGATTCATTATTTTGTCAGCTGTGTTATGGACAAATGTTGTGTCATATAAAAGATATTTAAAGTACTACACATTTGCTTACACATTTGTTTTAAAGTTTTTTAGTCCATTCTCCATTGGTTTTGAAATTTTCTGTCTAACTGATCTGAAAATATGCATTTTTAACCTAATGGACATTCTGTGGGATGCTATCATGACAGATAAATATTTTTTTCAACATAAATTTGCATAATGCTGAATTTAGAGTTATTCATCATGCTTAGGTAAGACTTCCCTCTCCAAACATACCCCCCATGTTTATTGTTATAGTTTAGCCAACAATTAAAAGATTTATAATGCAAAAACCACACAAGATTAACACAGTTGACAGGACACATTAGCAGAACAAGAGAACCCCTTCTTTAAGATAAAAACTATTTATGATGCAATTAAGCTAACGTATTCAAATGAATAGATTAAAAAATATTACAACAATGGTCAACAATTTATGGAAATTCAAACATAGCAAACTTTAAGATTTCAAATCCATAGAGTCTGGGGTGCCTCTTCAGTCTAGATGTGTGTGTCTGATTGGTGTCTGTCTAGTCCAGATGCGTGTCTTATCTGTATCTCTCCAGTCCAGATGAGTCTCTGTGGTATCTCTCTATTATAGTACTGCCCGACTAATTTTATTTCATTTTTTATTGCTTGTTCTTTTGTGTTTCTTCTTTTCATTCACAAAACAGTTTTTAAATTATCCTACATGTAGTCACTTTTATTTTGTGTTCTGTTTGCTCTTCGATGTTACTTTTGATTTCAGACAGTTCACAAGTCTGAGATCTTAGACCATATTGCCCTGTCAATCTCCATATGACGTGAGGTCACAGCAGTTGGAGGAGGAATCATTCCGATGATGTCTTCATGCAAATACCATAGGATATTATCCCACTGTGGCCAGAAAAAGCGGTTGATTCCAATCCGGTGCATACATTTGACTTAGACATGAGTTTCATTCACCTCTTGAATCACTCCAGGATAAATTTCATCATCATATTTCAGACAACCCCACTGGCCAATGCTGTCTGGGTTTTTCCAAGGAAATTGGGATGGAATCGGACTGTTGTCCTTCTGTATGGGTGCTGTTGCCTGAACCTCAAAGGTAAAGGTTTTGGAGTTATAACACTGACACTCCAGGGTCTGTCTGCAAAGGCAGATTTGTCCTGGGGTAACTGTAACAACTTGGTGAATGCGCATGGTTGATGGCACTGCGAGGAGACTATCTGGCATGCTCTTTGAGGCTTCATCTATGTTATCCTCACTGATGTAGAACAGTTTTACTGAGGTCTGTGCATCCACCAGTGCATTGAATAAGAGCTCAGGGTTAGGGATGTCTTTCCCATGGCTGAAAAGCCTGTCAGCCGTTCTTTTTAGGAGGCCACCAACTCCATCTGGAGCACCTTTGCAATGACTTGCTTCAAAAAAGTTCCAGGTGCCTGATTGGAACCCCCACTGCTGCAGCTTAGTACAGAACAGATAGAAATTACCTTTCTGCCTGTATGGTGTCAATGGTCACATTTGGATAAGAACTCTTAACCAGGTGAAGTATTTGGGATAGATGAGTCCATATGGCTGCTGGGCTTTTCTCCTTTGATGGGCTAATTGTGGCAAAGCACACATGTTCTTCCACTCCACCAACATAAAGAACTCCAGGCATAGGCGTACTCCAGGAGTACTTGCAGGCATAGTTTTCTGAAAAATCTACATGAATTAAGCATTCATGGTCTGTCATGCTCCTCTTTAGTTCCCCGTAGTAGGTGAACTGCCGTTTAATGTTAAATAGGTGTCTTTTGAAGTTTATAAGTTGGCATTGGAAGAGATCGAGTAGGCTGATGGGTAGTTTATGGTAAACACAGTTGACATTTCGGCCATTTTAGGCTGTAATGAAAACTGCAGACCTCAGACCATTCACCACATAACTTTATCAAATCATGTTTTTATGCACTTTCCCTACATGTTGGTAAATATAACATCTAAAGCAAGTTTACAAGAACATGTTGATAACACAGTTGACGATTAAATAACCCTCTCCATGTACACACAATAATATTGAAAAAATATTGAAGAGGAGGAGTAGAAACTTAACACACTGTCTTCAAATCTCCCTTCAAAAGAAGGAGTAACATCACATGATGTTGGACATGTGACTCTGGAGCAAACTATTGCTGATTTAAAGGGAATTTTCCAATGGGTAACACAGTTGACAGAGATTTCTTGGAAACACACAAAGTGGATGATTTAATTTAAATGAATGAGCAAAATTGTTTTTGAAACATGTTTCTCATATTTGAATCATTATTTTGAACAAACATTTATGAAAATTGTATACAAAAACATGTTTTTAAAGTTAACCTGAAGAGCCAAACCTGAAATTTTGAAAATCGGACAGCACAAAAATAGCAAATTCCAGCACATAATGTGCATTTTTTGCAAAATAAATTATGTGATCTATTTACTTTTTGTATTAAATGAAGAAGAAATATGGTCCAATATAAAATTCATCATTGCTTTAAGTAAGTAGTAGTAAAATTGATCAATACAGCCCATGGACATGACCTGTACCCCCTAATTATAGAATGAGCCTTATGTGAACATGTAAATATTTATAACTTTGATACAACTTTGGGGTTTCTCTGTCTTCCTCATAGATCTGAAGCAAGTCGCCCTCACGCTGACAAAATCTTTAAAAACAGAAGATTTTAAAAAGGGTAAGTAAACAGAACACAAAACACTGACGATAAGAGTATGCACTGTCACAAACGAAACTAGCTAACATTAGCTTGTTAGCTTGAGAATACGTGCCTTCAAAGTGATCGATATAACTCGAAACATACAATTTTACTTTTTACTTGAAGGAGTGATTGATGCTAATCTTACAATTATATTGACATTGTTCACTGTAATCCGTGGAAGTTCTTGAAGAAGCGAGTGTAAAATGCCATGCTGATAGCTCTCATTGAAACGATAGGTAAAAAAAAAACGCTTCTGGCGCAGCACTGAGACGAAGTAGTCGTGCATAGAGTCTAGTCATATAATTTACTTGATGTATACTCACTGTAACTTTGAAACTATGATGCCAAATATATAACTATATTGCAACATGATTTTACTGAAAATATGCATTAATTACCAGATTTATTAAAGATTTCAGCTATAAAAAATTATTCATATTTTACAAGAAACTTTTATTATTTATGTGAGGTGATGTTTTACATGTTGAAAATGATCTAGATGAGTTGATCATTTGTGAAAAAAAAAATATATATATATATATATGTATACACAGTGCTGCTTGAAAGTTTGTGAACCCATTGAGCTGTTCAGACTTTTCTGTTGTTTTACCTTGATTTTCTTATACCTGCTTTTTATAAATTAAATGTCAGATGTGTGTTGATCAACTGCATATGTTTGTTTAGAGGGAATTTTGCGAGTAGCCATAAAACTACATGAAAGATTGAATTATTGTACGTGCAAAAGTAAGTGAAGCCTGAGCTGCATTGTTAAAGTCAAGTGGGTAACAGATTCAGGTGAAACACATTTGGGTTCTTAATTAATCAGTTAAGCAGACCAATCAAATTAGACATCCTTAAGGCTAGTTCACACTACAGGATTTTAACCGTCGGCAGATCGCTTTGCTGTTCAGACTGCATGACTTCACTGTATGTCTTTTTGTCCTTGTGGTGTTCACACTACGTGACGCTTCGTAAATGATCCACAAGAGGGGGTCGCACACCACACAATCTGACAACAACTCTCAATCTGTTGACTTGCTCTCTCATTGGCTGGAGGTTGTAGCTACAGTTGACACCACGTGATGTCGAGTCAGCCGACCGTCCCAGATATTTGACATGCAAGATATCTGGATTTTGTCTGCGAGGTGTCAGCGAGCCTCTTTCATGCGTTGTTTAGTAGTTCTCACACAAAGATTGCCGAGCGCTGATCACCCGCTGATTTTCCCACGATCACAGCCTGATCTGTCGGCAAGCTTGAAATGTGGCTAGACCTGAAGCGGGCGGTACGTGCCAGATGTCCTTCCAACCTTCCAACTGGCTTCTGCAAGGAGGAGTGGGCAAAAACCCTCAAAGACAGATGTGAGAGACTGGTCAGTGGTTAGAGAAGACGTTTGGTTGAAGTAACGGCTGCAAAAGGAGGTGCCACAAGCTACTAAATAAAAGGCTTCACTTGCATTTGCACATATAATAATTACATTTTTCATGTATTTTTTTGGCTACTCGCAAAATTCTTCTAAACAAACATATGCAATTGATCAACATACATGTGACATTTAATTTATAAAAAGCAGGTGGTGATAAAATAAGAAAATCAAGGTAAAACAACAGAAAAGTCTGAACAGAGGTTCACAAACTTTCAGGCAGCCCTATCCATATATATATACACTATATTGCCAAAAGTATTCGCTCACCCATCCAAATAATCAGAATCAGGTGTTCCAATCACTTCCATGGCAACAGGTGTATAAAATCAAGCACCTAGGCATGCAGACTGTTTTTACAAACATTTGTGAAAGAATGGGTCGCTCTCAGGAGCTCAGTGAATTCCAGCGTGGAACTGTGATAGGATGCCACCTGTGCAACAAATCCAGTCGTGAAATTTCCTCGCTCCTAAATATTCCACAGTCAACTGTCAGCTGTATTATAAGAACGTGGAAATGTTTGGGAACGACAGCAACTCAGCCACGAAGTGGTAGGCCACGTAAACTGACGGAGCGGGGTCAGCGGATGCTGAGGCGCATAGTGCGAAGAGGTCGCCAACTTTCTGCAGAGTCAAACTCTACAGACCTCCAAACTTCATGTGGCCTTCAGATTAGTTCAAGAACAGTGCGCAGAGAGCTTCATGGAATGGGTTTCCATGGCCGAGCAGCTGCATCCAAGCCATACATCACCAAGTGCAATGCAAAGCGTCGGATGCAGTGGTGTAAAGCACGCCGCCACTGGACTCTAGAGCAGTGGAGACGCGTTCTCTGGAGTGACGAATCGCGCTTCTCCATCTGGCAATCTGATGGACGAGTCTGGGTTTGGCGGTTGCCAGGAGAATGGTTCTTGTCTGACTGCATTGTGCCAAGTGTAAAGTTTGGTGGAGGGGGGATTATGGTGTGGGGTTGTTTTTCAGGAGCTGGGCTTGGCCCCTTAGTTCCAGTGAAAGGAACTCTGAATGCTTCAGCATACCAAGACATTTTGGACAATTCCATGCTCCCAACTTTGTGGGAACAGTTTGGAGCTGGCCCCTTCCTCTTCCAACATGACTGTACACCAGTGCACAAAGCAAGGTCCATAAAGACATGGATGACAGAGTCTGGTGTGGATGAACTTGACTGGCCTGCACAGAGTCCTGACCTCAACCCGATAGAACACCTTTGGGATGAATTAGAGCGGAGACTGAGAGCCAGACCTTCTCGTCCAACATCAGTGTGTGACCTCACAAATGTGCTTCTGGAAGAATGGTCAAAAATTCCCATAAACACACTCCTAAACCTTGTGGACAGCCTTCCCAGAAGAGTTGAAGCTGTTATAGCTGCAAAGGGTGGACCGACGTCATATTGAACCCTATGGATTAGGAATGGGATGTGACTTAAGTTCTTATGCGAGTCAAGGCAGGTGAGCGAATACTTTTGGCAATATAGTGTGTGTGTGTGTGTGTGTGTGTGTGTATATATATATAGACAAACACATTCAATCATCAGGACAATCATCAATGTTTTCAAGATGTCAGTTAATCGAAGCTAGATTTGCAGTTTTATGAGTATATGAAAGTCTACTATATTATTATTGATTTATTTTATTTATTTTTTATTTTTTTGCAAAGTCTTTTTATTGGTAGCATACATGCAGTGGGGGACTGGGAAAGTAATTCAGACCGGGAGTTTGACTACATCCCAGGCCACCTTTGCTGCTGCTGTCACCGCCACCCTATTCATGTAATCCACCAGACTGCTAATCTTGGCTAACCCTATTAGTTGATGTAACAGGTAGACTACCAAACGAATCATAAATGAATAAATCAACCCTCAGAAACTCTCTAGGAATATACCATCTATACTACCACACCACAGTCAAATATAAAATTTGCTTGCACTTTTAAAAAAGGTATAAGATATATATATATATATATATATATGTGTGTGTGTGTGTGTGTGTGTGTGTATTGAAGAGTTTGCAAAGTATTCCAATGCAATAATTCAACTTAACACAGTTTAAGCTCTTCAGAACAGTCCAAAGTCCAAAGAAGTAAAGTACAGCAGTGTAATTCTGTGCACATCTAACAGCTGAAGAGAATGGACATGAAATACAAAAAATAAAAAGAAATACATGTTGTGTAAAATACCAAATTACTGTGGAATAATTGTTTATATTTCTGAAAAAGTTTGAACAGTTTGTGTAAACAGATATTAGAAATTAAACATTTCAATCTATAAAGTGACACCTCAGTAAGAACGTGGCACTGGGCAAATATGTTTGGTGTCATTAACAGATGGGTGATTAAATGAATAGGAAAATCCCAAAAATTGTGTTGGAGCTCCACTAGCTGCCAAAACAACAGTGTGCCTAGCATATGTTCTGCTAGCTCTGATTACTGACTTAATTTTCTTAATTTCTCAACCCTTGCAGGCACGCTCCACAGACCATTTACTAAACGTGACTGGGAATCGAGGGGCCTGGCTTGAATTTTTTCTTTTTTATTAAGCTTGGCCAGCTGCATTTAGCTCACAATTTTTTAGTACAATGACATTCATACCTGTGGTTGACTTCGATGTCTACAAACTTGGTACCAGCGATGTCACTGACAAGAACTTGCAAGAGTTAGGCAAAGAATTTTGAAAGGCCTTCACTGAAGTGGGGTTTGTGTATCTCAAAAACACTGGAATAGATCAAAAAGAGGTGTATTTCCATTTGATCTCACGTTTTTCTCAGTTTGAGAAATTAAAAATACATTGCAGATTGGGTTTGTTTTAAAGTGTTTGCAGAAAATCTCTTGTCTGTTTTAGGTGGATCGTGTCATGGACATTTCTAAAAAATTCTTCCTGCTTCCTGAAGAACAGAAAAAGCCCTTCAGTAGGGGCAGTTACGCAAATAACGGCAATCACGGTTGGGTGTCCTCAGAAACAGAAAGGTAGCTGACTCTTTTGTCATTTATATAAAGACACCCAGCTTGGAAATATTTGAGTATTTAAAGTGTAAATTCACTTTTACTGTCCACAGTTTAAATCCTCGACGTCCAGGTGACTTGAAGGAGGCCTTTAATACTACATCCCTGCACCCTGACATTGTAATTATTTTAAACACCACTGCAACAGCTAGTGATATAAAATTGAAGATATTATGAATGACTTTAATTATGATCTTCTCCTTGCTTAGAAATGGCCCTCCGATGGTTGTGATGGCTTTCGTGATATCAAAGTCGACTTTTTCCTACGCTGTAAGGAGCTGTCTCCGTGTACTGAGGGTCATGGCTCTAAGTTTAGGCCTGGATTCAGAGTTTTTTCTCAAATCACACTGCGACATTGGAGGTAAGCTGAACGCACACACACATTTTTGTATTGTTTAGAAAAAAACAGATAAAGACTACTGTTGCATGCACCGAACTGTCAGAATTCACTTAGAATAGGACAACATAGGACACACGCTGACCTGCTGTGTGACTGAAGTGTAAATGACGGTCATGACTGAAAGATACGCTATCTTAAAACTGACCTGCTGAATAACACGTGTCGATCTCTGCCATGATCTAAGAATTCACTAACTCATTCACTAACCTGACCATGATTGTGAATTTCCGTTATGACAAAAAGATTCAATTGCCCGAACCACAACACATTAAAAAAACCCAGGAATGATCAGGATCCTGGTCAGGACTGAAAGATTAGCTAACTCTGACCCTGACCCACTGAATCTACTGACACAAGTGAATCTCAGTCATGAATAAAAATGTTTAAATACAGACTCGGTGAAGTGTCTCTCTGCAATGACTCAAAGATTTACAATCTCAAACCCTGATCTACTGAGTGACAAATATTTCTATCAATATTAAGGTGATAATAATGGCACGACCCTGCGCTCTCTGTATTAAGCTCCGGTGAAGACTGAGAGTGTGAAGATAGATCAGATCCGCTGTGGTGAGCACTCAGACTATGGCAGCATCAGTCTAGTCTTGCAGAGCCAACAGGAAGGCCTGCAGGTAAGAATGATTTTACAGCAAACTAGACATATGAGTTACAGTATATGTAACAGCTCCTGGGATCATGGTATGATCCCAATTTCTTCACCAAAACAGATATGGTACATTTTATTTTTTGAGCTGTCTGCTGCTATAATAATGAATATTATAATTTTTCCTGCTCAGTCTGTTAAAACTGTGCAAGGTCATATGATGAGCTGTTGTGAATAGGGGTGGATCTAATTTCAGGACCAGAAAACAGAACCATGATACACCATTTCCTATTATTATTATTATTATTATTATTATTATCATTATCATTATCATTATCATTATTATTATTGTTGTTGTTGTTGTTGTTGTTGTCGTTAATCTGAAAACACTTTGAAACATTACAAACTGTACCTTTAAGAAAACTGTTGGATCTTAAACAGTTCTTTGCAGTAGATTCATGCCTTTGTCTATAGTGAAGTACATTAATTTACTTTGCCATGTGTTTCTCCTTTAGGTATTAAATCGCAAAGGCGAGTTTATCTCAGCCCCAAGTATCCCTGGAACAGTGCTGATCAACATTGCAGATATGATGCAGAGGTGGACCAGTGACAGTCTTACTAGTCAGTATTTTTTCCACAGTAAAGCCTTGTTTTCTACTAACCTTACATCATTAATCTTATATTTAATGTTACACAACACTGTTTCAGGTCCACAGAGTTCTACTACCTCCTGTGGGTGACTCAAGTGCAAGGCAGTCGTTGGTGTTCTTTGTGCAGCCGGATGATGATGCCATCATTACGTGTTGTGATGGCTCAAACAAATATCCTCCAGTGAAATCGCTGGATTATCTCCTGTCAAGATTCAACGACACTTATGGCAGGAAATAGAAATGTGCTTCTCCTTGTCAGCCGATGATCACAAAGTAATTTAGTAATTAACTGTGCATATTTTAGTTAGTTATTTTTTATAACTTGCAGTCCTGTATAGGATATAATAAAGATGTTCATCATCAGCATGTCTGCATATACACTACCAGTCAAAAGTTTGGACACCTTTTAATTCAATGTTTTTTGTTTAGGGATTTATTTTCTACATTCTAGAACAATACTGGAGATTTCAAAACTATGAAATAACACACATGGACTTAAGTAATCCATATGTAATGACAAAAAACAGTCAGTTGTTATTTTAAGACATGAAGGTCAGGTGTTCTGGAATAGTTCTTGCAAAAACAGTATTGTCAAGTGCATTTGCAAAACCCATCAAGCACCATGATGAAACTGGCTCACATGAAGACCATCCCAGGAAAGCAAGACCAAAACTGACCTCTGCTACAGAGGAGAAGTTCATTTAGAGTCACCAGCCTCAGAAATCACCAATTAACAGCACCTCAGATTAGAGCCGTTATGAAGGCTTTACAGAGCATCAGTAGCAGACATATCTCAATATCAACTGTTCAAAGGACATTACTGTGTATTTCAGCCGCCTTCAGCATTGTTTTACAATGTAGAAAGAAATAAACATCAGGAAAGACCATGGAATTAGAAGTTAAAACTACCATTCAAACTTTTGAATGGTAGTGTACATTTATATAACCATATTGATTTTGTCTGATATTGACCTTTTATCACATGTTCATTATTAATGGTCTTGTTTAATATAACAGTATATAACACACTGTTAAATTTGACTAATCACAGAATTGAATAACTAAAAGAAAAGAACACAAAATACTGGGAATTTTATTTTGTTTTTTTATTTTCTTTCTTTTTTAATAAGGATTTTTTTATTTTATTTTATTCATGTTTATTGTTCTTCCTTGAGTCGATGATGAACTGCGACTGCTGTTTAAGGGACATCCGAGTGGCGACTTCATCATCATCATCATCATCCTCACCGTCGTACTCTTCTTTGTACAGGTCGGCTATCTGATTATCTAGGAGTGTGCTGCTGGTGCTAGAGTCAGAACGGTTCCTCTCAGTGCTGGCACGGAGCTCCTCTATCTCCTTCATCACTGCGGGTATATCATGTCCCTGTAGTTCGTCCTGCAGCTGCATCAGTTTCAGCTTCGCCACCTGAAACGGATTTAACACACACACAGGAGACACACACTCTCGCTGCACAGTAGCATCCTGCAGTGTGATGTGCTTTAGCCTGTAACACAGATGTTCCACACCGATTTCCACACACTTCAGTGTGTGTGTGAGTTTCTGTTGTTCCTTCTCTAGCTGAGACATCACCGTCCTTCCATCGGTTAGGTCAGGTATCAGTTCGGTATCTCCAACTGAGTATTTCAGGTCCTGGTACTGAGTGTGTATTGCGTCTCTTTCCTCCTTCAGTTGCTGAAGTTCATGCTCATTCTGCAACTTCATCTTTTCCAGGAGTGCGAGTGTTGCACTGAGAACCAAACCTGTCCACCAACTTCTGTGTGTCAGTGACTCCCATAGCTCCTGTGATGCGATTGAAAGCCTCCTTCATGCTGGAGAAGGTTTTATTCTCCTCTCCCTCTACTGGTCCACAGCGCTGGGCTTCACTGCTCAGCTTACCTGTGTGCAGAGCAATCATCTGTGCTCTGCGTTCTGCCCTGTCACTTCGTGCTTTTTGTTCCTCTATGTATTTTTTGTAGCTGTTCAGGACAATCTCTTGCTTTCTCTTCTCATCGCACATAATCAACTTCTGACTCTGCAGCTCCTCCTTGGCTTGACGTTTGGCCTCATGTACGTTTTTGTACATTTCCTGCAGGTATCTGAGCTCCTGTTTCTGTTGATTAACCTCACAGTCCAAGTCATCCATCTGAGACTGGAACGTCTGATTCTCCTCCTGCACGTGCTCCTTTAGGTTTTGGTAGCTCCTTATGATGTGTTCGGTCTCCTGACATTTCAGTTGTGCTTTCTCTAGCTGGGTCTCCAACACGCGCAGGTTCCTTTGGGATTGCTCATCAGCGAAGTCCACTTTATTCATGGTGACCCCATCAGTCAGCAGGCCAGGACTGGTTGCTATCACACTTTTGTACTCGGCGTTCAGTTCTTCCAGGCGGTGGCGCTGTGTGTTCGTCATGTGTTTCATTGCGTTCAGCTTTTTCACTTTATCACACACTTTCTGATCCAAAACCTCCACTGCAGCCCTCCCGGACATCTTCCTGTAGGCACCCATCTCTGATCTGTGGGCTTGAAAAGCCTCCCTGATGACCTACTCATCTGCAGCGAGTGCCTTGGCCAGTTTCCTGTGTATGAGTTTATTCTCCCGTCTGAGCTGCAGGATCTTCTCTCTATTCTTCTCTATTAAAGACTTTGAACTCTCATACTGCAAGCTCCTGTCTCTCTCCAACAGCTGGATTTTTCTCTGTATCTCTGAGATCTGGTCATGAATCGGAGATCTCCTTTTCTCTTTGTTGAAATATGTGTCCATTCTCTCTGTGTATCTTAGTAGACTGACGTTTACTCTCTTACTCTATTTGACTGCGTCACTGATTCGGATTCTGATGCGTACGTCTTTTTTTTTTTCTTAGTTTCTATGGCAACAAATCCGTGCCATAAGTACTGTATTCGTTAAAAAAATATCATGCTCATAAAATAAATAAAACATGTGAATCACAAGGATTCTAGTTTGTTCTTTCCAGCATGCTAGTGTTTGGTATTCCAAAAATCACGCGTAGAGTTTTATGCAGATTAGGGGGCGGAATAAAAGTCTCCATTGGTCCACTGCTTCTCAACCTACTGCTCTTCTCTAGCCAATCAGTAAAGTGACGTCACTGACACGCGACTCTGCCGGTTAGTGTTACCTGTCTTAAGCAAGTGAGAAGATTTAATCAATACGTTTAAAGTTTCTTATATGTGTATCTATTGTAGTATCGTGTCAAACCTCCTGTTATTATGCTAAAGAGTATTTTAATGAACTGGACAAGTGTATCATTGTACAATCAATGCATCATAGCATAACGTTATTGTTGCTGAAACAGTAGAGAGTGTGCAATCTCATGTGTTCAGTTTCATCATGATGAAATGTATACCTTTAAAGTAATGTAATTCACTTTGTGTTTCTCTTATCTCTGTATTAACCCATACAGGCTCAGGTCAGTCAGATACAGGGTCAGCAGGCTCAGGTCAGTCAGATACAGGGTCAGGGTCAGCAGGATCAGAGACAGACACATGCACTGATCAGAAAATGGCCAAGGGCATGCTGGTGCTGTAATGAAGCATAGATTCCCCATGCAATATTTTCAAGATGATCGTTAATAAAAGCTAGATATTCAGTTTAGCTAGATATCATGAGGATATGAAAGTCTGCTTCATTTCTTCATTTCTCTTCATCACATTTTTGGCTCTTTCCCCGATATTTTCAGGAGGCAGACTGCCTGTGGAAAAAGAAGAATAAACACTGTTCCAGAAACCAGGAAAGATAACAAAAGCTTTAGTCTGAATGTTCAGGGCTGCCATTACAGCAGTGTTCTTGCTTATACAAGATGCACTTGTTTGATATATAAAATACAATTGTTGTTTTTTGTATAATGTTTTTAAAGTATTTGACTCTGCACATTTGTTTCTGCCCATTGCAGTAGTTTTATTGCTGCAGTTTTTATAATTCTGTGTTGAGGGCTGCCACTGCTAGTTCTGTCCTATGTTGAAATGAAAGAAATAAAACTAAGTTTTAGTAAAGCAGTGAGTGTTACTGTGTCATATTAAAGAGAGAGAGAGAGAGAGAGAGAGAGAGCTGTTTATTCATATAACAATGGATTCTTGTCAGAGTCAAGCTCAAAATAAGTCTTTAAATTAGAATTTATTTCTAGACTCTATTTCTGTCTGTGCTAGAGACAGATCAACATCATTATGGAGTTGCATACCACCATAAAAGCTGCAGAAGGATTTAGGGTTAAATGCATTGCAAAGTGAAGTTATAAATGTACTTAAAACACATTTATTCCACAATTTGCTGCACATAGTTTAAAACTAATAAATACAGATCTCATCCAAAGTCTATATAATTAGCTATGTTTCAATCGCATCACAGGAGCTATGGGAGTCACTGACACACAGAAGTTGGTGGACAGGTTTGGTTCTCAGTGTGACACACACACACCTGGAAAAGATGAAGTTGCAGAATGAGCATGAACTTCAGCGGCTGAAGGAGGAGAGAGACGCAATACACACTCAGTACCAGAACCTGAAATACTCAGTTGGAGATACTGAACTGATACCTGACCTAACCGATAGAAGGAGGATGATGTCTCAGCTAGAGAAGGAACAACAGAAACTCACACACAATTGGTGTGGAACATCTGTGTTACAGGCTAAAGCACATCACACTGCAGGATGCTACTGTGCAGCGAGAGTGTGTGTCTCCTGTGTGTGTGTTAAATCTGTTTCAGGTGGCGAAGCTGAAACTGATGCAGCTGCAAGACGATCTACAGGGACATGATATACCTGCAGTGATGAAGGAGATAGAGGAGCTCCGTGCCAGCACTGAGAGGAACCATTCTGACTTCCGGACTCTTCCTGACGCCTTTGCGATTTAATACCTAAAGGAGAAACACATGGCAAAATAAATGAATGTACTTCACTATAGACAAAGGCATGAACCTACTGCAAAGAACTGTTTAAGATCCAACAGTTTTCTTAAAGGTACAGTCTGTAATGTTTCAATGTGTTTTCAGATCAACGACAACAATAACAATAACAATAACAATAATAATAATAATAATAATAATAATAATAATAATAATAATAATAATAATAATAATAATAATAGGAAATGGTGTATCAGGGTTCTGTTTTCTGGTCCTGAAATTAGATCCACCCCTATTCACAACAGCTCATCATATGACCTTGCACAGTTTTAATAGACTGAGCAGGAAACATTATAATATTCATTATTATAGCAGCGGACAGCTCAAGAAATAAAATGTACCATGTCTGTTTTGGTGAAAAAAGTGGGATCATAACATGATCCCAGGAGCTGTTACATATACTGTAACTCATATGTCTAGTTCGCTGTAAAATCATTCTGAATGGCTTCCAATATGGTTAGGGTTAGGGTTTCACCTTCCACTGATGCAGGTTTGCTCTTCTTCTCGACTGGAATATTGGTTGGAGTTGTTGGTGTGGAATCTATTCTTTTATTAACTATGGTAACCTCCATGGCATAATTGTGGTTGGTAGGCTGACCCAGCTCTTTCACCTCATTATTCATCGTGGCCTGTGTCTTTACATTCTCCCCTTCTTTACTTTCTCAGCAAATCACATCGACCCGTTCCATCTTTTTCCATCTTTCTCGCCCAATCCCTGCACCGCAAAGATGGATGGACAAAGTGGCTGCTGTCCATAGTGAGCCAATCAAATCTTTCATACATTAGTGACGTTTCCATCATTCTCTGCTTATTGCATTTGTTTGCAATGATGGACCCACCGACAGCCAAAAATGGATGGGTCAATCAAATCATGTGCGCCTAATGGTGTGTCATTTAGGTCAAGTGTATTTGCTTATGAATGGTGTTTCACGGCAGCAAGGTAGCGAAGTGTTACTCTGTCAGGTGACATGTTTCTTCAGTGTGTGCTTTCTTATAACACCATCTGAAGCTGGCAACAGACCTGCTCGTCACCAGAACAAGTGGTATGACATGTTTCAAAGGATATGTATAGAAAAAAACATAAAACCATACCGTGTGATCTATAGGTTGCTTGCCAACTGACAGTGTTTGTTATAATGTTACAGATAGTCCAATGCAGGCCTGTGAACAGACATCACTTTTTTCCAGATTCTCACACTCAAGTTACTGAGGAGAATTTGGTATGTAAATATCTCAATATGAGAAAACTCCTTGTATAATAAGGTGTTTTGAGTTGTCCTCCAAATACTTTAGTTATTGCTTAAATTATACTGCCATAAATGCAGACTGTTAATGGATATTTTATTCATTATGTTGTTTTAGGCATCATGGGGCAAGCCAGTGCTGTTCGCATTAGGCCCAGCACTTCTGTCAAGCATAGTCCCCACAACAAACCCACATTCTCTGTGATTGTGGACTCTGGACTCTTAGTCACCACCACTCCACAGCCCAGCAGAACTCCAGCCTTTGTGATAGTCCATCAGCCAAGCAGTGTTCCTCCAACTTCCAGGGGAACACATGGCACCAGGATGCACTATGGGAAGAAGGCAAGCCGGCAGAGACAGTGTCATGCTTTGGGACCAACACAATATTTGGCAGGTGGTCATAATGTTATGCTGTATATGTATGTTTTATATATAGATACTTTGTTTCAGTAGTTTTTCTCTTTTGTTTATAGTTAAATATATATATATATCTATTTTATAATTTGTCACTTGAATTTATTGTTAGGGTAAATGTAATGTATTATTCTTAATCTGGTGTATTTATATATTTAGTTTCCAATATCTTGTATTTGAGTGTATTCTTTGTTTAATCATTATAAATAAGTTTTAGGATGTTATTGCATATTTATGTGTGTGCTTTAATATTTATATTTAATCATATAAATATAGATAGTGTTTTGTTTATGAATTTCTATACTTTGTTACAACTTTATAATAATTTATCACTTATGTATATTGTTATGGTGTGTGTCTTGTGCTATATTATTCTTATCATTTATTTAGTTTTTAAATAAAATGACAAAGTTTTATATACCAGTGACGAGTCACTGATTTATTTTACACTTTTCAGTAATCAGTCTGTGAGCCGGGATGGTAAAACGTTCTGTTATTCCATTATTTTTGCATTCTGAAGTACCTTAACCCAGATCTTTACATAGGTAATGGAGCATTCATGAAAAGTAAATTCCTAACAGTACATATGTATAGAGAAGGCATAAATTGCATAGAATTAAATCACCAATATCAGTACACTACACATGAGTAAAAAACAGAATCATTTTGACAGCAGGAATGTTTCTGTACACTAACAGATGGCATTTAAAATACTTTAACGCAGTTAACGCACCCTGTCCTTCCCCCGCGCCAGACCTGTACATCATCTTAGCACTGTAAGCTGTAGTGATGATGCAAAACCACGACAAAGATCTACCTTCTGAAGGGACGATGTAAATTTAAAACTCATCCAGATGGAGCCACTGATCAAACCAAAGTCGTCTGCATTGTCTGTAGAAAGGAATTTGCATACTGTACCATCGAAGCAGTTCTAGCCTGAAATACCACATGAACTCAAAGCATGTTTTAGCGAGCTCTACAGTTAGCACAACCCCGGCTGCTACAATCAACACGCTCCGCCAAACCATGCTGCCTGAGGCTAATCGCGACAAAATTAGCAAGTCTACATTGGAAAAACTTGCAAATACGATAGCTAAATAGATTTCTGTGGACTATAGGCCTGTTAATATAGTGGAAGACAAGGTTAATGGTTGCATTTTGAATAGTCAAGAACTACAGTACTTTCGAAAATAAATCAGCTGTTTGACACCGATAAAAAATCAAAAGAGGAAAGATTAGCTCAAGCTAAATATGTTGTAGTCTAAGTGATAGGCTGTTGTTCATTAATAAATAATATAAAAAAGTATTTGTTGTAATGTCTATTTAATGCTCGTCTAACACAGTAATTACTTTAAATGATCATTTTGGGGGCAATTTCTCAGCCAATGTTCATGTTTGATTAAATGCGATTAATTAGATTAATTAATTGTCACATAATGTAATTAATTAGATTAAAAATTTTGATCGACTGACAGCCCTAATATATATATATATATATATATATATATATATATATATATATATATATATATATATATATATATATATATATATATACACACACACACACACCTGTATAGTTCATGCAGATAGTAAAGAAGGTGGGGTCAGGAGCATACCTATGTATGTTAGTTTGTCATTAAGGTTTGGTTGTAGAGCACACTCCAGTAAACTTTACCCTATTATATAATATTAGACTTTCAGAGTGTGTGATAATACGCGAGTTGGCATTTCATATGTAAGTAAGATGTGGATTTTATGTGTCGTAATTTCATATGTTTATTGGGTTATTTTTGTTTTTAAAACCAGAAGCTCTGCTACTGTTATGTGCTTATCAGTGTTGGGTAGGTTACTTTGGAAATGTAATAGGTTACAGATTACAAGTTACTCTGTTTAAAATGGAATAAGTAGTGTAACTTTTCAATTACTTTATAAAAGTAAAGTAACTGATTACATTTGATTACTTTTAAGTTTCTAATGGATATTTTCAACAAAATCATTTCCAAACATTTATACCAGGCAGGGTTAACCTTACAGTAGTACTCAACTCTGTTTACTGTTAGAATTTTAAATCTTTTCATCACTTGAATTAAGATTATGTTGATTTAATTTTAAGCACAGCCACCACAAAACCAGACTTCAGAACAAAAATTGTTTAATACTGTTTTAGGAATCAAATCTTTGCATAGCTATGACAGGACACACTGGCAAATAACAATGCCTTGGAATAAAACAAAACAAAAAGAAGAGTCATCATAATGTATGCTACAGTGCTAAAATAACTAAGTTATATTAGATCTGACATTACCAAGACATTTTCAAGGAGGAAAAATGTGAGCTATATATTTTCTGTCAAAGGGTTCATAAACAGAAGTGTGCCTGGTAAAGGCAGCTAGCAGCAGGGACGATTTTAGGATTTTCATTTAAGGGGGGGCGCTGAAAGATGGGGAAGAGCCGAAATCTGCCGGAGTTTTCATATGATATTTAAAGGGGACTGAGGAGATCACTTATTCGTGTACAGTTTATGGACAATCGCAGAATTTTATGGGGGCTTTAAAATGGCCTAGCGACACCCATGGCTAGCAGACTAGCTAATTTGTTCTGAATGTTATGAATACAGGTCTTGAGTACACTATGGGCTCGATGAGCCAATCAACCAATCAAAATCATCAGAATAGCACCGCTTTAACAAACTCTAGCAACAAATTAATATTTATTCAACATATACTAGTTTTTTTTAAAGAAAATATTCAGATGTAACTCTATTTGTAATCTTTAACATTTTCATAAGTAACTGTAATTTTAATTACATATTTTTCTAAGTAACTAACGAGTTACTGTTACATTTATTTTGTAATTAAGTTACGTAACGCCGTTACATGTACCTAGTTACTCCCCAACACTGGTGGTTATGTAATTCTGTATATGATCCTGTTGTTTATATTCATCCTCACGTAGCTTATTGTTTTATTGTCTTTTTTCTCTGAATCGAGTGCATCTTTTAAATTGTCTTTGGTTAAGCAGTATTGACATCGTTATCACAGCAGTAAATGGTAAACTAATAAGAGCTGGTAGTAGGGTCAGGAAATAATATACCCTATATACCTGAATGTATTGAAGAGTTTGCAAAGTAATATCATTCAAGATGTTTTTAATCAAACAGTGTTAAAACACTGATATCAGGGATCCATTAATATAATCTAATCATAACAGTACCTGTACATGTAGAAGCCTGTGCATTTACTGTGTGCATTGCAAATTCAGTTTACCTGTTGCAGAAGAGTTTATATAATCCAGCAAATTTATAGAAAAGACAAAGTTCAATGCAGATACCAGGGAAAATGTAATCCAATGCTATAACCTTCAACACAGTTTTAAGCCCTTCAGAATAGTCCGAAGTCCAAAGAAGTAAAGTACAGCAGTGTAATTCTGTGCACATCTAACATCTGAAGAGAATAGACATGAAATCCAAAAAAAATAAAAAGAAATACATGTTGTGTGAAATACCAAATTACTGTGGAATAATTGTTTATATTTCTGAAAAAGTTTAAACAGATTAGAAATTAAACATTTCAATCTATAAAGTGACACCTCAATAACAGCGTGGCACTGGGCAAATATGTTTGGTGTCATTAACAGATGGGTGATTAAATGAATAGGAAAATCCCAAAAATTGTGTTGGAGCTTCACTAGCTGCCAAATGACAGTGTGCCTAGCATATGTTCTGCTAGCTCTGACTACTATCCACAGGAGACTAATCTCTCACTTTTCAAGTAAACATTGTACACAAGGTGCCGCATTGGCCACACGAGACTCACCCATGGCCACCTGCTAAAAGGGGAAGAACCACCACTATGTCAAGCCTGCAAAATACCTATCAATAAAACACATTCTACTAGACTGCCCTGCCCTGAGCACTATAAGGCAGAAATTTTTTTCAGAAGACACTTTAGACAATATCTTCAAGACCGCTCCATCGTACAAGATTCTGAATTTCTTAACAAGCATAAACCTCAAAAACCTTTTATAAACTCTTCTTGCTATCTTACATATCAATGTAACCCTATCTATTGAATGTCACCCTATGTTTTAAATACATTCAAACTTTTGCCATAATATAGCCATTGAAGCTAACATGGCATTCACTGATTCAAATCAGTTCTGACTACTGACTTAATTTTCTTAATTTCTCAACCTTGCAGGCACGCTCCACAGACCATTTACTAAACGTGACTGGGAATCGAGGGGCCTGGCTTAAATTTTTTCTTTTTTTAAGCTTGGCCAGCTGCATTTAGCCTACAACTATTTTGGACAATGGAATTCATACCTGTGGTTGACTTTGATGTCTACAAACTTGGTACCAGCGATGTCGCTGACAAGAACTTGCAAGAGTTAGGCAAAGAAATTCGAAAGGCCTTCACTGAAGTGGGGTTTGTGTATCTCAAAAACACAGGAATAGATCAAAAAGAGGTGTGTATTTCCATTTGATCTCAAGTTTTCCTCAGTTTGAGAAATTAAAAATACATTGCAGATTGGGCTTGTTTTAAAGTGTTTGCAGAAAATCTCTTGTCTGTTTTAGGTGGATCGTGTCATGGACATTTCTAAGAAATTCTTCCTGCTTCCTGAAGAACAGAAAAAGCCCTTCAGTAGGGGCAGTTATGCAAATAACGGCAATCACGGTTGGGTGTCCTCAGAAACAGAAAGGTAGCTGACTCTTCTGTCATTTATATAAAGACACCCAGCTTGGAAATATTTGAGTATTTAAAGTGCAAATTCACTTTTACTGTCCACAGTTTAAATCCTCGACGTCCAGGTGACTTGAAGGAGGCCTTTAATACTACATCCCTGCACCCTGACATTGTAATTATTTTAAACACCACTGCAATAGCTAGTGATATAAAATTGAAGATATTAAGAAAGACTAATTGTTATGTTCTTCACCTTGCTTAGAAATGGCCCTCCGATGGTTGTGATGGCTTCCGTGATATCAAAGTCGACTTTTTCCTACACTGTAAGGAGCTGTCTCTCCGTGTACTGAGGGTCATGGCTCTAAGTTTAGACCTGGATTCAGAGGTTTTTCTGAAAGCACACTGCCACCTTGGTAGTAAGCTGAACACACACATTTTTATGTTGCTTTTTGTTTGTAAAAAACAGTCACAGATCAATGTTACATGCACTGAACTTAGAATTCACTTGGAATTGGGCAACATAGGACACACGCTAACTCACTGTGTAAACAAAGTGTAAATGACGGCCATGACTGAAAGATACGACAAATCAAAACTGACCTGCTGAATGACACGTGAGCTGATCTCTATCCTTAAATAAAAATTCACTATCTCACTGACCTGAACATCATTGGAGTGAGTCTCTGTTATGACAGAAAGATTCACTTGCCGGATCCCAACACACTGAAATACAGGAAAGATCAGGACTGAAATATTTCCTAACTCCAAACCTGACCCATTGAATCCACTGACACAAGTGAATCTTGTTCATGAACAAAAATGTTTGCTAACTCAAACCCCTACCTATTGAGTGACAAATATTCCTATCAATAATAAGGTGATAATAATGGCACGACCCTGCGCTCTCTGTATTACGCTCCGGTGAAGACTGAGAGTGTGAAGATAGATCAGATCCGCTGTGGTGAGCACTCAGACTATGGCAGCATCACTCTAGTCTTCCAGAGCCAACAGGAAGGCCTGCAGGTAAGACTGATTTTACAGCAAACTAGATATATGAGTTACAGTATATGTAACAACTCCTGGGATCATGGTATGATCCCAATTTCTTCACCAAAACAGACATGGTACATTTTATTTTTTGAGCTGTCTGCTGCTATAATAATGAATATTATAATTTTTCCTGCTCAGTCTGTTAAAACTGTGCAAGGTCATATGATGAGCTGTTGTGAATAGGGGTGGATCTAATTTCAGGACCAGAAAACAGAACCATGATACACCATTTCCTATTATTATTATTATTATTATTAGTATTATTATTATTATTATTATTATTATTATTATTATTATTATTATTATTATTATTATTATCATTGTTGTCGTTAATCTGAAAACACTTTTAAACATTACAAACTGTACCTTTAAGTAAACTGTTGGATCTTAAACAGTTCTTTGCAGTAGATTCATGCCTTTGTCTATAGTGAAGTACATTTCATTTATTTTGCCATGTGTTTCTCCTTTAGGTATTAAATCGCAAAGGTGAGTTTATCTCAGCCCCAAGTATCCCTGGAACAGTGCTGATCAACATTGCAGATATGATGCAGAGGTGGACCAGTGACGTGTTTGTGTCTGCTGTAAATATGGCCATTCTTTCACAGTAAAGCCTTGTTTTCTACTAACCTTACATCATTAATCTTATATTTAATGTTACACGACCCTGTTTCAGGTCCACAGAGTTCTACTACCTCCTGTGGGTGACTCAAGTGCAAGGCAGTCGTTGGTGTTCTTTGTGCAGCCGGATGATGATGCCATCATTACGTGTTGTGATGGCTCAAACAAATATCCTCCAGTGAAATCGCTGGAGTATCTCCTGTCAAGATTCAACGACACTTATGGCAGGAAATAGAAATGTGCTTCTCCTTGTCAGCCGATGATCACAAAGTAATTTAGTAATTAACTGTTTCATTGTATTTTTTTATAACTTGCAGTCCTGTGTAGGATATAATAATGTTCATCATCAGCATGTCTGCATATACATTTATATAACCATATTGATTTTAT
The DNA here is from genome assembly GCF_019097595.1 of Hemibagrus wyckioides. Lineage (NCBI taxonomy): Eukaryota > Metazoa > Chordata > Actinopteri > Siluriformes > Bagridae > Hemibagrus > Hemibagrus wyckioides. The sequence continues at coordinate 15,678,819 of NC_080729.1, read as the reverse complement.
CTGATATTGACCTTTTATCATGTTCATTATTAATGGTCTTGTTTAATATCCACACTGTTAAATTTGACTAATTACAGAATTGAATAACTAAAATAAAATAAAATAAAATAAAATACTAGGAATTAAATGCAAATATTTTTATTTTCTTTCTTGTTTATTAAGGATTTTTTTATTTTATTTTATTCATGTTTATTGTTCTTCCTTGAGTCGATGATGAACTGCGACTGCTGTTTAAGGGACATCCGAGTGACGACTTCATCATCATCATCATCCTCACCGTCGTACTCTTCTTTGTACAGGTCGGCTATCTGATTATCCAGGAGTGTGCTGCTGGTGCTAGAGTCAGAACGGTTCCTCTCAGTGCTGGCACGGAGCTCCTCTATCTCCTTCATCACTGCGGGTATATCATGTCCCTGTAGTTCGTCCTGCAGCTGCATCAGTTTCAGCTTCGCCACCTGAAACAGCTTTAACACACACACAGGAGACACACACTCTCGCTGCAGAGTAGCATCCTGCAGTGTGATGTGCTTTAGCCTGTAACACAGATGTTCCACAAAGATTTCCACACTCTTCAGTGTGTGTGTGAGTTTCTGTTGTTCCTTCTCTAGCTGAGACATCACCGTCCTTCCATCGGTTAGGTCAGGTATCAGTTCGGTATCTCCAACTGAGTATTTCAGGTCCTGGTACTGAGTGTGTATTGCGTCTCTCTCCTCCTTCAGTTGCTGAAGTTCATGCTCATTCTGCAACTTCATCTTTTCCAGGAGTGCGAGAGTGTTGCACTGAGAACCAAACCTGTCCACCAACTTCTGTGTGTCAGTGACTCCCATAGCTCCTGTGATGCGATTGAAAGCCTCCTTCATGCTGGAGAAGGTTTTATTCTCCTCTCCCTCTACTGGTCCACAGCGCTGGGCTTCACTGCTCAGCTCACCTGTGTTCAGAGCAATCATCTGTGCTCTGCGTTCTGCCCTGTCACTTTGTGCTTTTTGTTCCTCTATGTATTTTTTGTAGCTGTTCAGGACAATCTCTTGCTTTCTCTTCTCATCGCACATAATCAACTTCTGACTCTGCAGCTCCTCCTTGGCTTGACGTTTGGCCTCATGTACGTTTTTGTACATTTCCTGCAGGTATCTGAGCTCCTGTTTCTGTTGATTAACCTCACACTCCAAGTCATCCATCTGAGACTGGAACGTCTGATTCTCCTCCTGCACGTGCTCCTTTAGGTTTTGGTAGCTCCTTATGATGTGTTCGGTCTCCTGACATTTCAGTTGTGCTTTCTCTAGCTGGGTCTCCAACACGCGCAGGTTCTTTTGGGATTGCTCATCAGCGAAGTCCACTTTATTCATGGTGACCCCATCAGTCAGCAGGCCAGGACTGGTTGCTATCACACTTTTGTACTCGGCGTTCAGTTCTTCCAGGCGGTGACGCTGTGTGTTCGTCATGTGTTTCATTGCGTTCAGCTTTTTCACTTTATCACACACTTTCTGATCCAAAACCTCCACTGCAGCCCTCCCGGACATCTTCCTGTAGGCACCCATCTCTGATCTGTGGGCTTGAAAAGCCTCCCTGATGACCTGCTCATCTGCAGCGAGTGCCTTGGCCAGTTTCCGGTGTATGAGTTTATTCTCCCGTCTGAGCTGCAGGATCTTCTCTCTATTCTTCTCTATTAAAGACTTTGAACTCTCATACTGCAAGCTCCTGTCTCTCTCCAACAGCTGGATTTTTCTCTGTATCTCTGAGACCTGGGCATGAATCGGAGATCTCATTTTCTCTGTATTGAAATACGCGTCCATTCTCTTACTCTGCGTCTCTGATTCTGATCCATACATCCATCCATTTTTTTTTCTTTTTAGATTTAGTTTCATCTGATTGACCAGTGTCATATAGTTTATTTGTTGTAGTATCGTGTCAGTCTTCCTGTTATTATGCTAAAGAGTATTTTAATGAACTGGACAAGTGTATCATTACACCATCATAAGCATCACAGCATAGCGTTATTGTTGCTCAAACAGTAGAGTAGTGCGCAGTTTCATCATGGTGAAATGTATACCTTTAAAACAATATAAGTCACTTCGTGTTTACTAGATAGAATATTTAGAGGTGGTTTCTGCAGCACAGAGTCTTATCTCTGTATTAACCCAGACTCTTAATCAGAGTCCTGCACCACCGCGTCCACAGGCTCAGGTCAGTCAGATACAGGGTCCAGGGGCAGCAGGATCAGAGACGGACACATTCACTCATCACGACAAGGACAATGCAGATTCCCCTGTTTGTTTGTTTGTTTGTATTGGGTCTTTCTGATTGAAAAATTTAAGACGTTTTGTTTCCATATTAATTTTCTCAAATAAGAAGAATGCGCGTGCAGTGCTGTGTAGAAAGTTACTCACTAGAGGGCGCTATAACGCTTTAACGCTGTTTACCATCAGCATGTCTGCATTCACTTTTATATAACCATATTGGTTTAGTCTGAAATCGACCTTTTATCAAATATTTATTATTAATTGTCCTGTTTAATGTCCACACTGTTAAATTTGACTAATTGTTAAATTCCAGTAAATTAGACACCTTCATTTCACCATATTAGGCCAAATGTGTCTAAATGCAATGTAAACAAAAACACAACAGAAATAGAGTTCAAAATATATATGTTGCCCTCTAGTGGTCTGGAGGGGAAGCGTCACAAATATCTGTCACGCCTAACTTAAAAATAAATAATTAAAGGATCCACACCGTCCACCTCAATCCACAACCTCAAAATATACAGTGTGTTATATACAGGATATAAGACAGGATATAATCACCTTCTGCATCTGTCTGATTCATCCTGATGTTCAACATCTGAGTTTTCCGCTGCTGTGCATGCTTGCACAAGAAAACTCTTCTTTAAAAATAAAAAATAAAAAACTTCCTAAAATACAATCAATGTCCAAATTTCACACTTGATTCATGAATAATCTCAACTGGACCCTGTAGGTTTGTACCATAAGGACTGATCATGCTGACCAGCCCTTCATCATGCTTCACACTTCATACTGTTTGACTGTATAATATACATTTATAGACGAGAAATGAGTTAAAATCTCACTATGCAGCCAGTCACCCTAGACAATTCTGTCTTCCCTTTGAGTCTGGTTTCTTATGAGGTTTCTTCCTTATGTCAACCAACTCTAAGGGCTTTTTTCCTTTGCCGCTATACTGAATACTGACAGCTTTAGATCTAGCAATGTGGCTGTAGTTGGACAGGCCCTTAACTCTAAAACTGAAGTATTTTAAATTAAATTTCAGTTCTAAACAATATAATGGTATATAATGGTAACAATATATTGGTACATGAACTGAACTAGTTGTGCTCACATTGTTTTGCACCAAAGTAGAACACTGACAATTCCTAAGTACAAATGTATGTATACGTGTATATGTGTAAACACACACACATATAATCTGAACAAGCATTAATTTATGACCACCTGCCTGATATTGTGTTGGTCCCCCTTTTAATGCCAAAACAGCCCTGACCTGTCGAGGCATGGACTCCACTAGTTCCCTAAAGGTGTGCTGTGGCAACAAACTGTGATGCACTGTGTATTCTGATACCTTTCAGAACCAGCATTAACTTCTTGAGCAATTTGAGCAACAGTAGCTCGTCTGTTGGATCGGATCACATGGGCCAACCTTCGTTCCCCACATGCATCAATGAGCCTTGGCTGGCCATGACCCTGTTGCTGGTTCACCACTGTTCCTTCTTTGGACCACTTTTGAAACACTCCACAAGAGCTGTAGTTTTGGAGATACACTGATCCAGTCTTCAAGCCATCAGAAGTTAGCCATTTTTTATGCTTCTAACACATCAACTTTGAGGACAAAATGTGCACTTGCTGCATAATATATCCCACCCACTAACAAGTCATAATGTTATACCTGATCGGTGTATTATCAGGGATCACACACACACACACACTCGCAGAAGCATACACTGCTACCGAACTTTACTGACAAACTAATCTACGCCACACCGCTGGCCCAGCCATGATAGTTAAAGCCTCAGTTTTTCAGCCAGCTAATTCAAGCCCGCCCTTTACATCTTTCTCCATCTTTCTCAGCAAACTACATCGGCCCATTCCATCATTTTCCATCTTTCTCGTCGAATCCCTACACCACAAAGATGGACGGACAAAGTGGCTGCGTCCATAGCGAAGTGGCATTTCCATCTTTCTCTGTTTATCGCCTTCGTTCGCAACGTTGGACCCGCCGACAGTGAAAGATGGATGGGTCAATCAAATCGTACGCGCCAAATGTCAATATCAATTCAAGTGTATTTGCTTATGTACAGTGTTTCATGGCGGCAAGGTAGTGAAGTGTTACTGCATCAGCTGAGGGATGTTTCTTTAGTGTGTGTTTTCTTATATCGCGTATTTAGCTGTGCATTTTAATAACTTTTGGACTACTTTAAATGTGTGCTTTAATTAACATTTATTTTAGTAGGTTTTGGAACGTTATACCGCACCAGGTAAGATCTGTTTCTTGTTTAAGTCCATGTCTCTATGTTTATCATGTGTTGATTTGCATTATAATAAGTGCATTATACAAGCTAAGATGGCTGGAAATTGTACACCTTTGCATGTTGTTGTGTGTTTTCATTTATTTAATTACTGTATATTATAGTTTAATCAGTGGTGGACCGTCAGGGCCAGCAAGTCCTTCTCTGCTGGCTTAAACAGCAGGGATCTGAATCACTGACTTGCATTTTAATATATTTAATATATTTTTCCATGAATGTGTATTAAATTATTCCCAGTAGTCTATTCTCTACATTTCATAGCTTTTCTCTCAGTTGTGCTGCTTCCAGTAGTGTATATTTATGATAAGAGTATTTATCCAATCATATTTCAGCCAGTGGCTGACATCATGTGTTGCCAAATTTTAATTTCTATTTAACGGTTGATTAGAATCTATTACCTTAACACAGATCTTTAAATAAGCAATGCAGCAGTCATGAGCAGGGGCGGATTTAACCAATAAGCGAGGTAAGCAGCTGCTTAGGGCCCCGGGGAATTAGGGGGCCCTGATCAATACCAAGAAGCCTATATAAATCATATAGTACTTATTACTTTTCTATCATATATTGTATGGTCTGTCTATAACCATTAAGATTTTAATGCTATTTTATTATTTTTATTTTATTTTTTATGTAATATTATTATTATTACATCTTTTCAAATGCGGGGCCCCACCCATGATTCATGAATAGTGGAACGTTCCTATTGTACTGCACATGCGCGAGATTCCCATACCTGGAATCTCTTAGGGCTCCCAAATCACTAAGTCCACCCCTGATCATGAGTACAGTTAATTAGAATTTTTTTAAATCAAAGGACATACAATAAAGCAGAATAAGAATACAATAACATCAACGCAGTAAAATTCATTATTTTGTAGAAAAAATTCCTAACAGTACATATGTATAGAGAAGCCATAATTTGTATAGAATTAAATCACCAATATCAGTACACTACACATGAGTAAAAAACGGAATCATTTTGACAGCAGGAATGTTTCTGTACACTAACAGATGGCATTTCAAAACTGAGTGCAATATTTATTTTTTGTCTGTGGTGGGATTCGAACCGTGTCAGTACTGATGGCAGGGGGACGTCAGTTTATGTTGAAGTTTGCCTACAAAAAAGCACATTTGTCTAAGAAAAATACAAAACATGCACATATAAGTCACACATGGCCCTCTATCTCTCATTTGCTTTATTTCTTTCCTTTTTTCTCTCTCATTTTTCCTCTTTCTCCTTTCTTCCCCACCAAAAACAGACTACTGTTTTGAATATATTTGCTCACTCTTGTCTCATGATCAAGAACTTTGTTTCCCGGTCTTGTACACCTCTTTCTTGATGACTTGGTATTAATTCATCCTTGCTTTGGAGACTATATTTGACATAAAACATACACCAGCCTGCAGAAGTAAAACAGGTCATATGAGGTAAAGTTTATAGTAGTGTCAAAATTGACATTTGTATGCAACATATACTCTGTGCCTCTCAATAAGCTCTGGAAGACTGCGCTCTCTGAATCTTGTGTCTCTGAGTCTCATTCAGCAAACCTCCCTGAATGCTGGTACAGTGGCAGCAGAGAAAATACAGACTTCTTGGTCAGACTTGAACCCCCAAAAAGTATATTACAGGGTGTGTAATGTCCTCTGTGATATTCTTAGCCCTGCTTACAGAGCGAATGCTGTGAAGACGCCCTAGTGAAGGCAGCTCTGTGCCAAAAAATGGCTTGTGTTGCTTTCACAACACACTGGAGGACATTTTAAAAATTTTTTAATGCTGGTGTATCAGACTGTCATGCAGTTTACTAGGATGCTCTCCGTAGTGGAACTGTTAAAGTTTGGTTCAGCGGGGGAAATAAAGCCGTTTTTGTGCCTTACTCACCACTGCTGACATGTTGTCAGAAGGAAAGGTCCTCTGTGATGGTCACCCCCAGGAACTGAAGTTGCGGACTCTCGTCACAGTCTCTGATGATGTTGATGTGGACAGGACTGTGTGTGGTCTTTTTGGCACTCCAAAAATCCACAATAATCTCCTTGGCCTTTTTGATATTTAAGACCAGGCTGTTATTGACACACCACTCTGTCAGGTTTTGATCCTCTTCCCTGTAAATCTTGCTGGGTTTTTTCACATAAAATATGTGATCCAAAAGTAGACATTTTAACATATTCAAAATATTAGATTCCTGCAGCCAGCTTGTAAGCAATAGTTTGTTTTAACTTCCCTAAATTTCATTATTCTGTAAAGGTGTGTAATGATAAAACGGTTAGAATTGCTGCAAATTAAAATGTAACAATTGAAATTACAGTGGCAACAACCACAGATAGATTTTTGCATTAAATTTATTCTAAATCTATTATAAAAAAGGTAGAGAACTGGTGTGTAAAATAGCTAGCAATTTGCACTCAATTGTGGATCACGTAGTGGAAACTATATATTTTACTAATAATAATGCACCATAAGTTTTGATCTCTGTCCCTGACAATCTGCAAAAAACTAACTAGCAATCATCCTCACAAACTAGAATATTTCAGAAGTCATGAAATTACATCAGCTATCATGTATAGATTATATCAAGTATAATTAAATGGTGGTGAATACATATGGACTTTACACTTCTGTTTCATTTACCATTTTTGTGTTTCATTTATAAATAGCTTCTAAATAGTTACTATTTTGGTTGATGTGAATAAGAAATTGAATAAAAGTCAAAATTTGCTCCAGAAATGCACACATAAGCAAGTTGGCTTACTTCTGCCATGTATTAAACTTTATTTGCAGCAATAACATATTGTAATGGATTTTAAGTCAACACAGATAATTAAAATAGTGTTACAATATTAAAATACAACTCCCAATATACACTATATTGCCAAAAGTATTCGCTCACCCATCCACATAATCAGAATCAGGTGTTCCAATCACTTCCATGGCCACAGGTGTATAAAATGAAGCACCTAGGCATGCAGACTGTTTTTACAAACATTTGTGAAAGAATGGGTCGCTCTCAGGAGCTCAGTGAATTCCAGCGTGGAACTGTGATAGGATGCCACCTGTGCAACAAATCCAGTCGTGAAATTTCCTCACTCCTAAATATTCCACAGTCAACTGTCAGCTGTATTATAAGAACGTGGAAGTGTTTGGGAACAACAGCAACTCAGCCACGAAGTGGTAGGCCACGTAAACTGACGGAGCGGGGTCAGCGGATGCTGAGGCGCATAGTGCGAAGAGGTCGCCAACTTTCTGCAGAGTCAATCGCTACAGACCTCCAAACTTCATGTGGCCTTCAGATTAGTTCAAGAACAGTGCGCAGAGAGCTTCATGGAATGGGTTTCCATGGCCGAGCAGCTGCATCCAAGCCATACATCACCAAGTGCAATGCAAAGCGTCGGATGCAGTGGTGTAAAGCACGCCGCCACTGGACTCTAGAGCAGTGGAGACGCGTTCTCTGGAGTGACGAATCGCGCTTCTCCATCTGGCAATCTGATGGATGAGTCTGGGTTTGGCGGTTGCCAGGAGAACGGTACTTGTCTGACTGCATTGTGCCAAGTGTAAAGTTTGGTGGAGGGGGGATTATGGTGTGGGGTTGTTTTTCAGGAGCTGCGCTTGGCCCCTTAGTTCCAGTGAAAGGAACTCTGAATGCTTCAGCATACCAAGATATTTTGGACAATTCCATGCTCCCAACTTTGTGGGAACAGTTTGGAGCTGACCCCTTCCTCTTCCAACATGACTGTGCACCAGTGCACAAAGCAAGGTCCATAAAGACATGGATGACAGAGTCTGGTGTGGAGGAACTTGACTGGCCTGCACAGAGTCCTGACCTCAACCCAATAGAACACCTTTGGGATGAATTAGAGCGGAGACTGAGAGCCAGGCCTTCTCGTCCAACATCAGTGTGTGACCTCACAAATGCACTTCTGGAAGAATGGTCAAAAATTCCCATAAACACACTCCTAAACCTTGTGGACAGCCTTCCCAGAAGAGTTGAAGCTGTTATAGCTGCAAAGGGTGGACTGATGTCATATTGAACCCTATGGATTAGGAATGGGATGTCACTTAAGTTCATATGCGAGTCAAGGCAGGTGAGCGAATACTTTTGGTAATATAGTGTATTTATAAAGAGATGATTTTTTAAGCTAAAATGCTGGTTGGCTGACATGTCTAATATGGTGAAATGAAGGTGTCTAATTTACCCAAATTTAACAATTAGTCAAATTTAACAGTGCAGACATTAAACAAGGCGATTAGTAATGAGTATTTGATAAAAGGTCAATATCAGACAAAATCAGTATGGTTATATAAATGTATATGCAGACATACTGATGGTTATTATATTCTACACAGGACTGCAAGTGCATTCACGCTCATGAAAAATAAAATGAAAATCAAAATATGAAAATAAAATGTCTAATATTTCAGGCAGAAAGACCCCATATGCATAGTTACTAAATTAGTTTGTGATCGTCAGCTCACAAGGAGAAGCACATTTCTATTTCCTGCCATAAGTTTCGTTGAATCTTGACAGGAGATAATCCAGCGATTTCACTGGAGGATATTTGTTTGAGCCATCACAACACGTAATGATGGCATCATCATCCGGCTGCACAAAGAACACCAACGACTGCCTTGCACTTGAGTCACACACAGGAGGTAGTAGAACTCTGTGGACCTGAAACAGGGTCGTGTAACATTAAATATAAGATTAATGATGTAAGGTTAGTAGAAAACAAGGCTTTACTGTGAAAGAATGGCCATATTTACAGCAGACACCAACACGTCACTGGTCCACCTCTGCATCATATCTGCAATGTTGATCAGCACTGTTCCAGGGATACTTGGAGCTGAGATAAACTCGCCTTTGCGATTTAATACCTAAAGGAGAAACACATGGCAAAATAAATGAAATGTACTTCACTATAAAAGTCAGACAAAGGCATGAATCTACTGCATACAGATGTGGCATTTAAAAATGCGCGCTTTTCTGCGAGTCGGCGCTTTGGTATTTAAATGCATGTGTTGTACTTCACAGAATTTCCACCAGGTGGCACATGGTACAACTCTGGCCAGAGCACATTATACAGTATAACGCAGTTCTTTTATATATATTATATATATATATATATATATATATATATATATATATATATATATATATATATCTATAAAGACATATATAGACATATTTACATCTGCCATCTGCGCATAACTTTTTTTGTTCAACTTTAAAGATGTCTGTGCAAAGATAAAAATTAAAATGGAAAACCTGTTGAGATTAAAGTCATTATAATGCAAAATTGAACTGGTAGTTATTAGGTCAAACTAAATAAAAATTGTGACAAAGTAGTGATATTTCGCGAATAAAATTAACACTATGAGAATAAAGTAAAAATCACGAGATTCGTAGCAATACGGGATTAAATCCGTAATATTTTGAGAATAATGTCATTATTTACATTAACGTGTTTAGAGTGATGAATAATATATTAGGCCTATTTGTGTATAGTGAAATGAATGTATTAATAAAACGACTTAATGCATTAAGCGACGTTGAGAATACGCATAAAAGTGAAACTTTACTCGTTGCATGCGCATCTACCTGTTTTAATAATAAGGTAGGTATAACTTATCTGCTTTGAACATTACTCCAAACACGTTGATGTAAATGGCATTATAAATAAAACATTACAACTTAATCCCTATTGTTAATAGCCATTGTTATAATATTATAGCAATATGTAAAAATTTGTTTATGGACTGGTCAAATGGCTCTAACATTTTTATGGCTCAGTTATTAATAGATTTTACATCATACGCGTTTGGTCGTTACTGTAGCACTTATATATTATCTTATGTCACGTTTATATATTCTCTAAAACACTTCTAAATATGAAATATATCTACCTATCTGAACATGGTCTCTGTTTAATAATCAATGCGGCATCTCACTCCCGCAGCCTGCTGCTACTGTAGAACTGTTTAAGATCCAACAGTTTTCTTAAAGGTGCAGTCTGTAATGTTTACAATTGTAATAATAATAATAATAATAAAAATAATAATAATAATAATAATAATAATAATATTAAGCCAACATAATAACAGGAAATGGTCATCATGTGACCATGCACAGGTTTAACAGACTGGGCAGGAAAAATTATAATATTAATTGTACATGCACTTTATCTAGCTTGCAAAAGAGGGCTCTAAAAAATTTTATAAAATGTACCAATGTCCCAAGAGCTGTAATATATACTGTAACTTCTATGTCTAGTTCGCTGTAAAATCATTCTTACCTGCAGGCCTTCCTGTTGGCTCTGGAAGACTAAAGTGATGCTGCCATAGTCTGAGTGCTCACCACAGCGGATCTGATCTTTCTTCACACTCTCAGTCTTCACCGGAGCGTAATACAGAGAGCGCAGGGTCGTGCCATTATTATCACCTTATTATTGATAGGAAGATCTGTCACTCAGTAGATCAGGGTTTAGATTGTTAATCTTTGAGTCATTGCAGAGAGACACTTCACTGAGTTTGTCTTTGGACTTAAACATTTTTATCCATGAACGAGATTCACTTGTAGCAGTAGATTCAGTGGGTCAGGGTCAAATCTTTCATTCCTGACTTTGGGTTTTTTTTAGTGTTCAGGCAATTGAATCTTTCTGTCATAATGGAGATTCACTCCAATCATGGTCAGGTCAGGGTCTGAGTTAGTGAATTCTTAGATCATGGCAGAGATCGACTCGTGTCATTCAGCAGGTCAGTTTTAAGATAGCGTATCTTTCATGACTGTCATTTACACTTCAGTCACACAGCAGGTCAGCGTGTGTCCTATGTTGTCCTATTCTAAGTGAATTCTGACAGTTTGTTGCATGCAAGAGTAGTCTTTATCTGTTTTTTCTAAACATAAAGGAACACACAAATGTGTGTGTGTGTGTGTGTGTGTGTGTGTGCGTGTGTGTTCAGCTTACCTCCAATGTTGCAGTGTTCTTTGAGAAAAAACTCTGAATCCAGGCCTAAACTGAGAGCCATGACCCTCAGTACACGGAGAGACAGCTCCTTACAGTGTAGGAAAAAGTCGACTTTGATATCACGAAAGCCATCACAACCATCGGAGGGCCATTTCTAAGCAAGAAAAAGAACACCACAATTAGAGTCCTTCTAAATATCCTCAATTATATATCACTAGCTGTTGCAGTGGTGTTTAAAATAATTACAATATCAGGGTGCAGGGATGTAGTATTAAAGACCTCCTTCAAGTCACCTGGACGTCGAGGATTTAAACTGTGGACAGTAAAAGTGAATTTACACTTTAAATACTCAAATATTTCCAAGCTGGATGCCTTTATATAAATGACAGAAGAGTCAGCTACCTTTCTGTTTCTGAGGACACCCAACCGTGATTGCCGTTATTTGCATAACTGCCCCTACTGAAGGGCCTTTTCTGTTCTTCAGGAAGCAGGAAGAATTTCTTAGAAATCTCCATGACACGATCCACCTAAAACAGACAAGAGATTTTCTGCAAACACCTTAAAACAAACCCAATCTGCAATGTCTTTTTAATTTCTCAAATTGAGTAAGATTGTTCTAGTGGAAATACACACCTCTTTTTGATCTATTCCAGTGTTTTTGAGATACACAAACCCCACTTCAGTGAAGGCCTTTTGAATTTCTTTGCCTAACTCTTGCAAGTTTTTGTCAGCGACATCGCTGGTACCAAGTTTGTAGACATTGAAATCAACCACAGGTATAAATGCCATTGTCCAACAGAAGGGTAGAGCTTCTATTTTTTAAAACCAAAAATAACTCAATAACTATGTCAAATTGCTACACATAAGATCCACATCTTACTTACATATAAAATGCCAGCTCACGTATTATCAGGGGTCTCACACACAAGCGGCGAAAACGTCAGCGTTATATAATAGGGTGAAGTTCGCTGGAGTCTACAGCTGCAGCCAAAGGTTTTGAGAATGGCACAAATATTAGTTTTCACAAAGTTTGCTGCTTCAGTTTTTATGATGGCAATTTACATAGTGCAGGAATGGGCTGCCATTAGTCAAAATGTGGTCCAGAAGCTGATTGACAGCATGCCAGGGCAAATTGCAGAGGTCTTAAAGAAAGGCCAATACTGCAAATATTAACTATTTACATAAACTTAATCTAATTGTCAATAAAAGCCTTTGATATTTATGAAATGCTTGTAATTATACTTCAGTATACCAGAGTAACATCTAACAAAAAGATCTAAAAACACTGAAGCAGCAGACTTTGTGAAAATTAACAGTTGCGTCATTCTCGAAACTGTTGGCCACGACTGTGCTCTTCAACTGAACTTTCCTGACAAACCAGACAACCACGGCACAAACTCTTTCAGTTTCACTTTAAAAGCCCAAAAGTGTGCAAAGAACAATCCTACATACTACATTAAAAACACCCATCAGAAATAATCTGCATAGTGTGATAACAAATGCACTTAAATTTACGAACATAATCGAAAGAGAGAAAAAAAACCACGACGTTACTGCTGTGTATTTAAGTAGAGATGGCTTATGAAAGAAAGTTAAGCCTAAAAACAGTAAAGTTTCCACAGAATGTACTTCATCAGCTCACAGCAAGTGTTTCTGTACCTAGATATTCAGGATAAGTTATATTTATCTTTAGCATGTAAAGGATGTTACTCATCGTATGATGTTCAGCAAAAATACATGTCTTCTATCCATAAACAGCTATAAAATATATTCAACACGAGTTCATATCTAAACAAAAGCAATCAGAGAGTCAGAGAGGTTAATAGAGTCTCACCACCAGCTCCAAAATTATAATGTAATTTATGGTTTCCTGATGCACAACGAGGCAGAGACGAAAATAAATAAATGTACTGAACCTGTGAATGTTAGGGTAGTGCAGACTTAAGAGGAAGTAGCTCTCTTGCGCTCTCTCTCTCTCTCTCTCTCTCTCTCTCTGTGTGTGTGTTCACATTTTAAAATAAAATATGAAATACAATTAATAAATATAAATAGTATAACATATACAGTTAAAAGGGTGCAAAGGCGTCAACAGCATAGGTATGGTTAAGGTCCGGTGTAAATAATGCACTTATTCCAAGTAAAGAAATAAATAATATAAATATGAATATTGGGCGTGTCCATTGATGGTTGGGCATCAGTCTAGTTACACTGATGAGATACACTATATTGCCAAAAGTATTCGCTCACCTGCCTTGACTCGCATAAGAACTTAAGTCACATCCCATTCCTAATCCATAGGGTTCAATATGACGTCGGTCCACCCTTTGCAGCTATAACAGCTTCAACTCTTCTGGGAAGGCTGTCCACAAGGTTTAGGAGTGTGTTTATGGGAATTTTTAACCATTCTTCCAGAAGCGCATTTGTGAGGTCACACACTGATGTTGGACGAGAAGGTCTGGCTCTCAGTCTCCGCTCTAATTCATCCCAAAGGTGTTCTATCGGGTTGAGGTCAGGACTCTGTGCAGGCCAGTCAAGTTCATCCACACCAGACTCTGTCATCCATGTCTTTATGGACCTTGCTTTGTGCACAGTCATGTTGGAAGAGGAAGGGGCCAGCTCCAAACTGTTCCCACAAAGTTGGGAGCATGAAATTGTCCAAAATGTCTTGGTATGCTGAAGCATTCAGAGTTCCTTTCACTGGAACTAAGGGGCCAAGCCCAGCTCCTGAAAAACAACACCACACCATAATCCCCCCTCCACCAAACTTTACACTTGGCACAATGCAGTCAGACAAGTACCGTTCTCCTGGCAACCGCCAAACCCAGACTCATCCATCAGATTGCCAGATGGAGAAGCGCGATTCGTCACTCCAGAGAACGAGTCTCCACTGCTCTAGAGTCCAGTGGCGGCGTGCTTTATACCACTGCATCCGACGCTTTGCATTGCACTTGGTGATGTATGGCTTGGATGCAGCTGCTCGGCCATGGAAACCCATTCCATGAAGCTCTCTGCGCACTGTTCTTGAGCTAATCTGAAGGCCACATGAAGTTTGGAGGTCTGTAGCGATTGACTCTGCAGAAAGTTGGCGACCTCTTCGCACTATGCGCCTCAGCATCCGCTGACCCCGCTCCGTCAGTTTACGTGGCCTACCACTTCGTGGCTGAGTTGCTGTCGTTCCCAAACACTTCCACGTTCTTATAATACAGCTGACAGTTGACTGTGGAATATTTAGGAGCGAGGAAATTTCACAACTGGATTTGTTGCACAGGTGGCATCCTATCACAGTTCCACGCTGGAATTCACTGAGCTCCTGAGAGCGACCCATTCTTTCACAAATGTTTGTAAAAACAGTCTGCATGCCTAGGTGCTTGATTTTATACACCTGTGGCCATGGAAGTGATTGGAACACCTGATTCTGATTATTTGGATGGGTGAGCGAATACTTTTGGCAATATAGTGTATCTGAGTTCAGTAGTTTAACATCTTTTGGGAAGAAGCTGTTTTTCTGTTTCTTCTGCCTAACAGACTGTGTCCAGGATGATACTTTTAGAATGTATTGTCTCACTCTCGTCTCATGATCACGCGCTCACTTCAAAACATAACTCAGCCTGCAGAAGTAAAACCACTGCTTTAGAGGAACTTCAGATCCTCCAGACTACCAGGAAAAAATATTTACCAATTACTTTTATTTTTAACCTTTTTTAGGAAGGAAATGAGTATACTGAAAACATGTTTTTGGACAAAAAAGCTTTTATTTTAAAAATATCATGTAGTAGACACATTGTACATATGAAAGTGGTACATGTAAGTCTGTCCTTTTCCATTTCTACAAAACTAATTAGCAAAACTAGTACAAAACCAATTAGGAAAATTAGAGTTTAGGTCAGGACTCTGTGCAGGCCAGTCAAGTTCCCCCACACCAAACTCGGTCATCCATGTCTTTATGTACCTTGCTTTGTAACTGATGTGCAGTCATGTTGGGACAGGAAGGGGTCATCGCCAAACTGTTCCCACAAAGTTGGGAGCATGAAATTGTCCAAAATGTCTTGGCATGCTGAAGCATTAAGAAATCCTTTCACTGGAACTAAGGGCCAAACCTAACCCCTGAAAAACAACACCTGAATTCAATTATATGGAGAAGTATCCCAAAACTTATAACAATATAGTGTAGTGTGTCAATATTAAAACACAACTGTTAAGTATATTTATAAAGAGATGATTTTTTTAAGGTAAAATGCTGGTGAAATGATTATTTTGCTATTTTTAATTAAGGCTACACAAATTTATAGAAATAAAATAAATCTTTAGACACATCTAACATATAGTGAAATGAAGGTGTCTAATTTACCAAAATTTAACAATTAATCAAATTTAACAGTGTGGACATTAAACAAGACAATTAATAATGAATATTTGATAAAAGGTCAATATCAGACAAAATCAATATGTTAATGTATAATATATAAATGTATATGCAGACATCCTGATAGTAAACATCCTTATTATATCCTACACAGGACTGCAAGCACATTCATGCTCATGAAAAATAAAATGAAAATATGAATACGTCTTATATTTCAGGCAGAAAGACCCCATATGCACAGTTACTCAATTACTTTGTGATCATCGGCTGACAAGGAGAAGCGCATTCTGTTTCCTGCCATAAGTGTGGTTGAATCTTGACAGGAGATAATCCAGCGATTTCACTGGAGGATATTTGTTTGAGCCATCACAACACGTAATGATGGCATCATCATCCGGCTGCACAAAGAACACCAACGACTGCCTTGCACTTGAGTCACCCACAGGAGGTAGTAGAACTCTGTGGACCTGAAACAGGGTTGTGTAACATTAAATATAAGATTAATGATGTAAGGTTAGTAGAAAACAAGGCTTTACTGTGAAAGAATGGCCATATTTACAGCAGACACAAACACGTCACTGGTCCACCTCTGCATCATATCTGCAATGTTGATCAGCACTGTTCCAGGGATACTTGGAGCTGAGATAAAGTCGTCTTTGCGATTTAATACCTAAAGGAGAAACATATGGCAAATTGAATATTTATTAATGTACTTGAAAGTCAGACAAAGGCATCAGCTTACTGCTTAGAACTGTTTAAGATCCAACAGTTTACTTAAAGGTGCAGTCTGTAATGTTTAAAATTGTAAGAATAATAGTAATAATAATAATAGTAGTAATAATAATAATAACAACAGGTAATGGTGTATCATGTTTCTGTTTTCTGGTCCTGAAATTAGCTCCACCCACATTTACAACAGCTCATCATGTGACCATGCACAGGTTTAACAAACTGACCAGGAAAGAATTATAATATTAATTGTACATGCCCATTATCTGGCTTACAGAAGAGGGCTCTTAAAATTACAAACTGCTCGCTTAGTAAAATGTACCAATGTCCCAAGAGCTGTAATATATACTGTAACTCATATGTCTAGTTTGCTGTAAAATCATTCTTACCTGCAGGCCTTCCTGTTGGCTCTGGAAGACTAGACTGATGCTGCCATAGTCTGAGTGCTCACCACAGCGGATCTGATCTTTCTTCACACTCTCAGTCTTCACCGGAGCGTAATACAGAGTGCGAAGGGTCGTGCCATTATCATCACCTTAATATTGATAGGAAGATCCTTTCAGTCATGACCGTCATTTACACTTCAGTCTCACAGTGGGACAGCGTGTGTCCTATGTTGTCCTATTCTAAGTGAATTCTGAAAGTTTGGTGCATGCAACAGTAGTCTTTGTCTGTTTTTATCTAAACAACACAAAAATGTGTGTGTGTGTGTGTTCAGCTTACCTCCAATGCCGTAGTGTTCTTTGAGAAAAAACTCTGAATCCAGGCCTAAACTTATAGCCATGACCCTCAGTACACGGAGAGACAGCTCCTTACAGCGTAGGAAAAAGTCGACTTTGATATCACGAAAGCCATCACAACCATCGGAGGGCCATTTCTAAGGAAGGTGAAGAACAAAACAATTAGTCTTTCTTAATATCCTTAATTATATATCACTAGCTGTTGCAGTGGTGTTTAAAATAAAAGGTAATTACAATATCAGGGTGCAGGGATGTAGTATTAAAGGCCTCCTTCAAGTCACCTGGACGTCGAGGATTTAAACTGTGGAAAGTAAAAGTGAATTTACACTTTAAATACTCAAATATTTCCAAGCTGGGTGTCTTTATATAAATGACAAAAGAGTCAGCTACCTTTCTGTTTCTGAGGACACCCAACCGTGATTAACTCTATTTGCGTAACTGCCCCTACTGAAGGGCCTTTTCTGTTCTTCGGGAAGCAGGAAAAACTTCTTAGAAATGTCCATGACACGATCCACCTAAAACAGACAAGAGATTTTCTGCAAACACTTTAAAACAAACCCAATCTGCAATGTCTTTTTAATTTCTCAAACTGAGAAAAACGTGAGATCAAATGGAAATACACACCTCTATTTGATCTATTCCAGTGTTTTTGAGATACACAAACCCCACTTCAGTGAAGGCCTTTCGAATTTCTTTGCCTAACTCTTGCAAGTTTTTCTCAGTGACGTCGCTGGTACCAAGTTTGTAGACAGCGAAGTCGACCACAGGTATGAATGCCATTGTCCTAAATTGTCCTACACAGCTGGTAAAGTGTGATAAAAAAAAAAATTCAAGCCAGGCCCCTCGATTCACAGTCACGTTTAGTAAATCATCTGTGGAGCGTGCCTGCAAGGGTTGAGAAATTAAGAAAATTAAATCAGTAGTCAGAACTCTCTAACACCATCCTCAGAACAATAACTGAGTACAGTTTCTTAGACAGGCAGAGTGTATGATAGGCACACTGGCATACATTTAGGCAGCTAGTGGGGCTCCAACAACTAACACAGACTTTTTTGGGTTTTCCTATTAATTTAATCACCCATCTGTTAATGACACCAAATATATTTGCCAAATATGACGCTCTCATTAAAATGTTTAAGTTCTGACCTGTTAAATCAAATTGTTCAAACTTTTTAAGAAATAATAAACAATTATTCCACAGTAATTTGACATTTCATGTATTTCTCATTTTTATTTTTTGTATTTCATGTCCATGGAGTCTCTTCAGATGTCATATGGGCACAGACTTACAATGCTGTAAAAAACATTACTTCTTTGGACCATTCTGAAGAGCTTAAAACTGTGTTAAGCTGAAGGTTATTGGATTGGATTACATTCTACCTGGTATCTGCATTGAACTTCCTCAACCAACTGAATGAACATTTTGGAAGGTTTGAGGCACAGAATAGGACACCAGCAAGAAAAGCAGTACCTCACTCGGATGAGCAGGCACTAACCCTTGAAACAACAGCCGTCCGCAGGATCTTAAAGAAGATCAACACCCGGAAGGCAGCTGAGCCAGATGGCATACCTGGGGGGCTGCTCAGGGAGTGTGCGGACCAGCTGGCCCTGGTTCTGATGGACATTTTTAACACCTCCTTGAACCAGGCCATTGTGCCATCCTGTTTCAATACAACCATAATCACACCAGTGCCAAAGAAATCCACTATAACCAGCCTAAATGATTATCGCCCCATCGCACTCACTCCTATTATGATGAAGTGCTTTGAGAGACTCATAAAGCAACATATGGTCTCCCAACTCCCCTACACATTCGACCCATGCCAGTTTGCTTATCGGCCTAACCGCTCCACAGAGGACGCCATCTCCACTGCAGTACACCTAAGCCTTCAGCATCTAGAGGAGAAGAATACACACGTGACAATGCTGTTTGTGGATTTTAGTCGAGCGTTCAACACGATCATCCCCCAGCATATGGTAACAAAACAGGGCTTTGATACTTCTTTGTGTAACTGGCTGTTAGACTTCCTCACCAATCGGACCCAGTCTGTGTGAGTGGGGAAGAACACTTCCTCGGTCATCATTCTGAGCACCGGCTCCCCACAGGGCTGCATCCTGAGCCCCCTTCTTTTCACCTTGATGACTCATGACTGCATTGCCGGGTCCACTGCAAACCACATCATCAAATATGCCGATGACACAACAGTAGTGGGCCTCAACAACAACGATGACGACAGGGCATATAGACAGGAGGTGGAACAGCTGGTGGAATGGTGTGGGAAGAACAACCTCTTCCTGAATGTTGATAAAACTAAGGAGATTATTGTGGACTTCAGGAAGAGCCAGCCACGCCACGCTCCGCTGCTAATTAACAACACAGCAGTGGAGATTGTGGGAAGCACCAGGTTCCTAGGGGTGCACATCAGACAGATTAACCTGGACTGAGAACATCACGTCTCTGGTGAAAAGAGCACAGCAGCGACTGCACTTTCTCCGCAGGATGAGAAGATCACATCTCCCCACTCTGATTCTTACCACTTTCTATCGAAGCACCATAGAGAGCACTTTGACAAACTGTATCTCTGTATGGTGTGGCAGCTGTAAAGCTGCAGACTGGAAGAGAGTGGTAAGGACAGCAGAGAAGATCATTGGGACTTCTCTCCCTTCAGTCCTGGAGACCGGACACAAACGCTGCCTGTCTCATGCCCTCAGCATCATCAGAGACTGCTCACACCCTCATCGAGGACTGTTTTCTCTGCTGACCTCTGGCAGGAGGTACCGCAGTCTGAAGTGCAGAACAGCCAGGTTCCGTAACAGTTTCATTCCACAGGCCATCAGAATCCTGAACTTAGTTTATACAATATAACAAGAATTTCAAATCATAGGTCTCTTGCTGTGTGAACCTACATGGTGTGTTACAACTCAATCGCTGTGGAATGTTATACAGTCTTGTTATAATAAACAGTATGAAAGTGCAATACATGGGCAATAAGTGCAATAGATATCATTCACTGGTATGTCTGTATAGAAATCATTTTAGTCTTGTTAGTGATATTCACATAGCACATGTACAGTATTTTTATTTGGGACTTCTAAGGTTTGTGCACTGTAATCCTATTCATATTTTATTTTATTTCATCTATTATTTTTATTCTATTTAGTCCTTTCTATTTTCATTACATATTCTACCTCTTCGCTACTTATTTTACCTCTCCTCTACCTTGCGAGCAATGAAAATGTAATTTTCGTTCATATGCATATTTGTGACATAAAAATGAATGACAAAGTTGAATCTGAACTTTGTCTTTCCTATAAATTTGCTGATTTTATATAAACTCTTCTGCAACAGGTAAACTGAATTTGCAATGCACACAGTAAATGCACAGGCTTCTACACGTACAGGTACTGTTATGATTACAATATATTAATAGATCCCTAATATCAGTGTCTTTATACTGCGTGATTAAAAATAATGACTTGTATAATGTTTGATGTTTTTTAATTATTTCTTGGCCCTACATCCTGCTCTTTTTATTTTGCCATTTACCACCATGATAACGATGTCGATACTGCTTAACCAAACAAAATGCAAAGAAATGCATTCAAATGCAAAAAAACAAAAAAGATACATTAAAACACTAACCTACGTGAAGATGACTATAAACAAACAGGTGGAAACAGGTGTTCGGAGAAATTCTGTTCCCCCGTTTCCCCTTGAGCTCGCAGGCTAAATGTTCTAACCTGTTTAATCAAATTGTTTTACCTTTTTAAGAAATATAAACAATTATTCCACAGTAATTTGACATTTCACATGACATGTCATGTATTTCTCATTTCTATTTTTGTATTTTATGTCCACAGAGTCTCTCTACAGCCAAAAGTTTTGAGAATGACACAAATATTAGTTTTCACAAAGTCTGCTGCTTCAGTTTTTATGATGGCAATTTACATATATTCCAGAATGTTATTGAAATTGCAATTTATTAAATTTAATTAAATTTATTAAATTAAATTTATTAAATTAAAAATTCCTTCCAGAAAGCCTTCCACAAAAGGACCAGCTGACATCATGTGAGTGATTTTCACGTTAACACTTATGAGAGTGTTGACCAGGACATGGCTGGAGATCACTCTGTCATGCTGATTAACTGACTGTAAGCTTTAAAAGGAGGACCGAAATCATTGTTCTTCCTCTGTTAACTATGGTTACCTGCAAGGAAACACGTGCAGCCATCATTGGGTTGCACAAAAAGGGATTCATGGGCAAGGATATCGATGCTAGTAAGATTTCACCTAATCAACCATTTATCGGATCATCAAGAACTTCAAGGAGAGAGGTTCAATTGTTGTGAAGAAGGCTTCACGGCACCTAAGAAAGTCCAGAAAGCACCAGGACCATCTCCTAATGTTGATTCAGTTACGGGATCGTGGCACCACAAGTGCAAAGCTTGCTCAGGAATGGCAGCAGACAGGTGAGAATCCATGTGCATGCACAGTGAGGTGAAGACTTTTGGAGGATGGCCTGGTGTCAAGAAGGGTAGCAAAGAAGCTACATCTCTCCAGGAAAAAAAAAAAAAAAAAAAAAAATCACGGAAAGACTGATATTCTGGAAAAGGTACAGGGATTGGACTGCTGAGGACAGAGGTATAGTAATTTTTTCTTATGAATCCCCATTCCGATTGTTTGGGGCATTCGGAAAAAAAGTTTGTCTGGAGAATAAAAGGTGAGCGCTACCATCAGTCCTGTGTCATACCAACAGTAAAGCATACTGAGACCATTCATGTGTGGGGTTGCTTTTCAGCCAAGGGAGTGGGCTTACTCACAATTTTGCCTGAGAACACAACCATGAATAAAGAATCGTACAAAAACATCCTCTGCAACTTCTCCCAACCATCCAAGAACAGTTTGGTGACGAACAATGCCTTTTTCAGCATGATGGAGCACCTTGCCATAAGGCAAAAGAGGTAACCAAGTGGCTTGGGAAACAAAACATCGAAATTATAGGTCAATAGCCAGGAAACTCCCCAGGCCTTAACCCCATTGAGAACTTGTGGTCAATCCTCAAGAGCTGGGTGGACAAACTAAAACCCACAAATTCCAAGCATTGATTATGCAAGAAATGGCTTTTATCTAATTGTCAATAAAAGCCTTTGATATTTATGAAATGCTTGTAATTATACTTCAGTATACCAGAGTAACATCTGACAAAAAGATCTAAAAACACTGAAGCAGCAGACTTTAAGAAAATTAATATTTGCGTCATTCTCGAAACTGTTGGCCACGACTGTGCTCTTCAACTGAACTTTACTGACAAACCAGACAACCACGGCACAAACTCTTTCAGTTTCACTTTTAAACGTTTCCACATATTCAGACTGATCAGGTTGCTGAACTAAGGCCTAGTCCACATGTACACTGGTATTTTTAGAAACGGAGTTTTTCCCTCCTTCGTTTAAAAAAAAAAAAAAATCTCGTTCACCTGAAAACGCAAAAACGTGGTCTGAAGCGCTGTCAAGAGCATGCAACACCAACAGGTGGCGCTATAATCTCAACCGTAAAGCCATGTTGGCCAATCAGAAGCCTGAGACGCCGACTTCACAAGCAGTGTTGCCAGATTATGCGCGTTTTCCGCCCACGCGTCTCACCGGGAAAAAGTACACTGGGCGGGTCGATAAAACCTGGGCTGTTTTTTTTTTTTTACTATAAACATGATATTTTATTAATTTTCTATTCAAACGATTAAATAAAAAGTGTAATATGTAATGTTGAGGTTTTAATTATATGGTTCAGTTTAGCCAATAAGGTTCAGGAGAGTCCTGTCCAGTCAGACTTCAGTCTTGCTTAGCGGGTTGTTGTAATCGTTCTACTCGTTAAACCGATATCACAAAGTTATTAACTGTTTGTTATTGTATTTGTATTAGTTACAACAGTGTGCATTTTGGGCCGGAATTTTTTATTTTTTTAAACGGGCGGGTTTTAAGCTGTAGTTGGGCTGGAAATCTTCAGGCCAATCTGGCAACCCTGTTCAAAAGCCAAAAATGTCTGGTTTCGCTGTCTACAGGATAACACTGAAACCGGAGTTTTTACAAAACTTCACCCTGGCAGAAGTTTTCAAAAAATGTTCGGTTTCAGTGACCTGATGCTGCGTTTGCGTGTGGACGAAAGGCCAAACCGCATAAAAAAGCTGCGGTTTTAAAAATATCCACGTTCGCGTGGACAGGGCCTAATAAGAGAGACATTTGATAGCCCACAAGTTTGTAAACAAAGAACTGTCCTACATAACCCGTAAAAATACCCATCAGAAATAATCTGCATAGTGTGATAACAAATGCACTTAAATTTACGAACATAATTGAAAGAGAGAGGAAAAAAAAACCACGACGTTACTGCTGTGTATTTAAGTAGAGATGGCTTATGAAAGAAAGTTAAGCCTAAAAACAGTAAAGTTTCCAAGGAAAGTACTTCATCAGCTCACAGCAAGTGTTTCTGTACCTAGATATTCAGGATAAGTTATATTTATCTTTAGCATGTAACGGATGTTACTCATCGTATGATGAGAAATACATGTCTTCTATCCATAAACAGCTATAAAATATATTCAACACGAATTCATATCTAAACAAAAGCAATCAGGGATTCAGAGAGGTCAATGGAGTCTCACCGCCAACTACAAAATTATAATGTAATTTATGGTTTCCTGATGCACAACGAGGCAGAGACGAAAATAAATAATGTACCTGTGAATGTTACGCAAGCGCAGACCTAAGAGGAAGTAGATCACACTCTCTCGCTCTCTCTCTCTCTCACTCTCTCTTCCTCTGTGTGCGTGTGTTCGTATTTCTAAGAAAAACAAGAAATATCAAATACAAGAATTAAATATAAACAGTATAACGTATACATTTACAAGTGTGCAAAGGCGCACAGGTATAGTTAAGGTCCGGTGTAAATAACGCACTTATTCCAAGTAAATAAATAAATAATATACATATGAATATTGGGCGTGTCCATTGATGGTTGGGCATCAGTCTAGTCACACTGATGAGATATTTGAGTTCAGTAGTTTAACATCTTTTGGGAAGAAGCTGTTTTTCCTGTTTCTTCTGCCTAACAGACTGTGTCCAGGATGATACTTTTAGAATGTATTGTCTCACAATCGTCTCATGATCACGCGCTCACTTCAAGACATAACTCAGCCTGCAGAAGTAAAACCACTGCTTTAGAGGAACTTCAGATCCTCCAGACTACCAGGAAAAAATATTTACCAATTACTTTTATTTTTAACCTTTTGTTAGGAAGGCAATGAGTATACTGAAAACACGTTTTTGCACAAAAAACAGCTTTTAAAAATATCATGCAGTAGACACATTGTACATATGAACCTGGTACATGCAAGTCTGTCCTTTTCCATTTCTACAAAACTAATTAGCAAAACTAGTACAAAATCAATTAGGAAAATTAGAGTTTAGGTCAGGTCTCTGTGCAGGCCAGTCAAGTTCCCCCACACCAAACTCGGTCATCCATGTCTTTATGTACCTTGCTTTGTAACTGATGTGCAGTCATGTTGGGACTGGAAGGGGTCATCGCCAAACTGTTCCCACAAAGTTGGGAGCATGAAATTGTCCAAAATGTCTTGGCATGCTGAAGCATTAAGAGTTCCTTTCACTGGAACTAAGGGGCCAAACCTAACCCCTGAAAAACAACACCTGAATTCAATTATATTGAAGTATCCCAAAACTTGGGTTAGGGTAATATACCGTAATATGTCAATATTAAAATACAACTGTTAAGTATATTTATAAATAGATGATTTTTTTAAGTTAAAATGCTGGTTGGTCTGACTAAAAATATTTTTCCCTGACTACTAATTATTTTACTATTTTTAATTAAGGCTAAACAAATTTACAGAAATAAAATAAATCTTTAGACACGTCTAACATATAGTGAAATATTGTAATGAAGGTCTCTAATTTACCAAAATTTAACAATTAGTCAAATTTAACAGTGTGGACATTAAAAAAGACAATTAATAATGAATATTTGATAAAAGCACATTCATTCTCATTAAAAATAAAATGAAAATATGAATATGGAAATAAAACCTCTAATTTTCCAGGCAGAAAGACCCCACATGCACAGTTACTAAATTACTTTGTGATCATCGGCTGACAAGGAGAAGCACATTTCTATTTCCTGCCATAAGTGTC
The DNA here is from genome assembly GCF_019097595.1 of Hemibagrus wyckioides. NCBI lineage: Eukaryota > Metazoa > Chordata > Actinopteri > Siluriformes > Bagridae > Hemibagrus > Hemibagrus wyckioides. The sequence goes on along the minus strand of NC_080729.1, from coordinate 15,653,271 downwards.
GTTGAATCTTGACAGGAGATAATCCAGCGATTTCACTGGAGGATATTTGTTTGAGCCATCACAACACGTAATGATGGCATCATCATCCGGCTGCACAAAGAACACCAACGACTGCCTTGCACTTGAGTCACCCACAGGAGGTAGTAGAACTCTGTGGACCTGAAACAGGGTCGTGTAACATTAAATATAAGATTAATGATGTAAGGTTAGTAGAAAACAAGGCTTTACTGTGAAAGAATGGCCATATTTACAGCAGACACAAACACGTCACTGGTCCACCTCTGCATCATATCTGCAATGTTGATCAGCACTGTTCCAGGGATACTTGGGGCTGAGATAAACTCACCTTTGCGATTTAATACCTAAAGGAGAAACATATGGCAAATTGAATATTTATTAATGTACTTGAAAGTCAGACAAATGCATCAACTTACTGCTTAGAACTGTTTAAGATCCAACAGTTTACTTAAAGGTGCAGTCTGTAATGTTTAAAAGTGTAATAATAATAATAATAATAATAATAATAATAATAATAATAATAATAATAATGACAGGAAATGGTGTATCATGTTTCTGTTTTCTGGTCCTGAAATTAGCTCCACCCACATTTACAACAGCTTATCATGTGACCATGCACAGATTTAACAGGAAAAGAATTATAATATTAATTGTACATGCACTTTATCTGGCTTACAGAAGAGGGCTCTAAAAATTACAAACTGCTCCCTTAGTAAAATGTCCCAAGAGCTGTAATATATACTGTAACTTCTATGTCTAGTTTGCTGTGAAATCTTTCTTACCTGCAGGCCTTCCTGTTTGCCCTGGAAGACTAGACTGATGCTGCCATAGTCTGAGTGCTCACCACAGCGGATCTGATCTTTCTTCACACTCTCAGTCTTCACCGGGGCATAATACAGAGTGCGCAGGGTCGTGCCATTATTATCACCTTAATATTGATAGGAAGATCCGTCACCCAAGAGATCAGGGTTTGGGCTTGTTAATCTTTGAGTCATTGCAGAGAGACACTTCACTGAGTTTAAACATTTTTTATGCATGACCGAGATTCACTTGTGTCAGAAGATTCAGTGGGTCAGGGTCAGAGTTAGCAAATCTTTCAGTCCTGACCAGGATCCTGATCATTCCTTTTTTTTTTCCTCAGTATGTTGGGGTTCAGGCAATTGAATCTTTCTGTCATAATGGAGATTCACTCCTATCATGGCCAGGTCAGGGTCTGAGTTAGTGATTTCTTAGGTCACGGCAGAGATTGACTCGTGTCATTCAGCAGGTCAGTTTTAAGATTTTTTAACACTTCAGTCACACATCGGGTCAGCATGTGTCATATGTTGTCCTATTCCAAGTGAATACTGACAGTTCGGTGCATGCAACAGTAAACTTTGTCTGTTTTTTTCTAAACGACACAAAAATGTGTGTGTGTGTTCAGCTTACCTCCAATGCCGTAGTGTTCTTTGAGAAAAAACTCTGAATCCAGGCCTAAACTGAGAGCCATGACCCTCAGTACACGGAGAGACAGCTCCTTACAGCGTAGGAAAAAGTCGACTTTGATATCACGAAAGCCATCACAACCATCGGAGGGCCATTTCTAAGCAAGGTGAAGAACATAGCAATTAGTTTCCTTCTTAATATCCTCAAATATACACTGCCTGTCCAAAAAAGTGTCACCACCTGGATTTAACTAAGCAAATGGCTAAGAGCCTCCCAATAGATAATTACTGCTTGGACGATTATGTTTCAGCTGGCAACAAGTTATTTAACCCTAACTGAAGCAAGGAGTAGCTTCTCATTTCCTAAACAACCATGTTGGAATACACATCCTGTGGTCGTGGAAAAGACGTTAATCTGTTTCAGAAGGGTGGCATGAATCAAGCAAAGAAAACATTAAGAAAATTGCTGAAACTAATAAAATTGGGTTAAGAACTGTCCAACGCATTATTAAAAACTGAAGGATAGTGGGGAACCATCATCTTCAAGGAAGAAATGTGGTCAGAAAAAATCCTGAATGCTCGTGATCGGCAATCACTTAAACGTTTGGTGAAATCAAATCGTAAAAAAACAACAGTAGAACTCACAGCTATGTTTAATACTGAAAGTAAGAGCATATCCAGACGCACAGTGCGGAGGGAACTGAAGGGATTGGGACTAAACAGCTGTGTAGCCTTAAGAAGACCACTTATCAGTGAAGCTAATCGGAAGAAAAGGCTTCAATTTGCTAGGGAGCGTAAAGATTGGACTCTGGAGCAATGGAAGAAGGTCATGTGGTCTGATGAGTCCAGATTTACCCTGTTCCAGAGTGATGGGCGCATCAAGGTAAGAAGAGAGGCGAATGAAGTGATGCACCCATCATGCCTAGTGCTTACCGTACAAGCCTGTGGGGGCAGTGCTATGATCTGGGGTTGCTGCAGTTGGTCAGGTCTAGCTTCAGCAACATTATGTGCCCAAAGAATGAGGTCAGCTGACTACCTGAATATACTGAATGACCAGGTTATTCCTTGAATGGATGTTTTCTTCCCTGATGGCATGGGCATATTCCAAGATGACAATGCCAGGATTCATCGGGCTCAAATTGAGTGGTTCAGGGAGCATGAGACATCATTTTCACACATGGATTGGCCACCACAGAGTTGGACTGTGAATAGACCCCATTGAGAATCTTTGGGATGTGCTGAAGAAGACTTTGCGCAGTGGTCCGAATCTCCCATCACCAATACAAGACCTTGGCGAAAAATTAATGCAAATAATTAATGCAAAAAATTAAAGAACAATTAAACTCTGGACGGGAATAAATGTTGTGACATAGCAGAAGCTTATCGAAACGATGCCACAGCGAATGAGTGCTGTAATCAAAGCTACAGGTGGTCCAACAAAATATTAGTGTGTGAGACCTTTTTTTTTTTTGGACAGGCAGTATATATCACTAGCTGTTGTAGTGGTGTTTAAAATGAGAGAGAATTACAATATCAGGGTGCAGGGATGTAGTATTAAAGGCCTCCTTCAAGTCACCTGGACGTCGAGGATTTAAACTGTGGAAAGTAAAAGTGAATTTACACTTTAAATGATCATAATTATTATATTTCCAAGCTGGATGTCATTTATATAAATGACAGAAGAGTCTACCTTTCTGTTTCTGAGGACACCCAACCGTGATTAACTCTACTTGTGTAACTGCCCCTACTGAAGGGCCTTTTCTGTTCTTCAGGAAGCAGGAAGAATTTCTTAGAAATGTCCATGACACGATCCACCTAAAACAGACAAGAGATTTTCTGCAAACACTTTAAAACAAACCCAATCTGTATGTATGTCTTTATAATTTCACAAATTGAGAAAAACTTGAGATCAAATGGAAATACACACCTCCTTCTGATCTATTCCAGTGTTTTTGAGATACACAAACCCCACTTCAATGAAGGCCTTTCGAATTTCTTTGCCTAACTCTTGCAAGTTCTTGTCAGTGACGTCGCTGGTACCAAGTTTGTAGACAGCGAAGTCGACCACAGGTATGAATTCCATCGTCCAAAAAAATTGTAGGCTAAACACAGCTGGTAAAGTTTTTTTTTTTTGAAGTTCTTTTTTTATTTTGTCTAAAGAGAGCAGACACAGTGACAGATAAAGCATTAACAATGTGCAATCTTTAAAGGAGGAGGAAAAGAAGAAAAAAAAGACAGCAGTGTGGTCAAAATCAAAACAATATTACCATCATGTAGACAGTTAAGGATACTTAATAAATTTACAATCAATGCCAAGACAATTCAAAGGAGTTACCCATATCTTCTGAAATGATTTAGATTTACCTTTCAATATATATCCAATCTTTTCCATAAGTATAGTATCTTTAATCAAGATTATCCAGTCCTCGATAAGAGGGGGTTCCGTCCCGATCCATTTATTCATAATTAATTTCCTCCCCAACATAAGCAAGGATTTAAAGACATCTGAATGTTCCGAAAAGGAGGAGGGCAAAACACCCAGCAGGCAAATTAACGGGGAAGCCGTGACCTTCTGTTTACATATTATAGATAGTTTATCACAAACACCATTCCAGAAGTCAGCAATCATAGGGCATTCCCAGAGACAATGAAAGAATATGCCGATATAGTTATTGCATTTGGGACATTGGGGTGATGCAGTATTATTTATTTTGCTATATTTATTTGGAGCTATATAAGCTCTGTGTACAATATTAAAGTGCATTTCTTTAAATTTATTGCAGACTGAGATATTTAAGGGTAGTCTAATAATGTCTTCCCAGACATTTTCGTCAATGTACAGCTAGTAAAGTTTGATAAAAATGAAAAATCAAGCCGATACTGCTTAACCAAACAAAATAAAAACAATAAAAAAATTTTTTAAAAAACACTACGAGAGGATGAATATAAACAATGGGGTCATATACAGTATTACACATACCGGTACCGGAGGTTTTAAAAATAAAATTAATGTAGAGAATATTTCAAATTATTACATATAAGATCCATATCTTACTTTCATATAAAAATGCAGCTCACGTATTATCAAGAAACACCTACGCACGCGCACACACACGCACTCGTAGAAGCGTGCACTGCTACCGAACTTTACTGACACACTAAACTACGCCACGCCGCTGGCCCCGCCCTCTCCGTCTTGCTCAGCAAATCACATCGGCCCTGTCACAACTCGAACCGTATAGGAAACACGATCTGCGCATGTGCGGAAACTCAGTCTTTGTTCTGCGCATGCGCTAGCTGCTGCCGCTTTTGCAGAGGGTTTTTTTGAGGGGGGGATACAAACGTCATTTTTGAACATCATAAAGACTGGTTTACTATTAGTATATTTACATTTATGAATATAGAATTTAGCCAGTGGTGGGCCGTCAGGGCCAGCAAGGCCTTCTCTGCTGGCCTAAACAGCAGGGATCTGAATCACTGACTTGCATTTTAATACATTAAATATATTTTTCCATGAATGTGTATTAAATTATTCCCAATAGTCTATTCTCTACATTTCATAGCTTTTCTCTTGGTTGCACTGCTTCCATTAGTGTATATTTATTGTATTTATCCAACCATATTTCAGCTAGTGGCTGGCATCATGTGTTGCCAGGGTGAAAGAAATCTGCCTTAAGGCCTTCAGAATCAATAGTGCAGGCGCCCGTAGCTTAAAATAAGTGGCAATGAAATTGTTACATTAACCAATCAGATTTCGAGTTGGCGTCACTGGGGCCATCTAGCAGGCATACGATTACATTAGCAATTTCCCGTCCTTTGATTGGATAATTGGAGTAGTCAGAGGCAGCGAACCGCACAAACTAAATAAAATATATATCTATTTTAACTCACAATGGCTGACAGAGGAGAAGAAATCGATTTGGTCACAGACATCCTTACAAATGCATTTGTAAAGGCAGACTGTAATAAAATTGACTATTGTCCTCTGATCCTCGCTCTGCGACGCCACGGTCTGCGGACTGAAGAACGCGCTGAAGGACGGGGAGGAGCCGAAGTCTGCCGCCGTTTTTATATGAAATTCAAAGGGGACTGAGGCGATCACAAATTTGTGTACAGTTTATGGAGACTTGCAGAATTTTAGAAGGGCTGAGTAGAAATGTTAGGGGGGATACCCCCTAAAAATGGTCTAGCGACGCCCATGGTCAAGAGCACCAAATTCCTTGGTTTTCACCTGGCGGAGGACCTCACTTGATCACTCAACACCAGCTCCATCACCAAGAAAGCGCAGCAGTGTCTCATCTTCCACCTCCCATCCTGACCACCTTCTACAGACCACCATGTACTGCGTCAGCTATATATGGTTGAAGTGAAAATATAGCTTCTTTGACTTTTTTGCTTTGATTTAGAATTTTAAATGTCACTTCTTTGGCTTTAGGAAGGATTGCATATGCTAAATATCACTTTCTTATTTTCTTTGCCTCTTCTTTACTAAATTTTTGAAGAACATATTTTCTTTTCAGTTGACTGGGTAAGTATTGTTTTGCTAATACTTTTCTAATAAACTTATTTGTAAATTGTTTGCTCTTTAAAGTTGTACCTTTAATACAGAGTGATCTCATTTATGGTACAGTATTAAAGTAAAACACAAACTGTTGAATCATTGTTTGAAGGGGTAATGGGATGGCCTTCATTACTTTGTTGTATTTTCTAATTGAGCATTGTAGATTAAATTTATCACACAAATCACTATAATATAAAAAATTACCATAATTATCCATCAAATACGATATTGCCCATATTCCTTTTTCCATCCAAGTCCCTACACACAGTGATTACTAAGAATACATCTATTGTTCCACAGGGGTGTATTATGTGGAGTAAAATTGTGTTTAAATATTAAGTTCCAGGATTAAAGAACCTGCTGATGAAAATCTGATAGTTTCCCAGGCAATTTTTGTAAATCATAATCACAGCACAATAAAAAATCAATTCCACCCAGTTTTCCAAAAATCACATTAGGGATGTTAAACCAGAAGGAGTCCTTATTACTAACAAAGGAATTCAACCATGTCAACTTTAGTACACCATTCATCACAGAAAAATCTATAACATTCATGCCACCTTCCTCAATACTCTTAATCATATCAACTTTCCTAATGTAATGGCATTTTTCTTTCCAAATAAAGTTGAAGTTTGTTTTGTTCAATAAATTAGATATTATATTTGAAATCCCTAATGAATAAGCTGGATAAATACCTCTGGATATACTCTCCATCTTGGACAGCAAAACTGCCAAATACAGTTATATCCCTTCGTAGCAATAATTTTCTAAGAATATTTTCTTTCTCTCTTATTTCATTATTTTAGGTGACTGTAATATCTAAATATTTAACTTTTGTTTTAAGACTTATGTTACTGATTAAGCGAGCTTGCTGTTTATCCAAAGCAAGAATTTCATACTTATTAATATTTAACGTAACACCTGACGCTTTAGAAAATTGATGAATTAAATCTAATGCTGTAACAATTTTTTTTTTTCAATAAAGTTGTATCGTCTGCAAATTGAATTGTTAAGATGTGTTTCCCCAATATGTTAAAGCCTACAGATCCACTGTTCTCCACCATAATGGACTGTATGGACTTTACCATAATGAATTCAGCAACCATTATAAAAAGTAAAGGAGAGCTGTTACACCCTTGCCTAATGCCCTTCTTAACTGAAAATCTTGGGCAAGTGCCATGTTCTAAAGATACACAACTATTAATATCATTATAATGTATAGTAATTAGATTACTAATTCTGACCAAAACCAAAACAGGCCTTTTCCATTCGAGCTGCTATAATTCCCAATAATAAATTGTAGTCGGTGTTTAAAGGTGTAATGGGTTTTAAATTATTTAGTAATCTCGTCTTTGCCCTGTTTAGGAATTAGTATTCTTAGGCCTTGCTTCATACTTGTTAGTAATTCTTTCCTTTCTAAGCATTCTTGAATCGCTTTGAATAACAAATGTCTAATGTCTTTCCAGAAGAACCTATGAAATTCAGCCCCTCTGAGCCAGGAGCCATTTATTCAAAGACAGTTTGACAGCTCTCATCCAATTCTTTTATTCTTAAATCAGACTAACAAAATTCTTTAAATGCGTCATACATTTTGACTATCACCTTTTAAAACCACCATTAACCAATGACCTTGATCATCTGACCTTGATCATCTGTAATTATGTCACCTGAAAACCTATTAAAACAGTTTGTCACACCAACACCAACTTTCACACTGCCTATTGTCTTCATGGACACTGTTCAGACCTGCGGCAGTTTGCCAGCACAGGTGTGTGGCCTTCTGAAGCTCGCAATAGACCTGCTCGTCACCAGAACAAGCGGTATGACATGTTTCAGAGGATATGTATAGAAAAAACATAAAACCATACCGTGTGATCTATAGGTTGCTTGCCAACTGACAGTGTTTGTTATAACGTTACAGATGCAGTGTCCAGTGCAGGCCTGTGAACAGACATCACTTTTTTCCAGATTCTCCCACTCAAGTTACTGAGGAGAATTTGGTATGTAAAAGTCTCAATATGAGAAAACTCCTTGCTATCCTCTAAACACTTTAGTTATTGCTTAAATTATACTGCCATGAATGCAGACTGTTAATGGATATTTTATTCAACATGTTGTTCCCATTGGGCCCAGCACTTCTGTCAAGCATGGTCCCCACACCAAACAAACATTCACTGTGCTTGTGGTCCCTTAGTCACCACCACTCCACAGCCCAGCAGAACTCCAGCCTCTGTAATAGTCCATTAGCCAAGCAGTGTTCCTTCAACTTCAGCATTTCAACCACATGCATACGTTAGGTGAGTGGAAGGCCAACACTTGCAGAAATTGTGGTCGTTATAGGACATCAGTAACTGGACATAGCCAGTACAAGGGCAGAATTTTGAATTTCTATACATATGTATAAAAAAGCCATAATTTGCATCGAATTAAATCACCAATATCAGTACACTACACATGAGTAAAATCATTTTGATGGCAGGAATGTTTCTGTAGACTAACAGATGTCGTTTCAAAACTGAGTGCAATATTTATTTTTTGTCTGTGGTGGGATTCGAACCGTATCAGTACTGATGGCAGGGGGACTTCAGTTTTTTGTGAAGTTTGCCTGAAAAAAGCATGTTTGTTGGAGAAAAATACAAAACAAGCACATATAAATCATATATGGCACTCTCTCTCTCATTTTCAAGATTCTCTCAAGGCTATGCTCTCTGAATCTCATGTCTGAGTCTCATTCAGCAAACCTCCCTGAGTGCTGGTACAGTGGCAGCAGAGCAAATACAGACTTCTTGGTCAGAATTGAACCCAAAGAAGTATATCACAGGGTGTGTTATGTCCTCTGTGATATTCCCAGCCCTGCTTACAGAGCGAATGCTGTGAAGACACCCTAGTGAAGGCAGTTCTGTTTCAAAAATGTCTTGTGCTGCTTTCACAACACACTGGAGGACTTTTTTAAAATCAGGTTTGGTAATGCTGATTTTTGCATTTAATTTATTCTGAATCAAATATAAGAAAAAGGGGGTGTGTAAGAAAAACTGTTGTGTAAAATAGCTAGCAATGTGCACTCAAGTGGCCATCTGTTAATCAAGGTGTGGATTGTGTAGTGGAAACTAGACAATTAATAATGAATTTGTGATAAAAGGTCAATATCAGACTAATTCAAGATAGTTATATAAATGTATATGCAGACATGCTGATGGTAAACATAGGTAGGTAGGTAGGTAGGTAGGATACTGTATCCTACACATTACTACAAGTGCAGTCATGCTCATGAAAAATAAAGTTACTTACTAAATTACTTTGTGATAATGCGCTCACAAGGAGAAGAACATTTCTATTTCCTGCCATAAGTGTCGTTGAATCTTGACAGGAGATAATCCAGCGATTTCACTGGAGGATATTTGTTTGAGCCATCACAACACGTAATGATGGCATCATCATCCGGCTGCACAAAGAACACCAACGACTGCCTTGCACTTGAATCACACACAGGAGGTAGTAGAACTCTGTGGACCTGAAACAGGGTCGTGTAACATTAAATATAAGATTAATGATGTAAGGTTAGTAGAAAACAAGGCTTTACTGTGAAAGAATGGCCATATTTACAGCAGACACCAACACGTCACTGGTCCACCTCTGCATCATATCTCTAATGTTGATCAGCACTGTTCCAGGGATACTTGGAGCTGAGATAAACTGACCTTTGCGATTTAATACCTAAAGGAGAAACATATGGCAAATTGAATATTTATTAATTTACTTGAAAGTCAGACAAAGGCATCAACTTACTGCTTAGAACTGTTTAAGATCCAACAGTTTACTTAAAGGTGCAGTCTGTAATGTTTAAAAGTGTAATAATAACAATAATAATAATAATAATAATAATAATAATAATAATAATAATAATAATAATAATAATAACAGGAAATGGTGTATCATGTTTCTGTTTTCTGGTCCTGAAATTAGCTCCACCCACATTTACAACAGCTCATCATGTGACCATGCACAGGTTTAACAGAATGAGCAGGAAAAAATTATAATATTCACTGTACCTGCACTTTATCTGGCTTACAGAAGAGGGCTCTAAAAATTACAAACTGCTCTCTAAATAAAATGTACCAATGTAATATATAATAAAGCTGTAATATATACAGTAACTTCTATGTTTAGTTTGCTGTGAAATCTTTCTTACCTACAGGCCTTCCTGTTTGCCCTGGAAGACTAAACTGATGCTGCCATAGTCTGAGTGCTCACCACAGCAGATCTGATCTTTCTTCACACTCTCAGTCTTCACCGGAGCGTAATACAGAGTGTGAAGGGTCGTGCCATTATCATCACCTTAATATTGATAGGAAGAGCCGTCACTCAGTAGATCAGGGTTTATATTGTAAATCTTTGAGTCATTGCAGAGAGACACTTCACTGAGTCTGTATTTAAACATTTTTTATTCATGACTGAGATTCACTTGTGTCAGTAGATTCAGTGGGTCAGGGTCAGAGTTAGCTAATCTTTCAGTCCTGACCAGGATCCTGATCATTCCTGGGTTTTTTTAGTGTGTTATGGTTCAGGCAATTGAATCTTTCTGTCATAACAGAGATTCACTCCAATCATGGTCAGGTCAGGGTCTGAGTTAGTGAATTCTTAGATCATGGCAGAGATTGACTCGTGTCATTCAGCAGGTCAGTTTTAAGATAGCGTATCTTTCACGACTGTCATTTACACTTCAGTCTCACAGTGGCTCAGCGTGTGTCCTATGTTGTCCTATTCCAAGTGAATTCTGACAGTTTGGTGCATGCGAGAGTAGTCTGTGTTTGTGTTTTCTAAACATAAAAGCAACACAAAAATGTGTGTGTTCAGTTTACCTCCAATGTTGCAATGTTCTTTGAGAAAAAACTTTAAATCCACGCCTAAACTTAGAGCCATGACCCTCAGTACATGGAGAGACAGCTCCTTACAGCGTAGGAAAAAGCCGACTTTGATATCACGAAAGCCATCACAACCATCGGAGGGCCATTTCTAAGGAAGGTGAAGAACAAAACAATTAGAGTCCTTCATAATATCTTCAATTTTATATCACTAGCTGTTGCAGTGGTGTTTAAAATAATTACAATATCAGGGTGCAGGAATGTAGTATTAAAGGCCTCCTTCAAGTCACCTGGACGTCGAGGATTTAAACTGTGGACAGTAAAAGTGAATTTACACTTTAAAATATTGCCAAATATTTCCAAGCTGGGTGTCTTTATATAAATGACAGAAGAGTCAGCTACCTTTCTGTTTCTGAGGACACCCAACTGTGATTGACACTATTTGTGTATCTTCCCCTGCTGAAGGGCCTTTTCTGTTCTTCAGGAAGCAGGAAGAATTTCTTAGAAATGTCCATGACACGATCCACCTAAAACAGACAAGAGATTTTCTGCAAACACTTTAAAACAAACCCAATCTGCAATGTCTTTTTAATTTCTCAAACTGAGAAAAACTTGAGATCAAATGGAAATACACACCTCTTTTTGATCTATTCCAGTGTTTTTGAGATACACAAACCCCACTTCAGCCTTTCGAATTTCTTTGCCTAACTCTTGCAAGTTTTCGTCAGCGACGTCGCTGGTACCAAGTTTGTAGACAGCGAAGTCGACCACAGGTATAAATGCCATTGTCCTAAATTGTCCTACACAGCTGGTAAAGTGTGATAAAAAAAAATTCAAGCCAGGCCCCTCGATTCACAGTCACGTTTAGTAAATCATCTGTGGAGCGTGCCTGCAAGGGTTGAGAAATTAAGAAAATTAAATCAGTAGTCAGAACTCTCTAACACCATCCTCAGAACAATAACTGAGTACAGTTTCTTAGACTGGCAGAACGTATGATAGGCACACTGGTATACGTTTAAGCAGCTAGTGGAACTCCAACAACTAACACACAGACTTTTTTGGGTTTTCCTATTAATTTAATCACCCATCTGTTAATGACACCAAATATATTTGCCAAATATGACATTCTCTTTGAGGTGTCACTTTATACATTAAAATGTTTAAGTTCTAACCTGATAAATCAAATTGTTCAAACTTTCTTAGAAATAATAAACAATTATCCCACTGTATTCCCAATTATTTGACATTTCACACGTCATGTATTTCTCACTTTTATTTTTTGTATTTCATGTCCATTCTCTTAGGATGTCATATGTGATTACAATGCCATTCTGAAGAGCTTAAAACTGTGTGAAGTTGAAGGTTATTGGATTGGATTACACATTCCCTGGTATCTGCATTAATCTTTGTTTGGATTATATAAACTCTTCTGCAACAGGTAAACTGAATTTGCAATGCAAACAGTAAATGCACAGGCTTCTACATGTACAGGTACTGTTATGATTACAATATATTAATAGATCCCTAATATCAGTGTCTTTATACTGCGTGATTAAAAATAATGCCTTGTATGATGTTTGATGTTTTTTTAATTATTTCTTGGCCCTACATCCTGCTCTTTTTATTTTGCCATTTAAAATTTCAAATGCAAAAAAAACAAAAACAAAAAAGACACATTAAAACACTAACCTACGTGAGGATGAATATAAACAAGGGGGTCATATACAGTATTACATTATTACACATACCGGTACCGGAGGTTTTAAAAATAAAAACAACTCATTAAATATCTCAAATTATTACATATAAGATCTGCATCTTACTTACATATAAAATGGAAGCTCATGTATTATCAGGGATCACACACACACACATCCTGCAACCGAACTTTACTGACAAAAGCTGAACGCCTCGCCTCTCCCCCATTTCTCCTTCAGCTCACAGGCATGAAATCATGACGTTAAAATTAATAAATAAATAGCAGGACCAAAAAAGTGCTATAGAAATTTGAAAAGCTTTAGAATTTTTATTGTTTTCATATGTTTCTTATTTTGCGATCTCCTATTAGAAAGGGTTTCAAAATATATTTTAAGATCAGTGTTATAAAAGGTAATATATGATGGTTTCTACTGAATTCTTTTTGTCTCATGAATATAATACTTTGCTAAGATAATTAATAGATTAATGATGTAATTTTGTTTATCAGAACTTAGTCCAGGTGGAACAGTTACAAATACCAGACACAAAACCTTCTGCTAGAAAGCTGAAGACGAAGAGGATCTTCATCTTTCAGCATGACAATGACCCAAATCAACAAAAGAATGGCTTCACCAGAAGAAGATTACAGTTTTGGAATGGCCCCGCCAGAGCATAGACCTGAATCCAATTGAAAATCTGTGGGGTGAGCTTAAGAGGGCTGTGCACAGGATATGCCCTCGCAGTCTGACAGATTTGGGGGCATTTTTGCAAAGAAGAGTGGGCAAATATTGCCCTGTCAAGATGTGCCATGCTGACAGACTCATACCCAAAAAGACTGAGTGCTGTAATAAAATCAAAAGGTGCTTCAACAAAGTATTAGTTTAAGGGTGTGCATATTTATGCACACCCAAACTAAATAACCAAATAATTTTTAGTAATCAATTCTCCAATTATGGGATTGAAGTCAAATTTAGTGGGCCATCTGTCTTCCCATTCATCCAGGGTCATATTCCAATCATCTCCCATTAAAATAAAATCTGTAGGGTGCAATGTTTCGAGCTCTAATAGGTCTGCAGTGGTCAGTATCTATTAAAAGTGGTCCAAGGAAGGAACAGTGGTGAACCGGCGACAGGGTCATGGGCGGCCAAGGCTCACTGATGCATGTGGGAAGCGAAGGCTGGCCCGTGTGATCCAATCTAACAGATGAGCTACTGTGGCTCAAATTGCTGAAGAAGTTAATGCTGGTTCTGATAGAAAGGTGTCAGAATACACAGTGCATAGCAGTTTGCTGCATGTGGGGCAAACCAGTCAGAGTGCCTATGCTGACCTCTTTGCATCACTGAAAGCTCCAACAATGGGCACGTGAGCATCAGAACTGGACCACGGAACAATGGAAGAAGGTGGCCTGGTCTGATGAATCAGGCTTTCTTTTAAATTCACGTGGATGGCCGGGTGCATGTGCGTCGCTTGGCAGGGGAACACATGGCACCAGGATGCACTATGGGAAGAAGGCAAGCCGGCAGAGACAGTGTCATGCTTTGGGACCAACACAATATTTGGCAGGTGGTCATAATGATATGCTTTATATGTATGTTTTATATATAGATACTTTGTTTCAGTAGTTTTTCTCTTTTGTTTATAGTTAAATATATATATATATCTATTTTATAATTTGTCAGTTGAATTTATTGTTAGGGTAAATGTAATGTATTATTCTTAATCTGGTGTATTTGTTTATTTAGTTTCCAATATCTTGTATTTGAGTGTATTCTTTGTTTAATCATTATAAATAAGTTTTAGGATGTTATTGCATATTTATGTATGTGCTTTAATATTTATATTTAATAATATAAATATAGATAGTGTTTTGTTTATGAATTTTTATACTTTGTTACAATTTTATAATAATTTATCACTTATGTATATTGTTATGGTGTGTGTCTTGTCTGAATTGTTCTTATCCATTTTTTTAAATTTAGTTTTTAAATAAAATGACAAAGTTTTATATACCATTGACGAGTCAGTGATTTATTTTACACTTTTCAGTAATCAGTCTGTGACCTGGGATGGTAAAAAGTTCTGTTATTCCATTATTTTTGCATTCTGAAGTACCTTAACAACAGATCTTTACATACACTATATTGCCAAAAGTATTCGCTCACCTGCCTTGACTCGCATATGAACTTAAGTGACATCCCATTCCTAATCCATAGGGTTCAATATGACGTCGGTCCACCCTTTGCAGCTATAACAGCTTCAACTCTTCTGGGAAGGCTGTCCACAAGGTTTAGGAGTGTGTTTATGGGAATTTTTGACCATTCTTCCAGAAGCGCATTTGTGAGGTCACACACTGATGTTGGACGAGAAGGCCTGGCTCTCAGTCTCCGCTCTAATTCATCCCAAAGGTGTTCTATCGGGTTGAGATCAGGACTCTGTGCAGGCCAGTCAAGTTCATCCACACCAGACTCTGTCATCCATGTCTTTATGGACCTTGCTTTGTGCACTGGTGCACAGTCATGTTGGAAGAGGAAGGGGACAGCTCCAAACTGTTCCCACAAAGTTGGGAGCATGGAATTGTCCAAAATGTCGTGGTATGCTGAAGCATTCAGAGTTCCTTTCACTGGAACTAAGGGGCCAAGCCCAGCTCCTGAAAAACAACCCCACACCATAATCCCCCCTCCACCAAACTTTACACTTGGCACAATGCAGTCAGACAAGTACCGTTCTCCTGGCAACCGCCAAACCCAGACTCGTCCATCAGATTGCCAGATGGAGAAGCACGATTCGTCACTCCAGAGAACGCGTCTCCACTGCTCTAGAGTCCAGTGGCATTTTACACCACTGCATCCGACGCTTTGCATTGCACTTGGTGATGTATGGCTTGGATGCAGCTGCTCGGCCATGGAAACCCGTTCCATGAAGCTCTCTGCGCACTGTTCTTGAGCTAATCTGAAGGCCACATGAAGTTTGGAGGTCTGTAGCGATTGACTCTGCAGAACGTTGGTGACCTCTTCGCACTATGCGCCTCAGCATCCACTGACCCCGCTCCGTCAGTTTACGTGGCCTACCACTTCGTGGCTGAGTTGCTGTCGTTCCCAAACACTTCCACGTTCTTATAATACAGCTGACAGTTGACTGTGGAATATTTAGGAGCGAGGAAATTTCACGACTGGATTTGTTGCACAGGTGGCATCCTATCACAGTTCCACGCTGGAATTCACTGAGCTCCTGAGAGCGACCCATTCTTTCACAAATGTTTGTAAAAACAGTCTGCATGCCTAGGTGCTTGATTTTATACACCTGTGGCCATGGAAGTGATTGGAACACCTGATTCTGATTATTTGGATGGGTGAGCGAATACTTTTGGCAATATAGTGTAGGTAATGGAGCATTCATGAAAAAATAAATTCCTAACAGTACATATGTATAGAGAAGGCATAAATTGCATAGAATTAAATCACCAATATCAGTACACTACACATGAGTAAAATTGCACATGAGTGCAATATTTATTTTTGTCTGGGATTCGAACCGTGTCAGTACTGATGGCAGGGGGACTTCAGTTTTTTGTAAAGTCTGCTTAAAAGAAGCATGTTTGTCTGAGAAAAATACAAAACATGCACATAGAAATCACACATGGCATTCTATTTCTTGTTTGCTTTCTTTCTTTCTATCTTTTTTCTCTCATTTTTTCTCTTTTTACCACCTTCCCCTTTTCCCCCATCTTTTTCCTTTCTTCCCCACCCGAAACAGACTATTGTTTTGAATATATTTGCTCGCTCTTGTCTCACGATCACGCGCTCATTTCATTTACTTTGTTTCCCGGTCTTGTACACCTCTTTCTTGATGACTTGGTATTAATTCATCCTTGCTTTTGAGACTCTTTTTGACATAAAACATAACCCAGCCTGCAAAAGTAAAACCAGTCATATGAGGTAAAGTTTATAGTAGTGTCTTGTGCAAAATAGACATTTTTTATTCGGCATATACTCTGTGCCTCTCAGTAAGCTCTGGAAGACTGTGCTCTCTGAATTTCATGTCTCTGAGTCTCATTCAGCAAACCTCCCTGAATGCTGGTACAGTGGCAGCAGAGCAAATACAGACTTCTTGGTCAGAATTGAACCTAAAGAAGTATATCACAGGGTGTGTAATGTCCTTTGTGACATTCTTAACCCTGCTTATGGAGCGAATGCTGTGAAGACACCCTAGTGAAGGCGGCTCTGTGTCAAAAATGTACAATGTAGTTTAATCTGCACAGAACTAACTAGCAATCATCCTCACAAACTAGAATCACTCAGAAGTCATGAAATTACATCAGCTATCATATACAGATTATATCAAATTATATCATATAATTAAATGGTGGTCAATACATATGGACTTTACACTTCTGTTTCATTTACCATTTTTTGGGTTACATTTATAAATAGCTTCATCTACTATTTTGGTTGATGTGAATAGGAAATAGCATCAGATTCAAAATCTGCTCCAGAAATGCACACATAAGCAAGTTACTTCAGCCATGAATTAAACTTTATTTGCAGTAATAATGTAATGTAATGGATTTTAAGTCAATATTTACAATTCTATAAAAAAAATACAAAAAATAAATGACTAAATTATTTTGCTATTTTTTAATTAGGGTTAAACAAATCAATGGAAATAAAATAAATCTTTAGACAAGTCTAATATGGTGAAATGAAGGTGTCTAATTTACTGAAGTTTAACAATTAGTCATATTTAACAGTGTGGACATTAAACAGGACAATTAATAATGAATGTTTGATAAAAGGTCGTTTTCAGACTAAATCAATATGGTTATATAAAAGTGAATGCAGACATGCTGACGGTAAACAGCGTTATAGCGCCCTCTGGTGAGTAACTCTCTACTCAGGACTGCACGCGCATTCATACTTATTTAAGAAAATGAATATGAAAATAAAACGTCTTAAACTTTTCAATCTGAAAGACCCAATACAAACAAACAAACTGGGGAATCTATACTTCATTATACCATCAGCATGCATTGTCCTCCACTACTCTACTGTTTGAGCAACAATAACGCTATGCTGTGATGCTTATGATGGTGTAATGATACACTTGTCCAGTTCATTAAAATACTCTTTAGCATAATAACAGGAAGTGACACGATACTACAACAGATAAACCGTACGACACTGACCAATCAGATGAAACTAAATGACGTAGGATTTAGAATCCGAATCCGAATCAGTGACGCAGTCAAACAGTGAGAGAGTAAACGTCAGTCTACTAAGATACACAGAGAGAATGGACGCGTATTTCAACGCAGAGAAAATGAGATCTCCGATTCATGACCAGATCTCAGAGATACAGAGAAAAATCCAGCTGTTGGAGAGAGACAGGAGCTTGCAGTATGAGAGTTCAAAGTCTTTAATAGAGAAGAATAGAGAGAAGATCCTGCAGCTCAGACGGGAGAATAAACTCATACACAGGAAACTGGCCAAGGCACTCGCTGCAGATGAGCAGGTCATCAGGGAGGCTTTTCAAGCCCACAGATCAGAGATGGGTGCCTACAGGAAGATGTCCGGGAGGGCTGCAGTGGAGGTTTTGGATCAGAAAGTGTGTGATAAAGTGAAAAAGCTGAACGCAATGAAACACATGACGAACACACAGCGCCACCGCCTGGAAGAACTGAACGCCGAGTACAAAAGTGTGATAGCAACCAGTCCTGGCCTGCTGACTGATGGGGTCACCATGAATAAAGTGGACTTCGCTGATGAGCAATCCCAAAAGAACCTGCGCATGTTGGAGACCCAGCTAGAGAAAGCACAACTGAAATGTCAGGAGACCAAACACATCATAAGGAGCTACCAAAACCTAAAGGAGCACGTGCAGGAGGAGAATCAGACGTTCCAGTCTCAGATGGATGACTTGGAGTGTGAGGTTAATCAACAGAAACAGGAGCTCAGATACCTGCAGGAAATGTACAAAAACGTACATGAGGCCAAACGTCAAGCCAAGGAGGAGCTGCAGAGTCAGAAGTTGATTATGTGCGATGAGAAGAGAAAGCAAGAGATTGTCCTGAACAGCTACAAAAAATACATAGAGGAACAAAAAGCACAAAGTGACAGGGCAGAACGCAGAGCACAGATGATTGCTCTGAACACAGGTAAGCTGAGCAGTGAAGCCCAGCGCTGTGGACCAGTAGAGGGAGAGGAGAATAAAACCTTCTCCAGCATGAAGGAGGCTTTCAATCGCATCAAAGGAGCTATGGGAGTCACTGACACACAGAAGTTGGTGGACAGGTTTGGTTCTCAGTGCAACACTCTCGCACTCCTGGAAAAGATGAAGTTGCAGAATGAGCATGAACTTCAGCAACTGAAGGAGGAGAGAGACGCAATACACACTCAGTACCAGGACCTGAAATACTCAGCTGGAGATACCGAACTGATACCTGACCTAACCGATGGAAGGATGGTATTATCTCAGCTAGAGAAGGAACAACAGAAACTCACACACACAATGAAGTGTGTGGAAATCCTTGTGGAACTTCTGTGTTACAGGCTAAAGCACATCACACTGCAGGATGCTACTCTGCAGCGAGAGTGTGTGTCTCCTGTGTGTGTGTTAAATCTGTTTCAGGTGGCGAAGCTGAAACTGATGCAGCTGCAGGACGAACTACAGGGACATGATATACCCGCAGTGATGAAGGAGATAGAGGAGCTCCGTGCCAGCACTGAGAGGAACCGTTCTGACTCTAGCACCAGCAGCACACTCCTAGATAATCAGATAGCCGACCTGTACAAAGAAGAGTACGACGGTGAGGATGATGATGATGATGATGAAGTCGTCACTCGGATGTCCCTTAAACAGCAGTCGCAGTTCATCATCGACTCAAGGAAGAACAATAAACATGAATAAAATAAAATAATCCTTAATAAAAAAGAAAGAAAACATTTTGTTTTTAATTCCTAGTATTTTGTGTTCTTTTCTTTTAGTTATTCAATTCTGTGATTAGTCAAATTTAACAGTGTGGATATTAAACAAGACCATTAATAATGAACATGATAAAAGGTCAATATCAGACAAAATCAATATGGTTATATAAATGTATATGCAGACATGCTGATGATGAACATTATTATATCCTACACAGGACTGCAAGTTATTAAAAATAACTAACTAAAATACGCACAGTTAATTACTAAATTACTTTGTGATCATCGGCTGACAAGGAGAAGCACATTTCTATTTCCTGCCATAAGTGTCGTTGAATCTTGACAGGAGATAATCCAGCGATTTCACTGGAGGATATTTGTTTGAGCCATCACAACACGTAATGATGGCATCATCATCCGGCTGCACAAAGAACACCAACGACTGCCTTGCACTTGAGTCACCCACAGGAGGTAGTAGAACTCTGTGGACCTGAAACAGGGTTGTGTAACATTAAATATAAGATTAATGATGTAAGGTTAGTAGAAAACAAGGCTTTACTGTGAAAGAATGGCCATGTTTACAACAGACACAAACACGTCACTGGTCCACCTCTGCATCATATCTGCAATGTTGATCAGCACTGTTCCAGGGATACTTGGGGCTGAGATAAACTCACCTTTGCGATTTAATACCTAAAGGAGAAACACATGGCAAAATAAATGAAATGTACTTCACTATAGACAAAGGCATGAATCTACTGCAAAGAACTGTTTAAGATCCAACAGTTTACTTAAAGGTACAGTTTGTAATGTTTCAAAGTGTTTTCAGATTAACGACAACAATGATAATAATAATAATAATAATAATAATAATAATAATAATAGGAAATGGTGTATCATGGTTCTGTTTTCTGGTCCTGAAATTAGATCCACCCCTATTCACAACAGCTCATCATATGACCTTGCACAGTTTTAACAGACTGAGCAGGAAAAATTATAATATTCATTATTATAGCAGCAGACAGCTCAAAAAATAAAATGTACCATGTCTGTTTTGGTGAAGAAATTGTTACATATACTGTAACTCATATATCTAGTTTGCTGTAAAATCAGTCTTACCTGCAGGCCTTCCTGTTGGCTCTGGAAGACTAGAGTGATGCTGCCATAGTCTGAGTGCTCACCACAGCGGATCTGATCTATCTTCACACTCTCAGTCTTCACCGGAGCGTAATACAGAGAGCGCAGGGTCGTGCCATTATTATCACCTTATTATTGATAGGAATATTTGTCACTCAATAGGTAGGGGTTTGAGTTAGCAAACATTTTTGTTCATGAACAAGATTCACTTGTGTCAGTGGATTCAATGGGTCAGGTTTGGAGTTAGGAAATATTTCAGTCCTGATCTTTCCTGTATTTCAGTGTGTTGGGATCCGGCAAGTGAATCTTTCTG
Source organism: Hemibagrus wyckioides (assembly GCF_019097595.1). Classification (NCBI taxonomy): domain Eukaryota; kingdom Metazoa; phylum Chordata; class Actinopteri; order Siluriformes; family Bagridae; genus Hemibagrus; species Hemibagrus wyckioides. Next base: position 15,632,338 of record NC_080729.1, on the reverse strand, counting down.
TCATAACAGAGACTCACTCCAATCATGTTCAGGTCAGTGAGTTAGTGAATTTTTATTTAAGGATAGAGATCAGCTCACGTGTCATTCAGCAGGTCAGTTTTGATTTGTCGTATCTTTCAGTCATGGCCGTCATTTACACTTTGTTTACACAGTGAGTTAGCGTGTGTCCTATGTTGCCCAATTCCAAGTGAATTCTAAGTTCAGTGCATGTAACATTGATCTGTGACTGTTTTTTACAAACAAAAAGCAACACAAAAATGTCTAGGCCTAAACTAAGAGCCATGACCCTCAGTACACGGAGAGCCAGCTCCTTACAGCGAAGGAAAAAGTCGACTTTGATATCACGAAAGCCATCACAACCATCGGAGGGCCATTTCTAAGCAAGGTGAAGAACATAGCAATTAGAGTCCTTCTTAATATCTCCAATTTTATATCACTAGCTATTGCAGTGGTGTTTAAAATAATTACAATATCAGGATGCAGATAGATGGATGGATGGATGGATGGATAGATAGATACTTTATTCATCCCAAAGGGAAATACACAGTTTCTAGTAGTATCCACAAACAGGGGTAATAGATAAAATAGGAAGGAATATAACAAAAATACTAAAATACCCAAATTAGGGTACAAAATAACAAAAAAACAAAATGTTTCCAAATATAGCAGAATATAGCAATATAACAAAATATAGGAGAAAAATACTACAATACCCAAATTACGGTCAAAAATATAACAAAATATATATCAAATAACAAAATATAAGATATAGCAGAATATAACAATATAACAAAATATAGCAGAAAAATACTAAATACAGAGATTTAGGAATAACTATGGAGAATGAGATGAAAAACAAGATAAGTAATGTGCAAAAACAAGTGTTTAAGGTTACAGACCTAGTTGATGTGCAAAAACTGCATGTTTATGAGTCCTGTGCAAATCTCAGTTTATTGAGAGTTCTGTATAAACCGGAGTGTATTATGTGTAGTGTGTTTTATTGTACAGTCCAGTACAGAGAGAAGAGTAGTGTCAGCACTGACTCCTCCCACCCCGTGTTGAATTAAAGAGTCGCATGGCATGGGGGATGAACGACCCCCTCATTCTGTCAGTGGAGCAGGGCAGTGACAGCAACCTGTCACTGAAGCTGCTTCTCTGTCTGGAGATGATGCTGTACAGTGGATGCAGTGGATTGTCCATGATGGACAGGAGCCTGCTCAGCGCCCTCCTCTCTGCCACTGATGTCAGGCTGTCAAGTTCTGAGCCTACGGTCGAGCTCGCCTTCCTCACCAGCTTGTCCAGACGTGAGGCGTCCGTCTTCTTTATGCTGCCTCCCCAGCACACTGCCGCATAGAAGAGGGCACTCGCCACAACAGTCTGATAGAACATCTGCAGTAGCTTTTTGCAGATGTTAAAGGAAGCCAGCCTTCTTAGGAAGTACAGCCGGCTCGGTCCTTTCCTACACAGAGCGTGTGTGTTGGCAGTCCAGTCCATTCTTTCATCCAGCTGTACTCCAAGGTACTTGTAGGTCTTGACAAACTCCACACAGTCCCCGTTGATAGTAACAGGCTCAGGTTGAGGCCTGGGCCTCCTAAAGTCCAACACCATCTCCCTGGTCTTTGTAGTGTTGAGGTGCAGATGGTTAATGTCACACCATGCACCAAAGTCCTGTATCAGTTGTCTGTACTCTTCCTCCTGTCCCTTCCTGATACAGCCAACGATAGCAGTATCGTCCGGAAACTTTTGCACGTGGCAGAGCTCTGAGCTATACTGAAAGTCTGAGGTGTAGATGGTGAACAGGACCAGAGAGAGAACAGTCCCTTGTGGTGCCCCAGTACTGCTGACCACAGTGTCAGATCTGCAATCCCCCAGTCTCACGTACTGAGGTCTGCCGGTCAGGTAGTCTGTGATCCACGCGATCAGGTGTGAGCTTACTCCCATCTCTGTTAGTTTGTCTGTGAGGAGCAGCGGCTGTTGAATGCACTGGAGAAGTCCAAAAATGTTATTCTCACAGCCCCGCTGCCGCTGTCCAGGTGAGAGAGGGATCTGTGTAGCGTGTAAGTAATGGCATCTTCGACTCCCACCAGTTTCCTGGTATGCAAACTGCAGAGGGTCGAGGGCGTGGCAGACCTGTGGCCTGATGTGATGTAGTATTAAAGGCCTCCTTCAAATCACCTGGACGTCGAGGATTTAAACTGTGGACAGTAAAAGTGAATTTACACTTTAAATACTCATAAATATTTCCAAGCTGGGTGTCTTTATATAAATGACAGAAGAGTCAGCTACCTTTCTGTTTCTGAGGACACCCAACCGTGATTAAATCTACTTGTGTACTGCTGGTCCTGAAATTAGCTCCACCCACATTTACAGCAGCTTATCATGTGACCATGTACAGATTTAACGGAATGACCAGGAAAAAAATTATAATATTAATTGTACACGCCCTTTATCTGGCTTACAGAAGAGGGCTCTAAAAATTACAAACTGCTCCCTTAGTAAAATGTACCAATGTCCCAAGAGCTGTAATATATACTGTAACTTCTATGTTTAGTTTGCTGTGAAATCTTTCTTAACTGCAGGCCTGCCTGTTGGCTCTGGAAGACTAGACTGATGCTGCCACAGTCTGAGTGCTCACCACAGCGGATCTGATCTTTCTTCACACTCTCAGTCTTCACCGGAGCGTAATACAGAGAGCTCAGGGGGCTGCCATTATTATCACCTTATTACTGACAGGAATATTTGTCACTCAGTAGATCAGGGTTTGGGATTGTAAATCTTTGAGTCATTGCAGAGAGACATTTCACCGAGTCTGTATTTAAACATTTTTATTCATGACTGAGATTCACTTGTGTCAGTACATTCAGTGGGTCAGGGTCAGAGTTAGCTAATCTTTCAGTCCTGACCAGGATCCTGATCATTCCTGGGTTTTTTTAATGTGTTGTTGTTCGGGCAATTGAATCTTTTTGTCATGACGGAAATTCACAATCATGGTCAGGTTAGTGAATGAGTTAGTGAATTCTTAGATCATGGCAGAGATCGACACGTGTTATTCAGCAGGTCAGTTTTAAGATAGCGTATCTTTCAGTCATGACCGTCATTTACACTTCAGTCACACAGCAGGTCAGCGTGTGTCCTATGTTGTCCTATTCTAAGTGAATTCTGACAGTTCGGTGCATGCAACAGTAGTCTTCGTCTGTTTTTTTCTAAACAACACGAAAATGTGTGTGTGTGTGTGTGTTCAGCTTATCTCCAATATGGCAGTGTGAATTGAGAAAAAACTCTGAATTCAGATCTAAACTGAGAGCCATGACCGTCAGTACACAGAGAGACAGCTCCTTACAGCGTAGGGAAAAAGTCGACTTTGATATCACGAAAGCCATCACAACCATCGGAGGGCCATTTCTAAGCAAGGAGAAGATCATAATTAAAGTCATTCATAATATCTTCAATTTTATATCACTAGCTGTTGCAGTGGTGTTTAAAATAATTACAATGTCAGGGTGCAGGGATGTAGTATTAAAGGCCTCCTTCAAGTCACCTGGATGTCGAGGATTTAAACTGTGGACAGTAAAAGTGAATTTACACTTTAAATACTCAAATATTTCCAAGCTGGGTGTCTTTATATAAATGACAGAAGAGTCAGCTACCTTTCTGTTTCTGAGGACACCCAACCGTGATTGCCGTTATTTGCGTAACTGCCCCTACTGAAGGGCTTTTTCTGTTCTTCAGGAAGCAGGAAGAATTTCTTAGAAATGTCCATGACACGATCCACCTAAAACAGACAAGAGATTTTCTGCAAACACTTTAAAACAAACCCAATCTGCAATGTCTTTTTAATTTCTCAAACTGAGGAAAACGTGAGATCAAATGGAAATACACACCTCTTTTTGATCTATTCCAGTGTTTTTGAGATACACAAACCCCACTTCAGTGAAGGCCTTTCGAATTTCTTTGCCTAACTCTTGCAAGTTCTTGTCAGTGACATCGCTGGTACCAAGTTTGTAGACATCGAAGAGAAACACAGGTATGAATGTCATTGTCCTAAAAAAAAATATATATACATATATATATATATATATATATAGATAGATAGATAGATAGATAGATAGATAGATAGATAGATAGATAGATAGATAGATAGATAGATAGATAGATAGATAGATAGATAGATAGATAGATAGATAGATATGCTTTTTATAAATTAAATGCCAGATGTATGTTGATCAATTGCATATGTTTGTTTAGAAAGAATTTTGCGAGTAGCCAAAAAAATACATGAAAAATGTAATTATTATATGTGCAAATGTAAGTGAAGCCTTTTATTTAGTAGCTTGTGGTACCTCTATTTGCAGCCATTCCTTCAACCAAACATCTTCTCTAACCACTGACCAGTCTCTCACATCTGTCTTTGAGGATTTCTGCCCACTCCTTGCAGAAGCCAGTTGAGAGAGGTCGGAAGGACATCGGGCACGTACCGCCCACTTCAGGTCTAGCCACAACATTTCAATTGGATTGAGATCCAGACTCTGACTAGGCCAATCAAGAGTGTGAAACTTCTTTCTTTTAAGTCATTCCTTGATGGATTTGCTTGAATGCTTAGGGTCCTTGTCTTGTTGCATCACCCACTTTCAGCCCAGCTTCACCTCTCTGACTGATGGCAGGAGATTCTCTTCAAGAATTTGTTGATAGGTCTGAGAATTCAAGTTTCACTGAATAATATGGAGTCGCCCAGAGGCAGAAAAGCAGCCCCAGACCTTCACATTTCCACCACCATGCTTCACTGTTGGGAGGAGTTTCTTTTCCGGGAATTCAGTGTTGGCTTTTCTCCAAACATGGCAGCTTTGATTATGACCAAATAAATCTATTTTGGACTCATCTGTCCGAAGAATGGACTTCCAAAAGGCCTCTGGTTTGAAACGGGCAGCTGTGTTCTTTTTTGAGAGCAGAGGCTTCTTTCTAGCAACCCTCCCATAAATGTCATGTCTGTTCAATTTTCATCGGATTGTAGATGCATGTACGTTTACCCCAGATGGGGCCAGAGAGGTCTGCAACTCTCTAAAGGTGATCTGTGGGTTGGCCATTACCTCATTTGTTATTTTTCTGGTGCTTCTTGATGATAGTTTTGATGGGTGTCCACTTCTAGGCGGAGTTGTGGTCATTCCCTCCATTTGCAGATGATATGTCTTACAGTGAATGGATGGAGTTGGAATCTCTTGGAGATGGTCTTATAGCCTTTCCCAGACTGATGGGCTGTCACCACCTTCTTCCTGATGTCCTCGGATATCTCCTTTCCTCTTGGCATTGTTTGACTCCTTGGCACTACAGTGGTGTGGTTGGTTTCCTCTCGATTTTAATCGGTGTTGCCCAACCACTTTCCTAAGAATGTCTAATTTGATTGGTCTGCTTAACTGATCAATTAAGAACCCAAATGTTTTTCACGTGAATCTGTTACCCACTTGACTTTACCAATGCAGCTCAGGCTTCACTTACTTTTGCACATACAATAATTCAATCTTTCATGTAATTATTTGGCTACTCGCAAAATTCCCTCTAAACAAACATATGCAATTGATCAACATACATCTGACATTTAATTTATAAAAAGCAGGTGATGATAAAAAAAAAAGAAAATCAAAATAAAACAATAGAAAAGTCTGAACAGCTCAAGGGGTTCACAAGCTTTCAAGCAGCACTGTATGCCTTTGCGAAACACAAAGTTCGCAAAAATTCCCTTTAAATTTCTATAACTTTAGATCTAAAAGAGGTATTGCCTTCAAAATGGATGTTTCTCTGTAGAAAATGTCGCTTTTAACATAAAACCACTCTATACAAGTGATTTTTAAATAGAAATTCAGTACGTTATTATTTATTTTCACGGATGATCAACTCATCTAGATCATTTTCAACATGTAAAACATCACCTCACATAAAAAATTAATAAAAGTGTCTTGTAAAATATAAATAATTTTTTATAGCTGAAATCTTCAATAAATCTGGTAATTAATGCATATTTTCAGTAAAATCATGATGGAATATAGTTATATATTTGGCATCATAGTTTCAGAGTTACAGTGAGTATACATCAAGTAAATTATATGAAAAGACTCTATGCACGACTACTTCCGCATTTCGTCTCTATCATTTCAATGAGAGCTATGAGCATGGCATTTTACACTCGCTGCTTGCAAGAACTTCCACGGATTACAGTCAACGATGTCAGTCGAATTGTAAGATTAGCATCGGTCAATCCTTCAATTAAAAAGGAGAAGGGCTTCAAATTGTATGTTTCGAGTTATATCGATCACTTTGAAGGCACGTATTCTCAAGCTAACAAGCTAATGTTAGCTAGTATCGTTTGTGACAGTGCATACTCTAATCGTCAGTGTTTTGTGTTCTGTTTACTTACCCTTTTTAAAATCTTCTGTTTTATAGTTTCAATAATGTTATGTTAATACGATATGTATGAACATTTAAAGCTATAAATGTCATTTTTTCAGTTTCTGAAAAGGATCAGGCGACAGGAGAGGTCAGCGTGAGGGCGACTTGTTTCAGATCTATGAGGAAGACAGAGAAACCACAAAGTTGTATCAAAGTTATAAATATTTACATGTTCACATGAACACTATCAAAGTTATTTATATTTACATGTTTACTGAAACGCTGTATCAAAGCTATTTATTTACAGACACATTATTAAAAATGTTTAGAATTAATCAACATATTTACATTATTTACAAATAAATGTAAATGAATCCATCCCCTACAGCAAGTGTCCTGTCTAGTCTTTAGTCCTTTGATTAAAGATCACAGAATTAAACCTTGAGGATGTTTCACATAACAGGACACAGAAATACATAGACGCTGCACCTTCACGCTGAAGGCACTTAAAGCTTCTTGAACTCATTAATAAAACATAATATACTAAAATGTTATGTTAACACAGTTAATATATAAATAAAATAATTGTTTGTAATAGCTATTACCACAGCTTGCTATCGGAGAAGGCTAAACCTAGCGGAAATACGTAGGCAGTGGGTCGTCCATAGAGTCCATTAGCATTACTAAAATCTTTATTAATTAAAATCTTCATAATTATTCTGGGATCATGCCAGAGGCAAGAAGAATTTCTGGCTTTACTTTTATCACTGTAATCAATGTTTTGTCTTTAATTTGCTATGAAACACAATCTGGAAAATATTAAGTTGTCAAAAAACGCGCACCTGCTACAATCATGACCTACGATTTTCATTTCATTAAAAAATGTAGTACCATATAACAGTGGTAAATAATTACATACATATCAAAAATATTTTCTTACCGAATAATTTGATGCAGTTTTCACTCGTTAAATAAAAGAAAATTTTCCCCGATTCAATGAATAGATTTTTCACCTATGTCAGAAAAGTAGTTCCACAAAATGGCGTCTCGGAAAAGTAGTTCCACAAAATGGCGTCTCTCTAATCGAGGACACCGCGCAGGGTCAAAGGATCGTTTATAGAAAAAAAAAAAAGAAAAAAAAAAAGAAAAAAAATATATATATATATATATATATATATATATATATATATATATATATATATATATATTTTATTATATATATATATATATTATATATATATATATATATATATATATATATATATATATATATATATATATATATAATATATATATATATATATATATATATATATATATATATATATATATATATATATAAATAATATATATATATATAAAACATCAAAATAAAGGTCGTAATCTGTACTTTAAGAATATATAACCGTTTTTGCTGTAGCTGGTCGGGAAGCGCAAATATTTTGGGCTGACTTTTGGAACTAATTTCTCAGCGTAGGGTTATCAAGTGAAAAAGTTTGCACCAGTGGCGGCAGGTGCTAAAAAATGTTGGGGGTATCATTACTGCTAAGATATGAAATTGAAAAAGTCAGGGGTTACAGCATGCAATAAATCTAGTATGAATCAGTGAATCTAAGTTCAATGTGGTTTTATTATCAATAATGAAATAATGACGGTAATCATCAGACTGCTGCTGAATTTGCAAATTGGCTAGATCTGCTCCAAGCTTCTTTATTATTTTATTTTCTTCATCCGAATACCTTGTGAAAGGGTATTTTTGTAAAGATTATAACCAAATTTCCTTTCATCTCCAGTTATTTCGCTTGCTTCCACATTAACCAGTACCTGCCCGTTAACTGACCATCTACTGAGCAGTAATGAGACTCGCTGAGAATGGTCCAATCACATGAGGCCAAATAATATAAAGACGATATTGATTCGCTGACAATGAAAGTAGGCGGTTCCGGGGTGCAGCGTGTAAGCCAATTAGAGCTCAGGTTTAAGTCACATGCTTTTCTAAAGATTACGTAACCACATACACACTCGTTTGGCCGGCGCCCCCCGCGCGCGCGCGCGCGCACACACACACACACACACACAAATGAGCGAAATACAGTTTTGATTTTTTTTTTTTATTTTAAGTAAATGATAATATGATTAACAGAGGAATAGTACGACAAAATGATTTTATTTCGTTACTGAAATATATAATTATTGTTAACGGGTTAAAGTAGCTTTCTTCTCTGGCTAACTAACGCCAAATGTATGATATTTGATACATGAGTTCCTGAGACCTCTGCACCACCTGCATTATCAATACTTTCCTCAAAAACCTGTAGTATACAATCTGACACTTGTCTTCTGCCCCTAGTTGATTTTCCCATGCTCTGCAGTCAATAGCAGGCTTTAGAATGTCATTTCCAAAATGCCTGCCTTCATGGATTGACTTGCTAGTTTTTTGTAGGGACATCTTTGTTCATTTTGAAAAAGTTACGGTAAAATACTGATGCTCATGCTGATACTGATTTTTTAATATAAATATGTACTTTACTGAAGCAACTAATAATGAATTCATATTTCATACAGAATGTTATAGTAAAATCGTGTTGAATATATGTTTATCAAATATAATACAGCAGGTATATAAGGTAATTTACCTTAGACATCACTGTATTGCATTTCATGACGCAATCTTTATTATTCCTGCCAAAAAAATGTCTTTATCATTTATTAAACTAATTAAATATTAAAGTGTCATCTTAAAATAATTTTTAATCAAGCCCAACCTAATGGACTTGAACTATTTATGTGATTTTTTTTATATGCTACCTAATGTTGTATCTTGCTAATAATTGTCTTATGTTGTCATAAATTTTCAGTAACACAATTAAATGATTATCATAATCTACTTCTTATATTTACCAATTCAGAGAAGAAATTCAGAATACATAAACAGTGTTGTTTGTGTATTTTCAGATGTCAAAAAAGTACAGTGATGAAGATGTCATCAGCATTCTTATGGATGGCAATTCAAGTGACAGAGTAGTTAGGAGAAGATGAGGATGATGAGGAGTGGTCTCCAAATGTAAAGCTTAGAGAGGAAAGCTCAGACAGTAGTGATGAAGACTTTGCAGATGATGGTGTCAATCAGACCAGTGCAGAGAGAGAGAGGGTCCATCAGTGTTAGATGAAAGTGTAGACCAGATGAGGACAGAGGGCTCAATGACACAGGACAAAATAACTTCTTTTTTTTTTTGCTTTTCACAAGGTGAAATATAAAAGTAATTAAAAGGTTTGAAACATTTCAAATACAATAATCAGTCTTTGTTTTTGTTGTAAAATAAACATTGTTGTGGTCAGTAAATTGCCATAAATGCCCGGTGTTTCAAATATGATACAAAAAAAAAATCACATTTGTAAATTGTAATCAATTTTTATTATTATTATTATTATTATTATTATTATTATTATTATTTTGTTTAAAGACCCAGTAAACACTTCGTTTTCCAAAAAATAGAATTTTCTGTCAATTATTTTATATGTCAGGCTTTTCAGGGTTAAGGGGGCGGCGCCCCAGCACCCCTTATTGACCGGCCTCCACTGGTTTGCACCTACAGAAACTGTGTTTATTCACACATTTCGTGAATGTCACTTTATTAATCAATCCAAAGTATTTAGCCTTTTACCTCAAAACACACACAATACACAGGATGTTGCAAAATAATGGCATTGGTAATTACACAGGCAGATGGTCAGTTTAACAAAGAGCATTTTGTTTTTGATATATCAGATTAAAGGGAATTTTTTTTAGCTTTCTAAACAATATATTCGCATTCAATTGGAAGCACAAAGAATAATTTAATAGCAATTTTGACTGACCTGAGCCTGTGGACCTGGTGGTGCAGGACACTGATTAAGAGTCTGGGTTGATACAGAGATAAGACTGTGCTGCAGAAACCACCTCTAAATATTCTATCTAGTAAACATGCTCATTTTGAGTACAACACTGTCAGAGCAACCAGACCTGGCCTGCAGACTGATGGCATCATCACGAATGAAGTGGAACGATGGGCAACCCCAAAAGAACCTGCGTGTGTTGGAGAACCGGTTAGAGAAAGCACAACTGAAATGTCAGTAGACCGAACACATCATAGGGAGCTACCAAAAACTACAGGAGCACCTGCAGGAGGAGAGTCTGACATGAACACAGGCACAGAAATGCACACATAAGCAAGTTGCCTTACTTCTGCCATGTATTAAACTTTATTTGCAGTAATATCATATTGTAATGGATTTCAAGTCAACAAAATTAAAATAGTATTACAATATCTATATATTTATATCTGTATATTTAAGCATATTTACAAAGAGAGGAGGTTTTCTCTTTTTTTAATTGAGGCTAAAATGCAGGTTGGTCCTTATTGTAAAATTTTCACAATTCCCTGGCTTTAAATTATTTTGCTATTTTTAATTAGGGTTAAACAAATCTGTGGAAATAACTTTAATCTTCTGACATGTCTAATATGGTGAAATGAAGGTGTCTAATTTACTAGACTAGTTACTAGTTAATTTTAATTAACAATTAGTCAAATTTAACAGTGTGGACATTAAACAGGACAATTATTAATAAATATTGAATAAAAAGTCAATTTCAGACTAAATCAGTATGGTTATATACACCAGTCAGCCATAAAATTATGACCACCTGACTAGTATTGTGTTGGTCCCCCTTTTAATGCCAAAACAGCCCTGACTCATCGAGGCATGGACTCCACTAGATCCCTGAAGGTGTGCTGTGGTACCTGGCACCAAGATATTAGCAGCAGATCCTTTAAGTCCTGTAAGTTGCGAGGTGGGGCCTTCATGGATCAGACTTGTTTGTCCAGCACATGCCACAGATACTCGATTGGAGTGAGATCTGGGGAATTTGGAGGCCAAGTCAACACCTCAAACTTGTTGTTGTGTGACAGGGTCATGGCCAGCCAAGGCTCATTGATGCACGTTGGGAGCGGAGGTTGGCCCGTGTGATCCGATCCAACAGACGAGCTACTGTTGCTCAAACTGCTGAAGAAGTTAACGCCGGTTCTGATAGAAAGGTATCAGAATACACAGTGCATCGCAGTTTCTTGCCACAGCACACCTTCAGGGATCTAGCGGAGTCCATGCCTCCACAGGTCAGGGCTGTTTTGGTATTAAAAGGGGGACCAACACAATATTAGGCAGGTGGTCATAATTTTATGCTTGTTCAGTTTATATGTGTGTGTGTGGGTGTGTGTGTACACATATACACCTTTATGTACATGTAATTTAAAATACTTCAGTGTATATTTTAGAGTTAAGGGCCTGTTCTAATTACAGCCACATTGCTAGATCTTAAGCTGTCAGTATTCAGTATAGCGGCAAAGGAAAAAGCCCTTAGAGTTGGTTGACATAAAGAAGAAACCTCATAAGAAACCAGACTCAAAGGGAAGACAGAATTGTCTAGGGTGACTGGCTGCATAGTGAGATTTTAACTCATTTCTCGTCTATAAATGTATATTATACAGTCAAACAGTATGAAGTGTGAAGCATGATGAAGGGCTGGTCAGCATGATCAGTCCTTATGGTACAAACCTACAGGGTCCAGTTGAGATTATTCATGAATCAAGTGTGAAATTTGGACATTGATTGTTTTTTAGGAATTTTTTGTTTGTTTTTAAAGAAATTTTTAGAGTTGTCTTGTTGAAGCATGCACAGCAGCAGAAAGTGAGTCATAAGCGAAGAAACTCCACTCAGACGTTGGACATCAGGACGAATCAGACAGATGCAGAGGGTGATTATAGTCTGTCTTATATCCTGTATATAACACATTGTATATTTTGAGGTTGTGGATTGAGGTGGACGGTGTGGATCCTTTAATTATTTATTTTTAAGTTAGGTGTGAAATATAATTGTGACGCTTCCCCTCCAGACCACCAAAGGGCAACCCGGCACATATATATCGAACTATATTTCTGTTGTGTTTTTGTTTACGTTGCCATGTGCCTTTGTTTTGTTTCCTGTCCTGTTTCCGAAAGTTGTTTACATATCAATCAGAAGTCACTAAATCTAATTACAATTGAATTCTAACATATCATCAGGAACACTGAGGTTTAAACCCCTGATGCATAACATTTACATGCTCAAGTGGCCACTGTCAATCAAAGTGTGGATCATGTAGTGGAAACTGAATATTTTATTAATAATAATGCAGGATAAGGTTTAATCGCTGTCCCTGAAAATCTGCACAGAACTAACTAGCAATCATCCTCACAAACTAGAATAACTCAATAACTCATCAGCTATCATGTATAGATTATATCAAATATAATAAATGGTGGTCAATACATATGGACTTTACACTTCTGTTTCATTTACCATTTTTTGGGTTACGTTTATAAATAGCTTCATCTACTATTTTGGTTGATGTGAATAGGAAATAGCATCAGATTCAAAATCTGCTCCAGAAATGCACACATAAGCAAGTTACTTCAGCCATGTATTAAACTTTATTTGCAGTAATAATGTAATGTAATGGATTTTAAGTCAATATTTACAATTCCCTGACTTTAAATTATTTTGCTATTTTTAATTAGGGTTAAACAAATCAATGGGAAAAAAATAAATCTAATATGGTGAAATGAAGGTGTCTAATTTACTGGAGTTTAACAAGTAGTCATATTTAACAGTGTGGACATTAAACAGGACAATTAATAATGAATATTTGATAAAAGGTCGTTTTCAGACTAAATCAATATGGTTATATAAAAGTGAATGCAGACATGCTGACGGTAAACAGCGTTATAGCGCCCTCTGGTGAGTAACTCTCTACACAGGACTGCACGCGCATTCATACTTATTTAAGAAAATGAATATGAAAATAAAACGTCTTAAACTTTTCAATCTGAAAGACCCAATACAAACAAACAAACTGGGGAATCTATACTTCATTATACCATCAGCATGCATTGTCCTCCACTACTCTACTGTTTGAGCAACAATAACGCTATGCTGTGATGCTTATGATGGTGTAATGATACACTTGTCCAGTTCATTAAAATACTCTTTAGCATAATAACAGGAAGTGACACGATACTACAACAGATAAACCGTACGACACTGACCAATCAGATGAAACTAAATGACGTAGGATTTAGAATCCGAATCCGAATCAGTGACGCAGTCAAACAGTGAGAGAGTAAACCTCAGTCTACTAAGATACACAGAGAGAATGGACGCGTATTTCAACGCAGAGAAAATGAGATCTCCGATTCATGACCAGATCTCAGAGATACAGAGAAAAATCCAGCTGTTGGAGAGAGACAGGAGCTTGCAGTATGAGAGTTCAAAGTCTTTAATAGAGAAGAATAGAGAGAAGATCCTGCAGCTCAGACGGGAGAATAAACTCATACACAGGAAACTGGCCAAGGCACTCGCTGCAGATGAGCAGGTCATCAGGGAGGCTTTTCAAGCCCACAGATCAGAGATGGGTGCCTACAGGAAGATGTCCGGGAGGGCTGCAGTGGAGGTTTTGGATCAGAAAGTGTGTGATAAAGTGAAAAAGCTGAACGCAATGAAACACATGACGAACACACAGCGCCACCGCCTGGAAGAACTGAACGCCGAGTACAAAAGTGTGATAGCAACCAGTCCTGGCCTGCTGACTGATGGGGTCACCATGAATAAAGTGGACTTCGCTGATGAGCAATCCCAAAAGAACCTGTGCGTGTTGGAGACCCAGCTAGAGAAAGCACAACTGAAATGTCAGGAGACCGAACACATCATAAGGAGCTACCAAAACCTAAAGGAGCACGTGCAGGAGGAGAATCAGACGTTCCAGTCTCAGATGGATGACTTGGAGTGTGAGGTTAATCAACAGAAACAGGAGCTCAGATACCTGCAGGAAATGTACAAAAACGTACATGAGGCCAAACGTCAAGCCAAGGAGGAGCTGCAGAGTCAGAAGTTGATTATGTGCGATGAGAAGAGAAAGCAAGAGATTGTCCTGAACAGCTACAAAAAATACATAGAGGAACAAAAAGCACAAAGTGACAGGGCAGAACGCAGAGCACAGATGATTGCTCTGAACACAGGTAAGCTGAGCAGTGAAGCCCAGCGCTGTGGACCAGTAGAGGGAGAGGAGAATAAAACCTTCTCCAGCATGAAGGAGGCTTTCAATCGCATCAAAGGAGCTATGGGAGTCACTGACACACAGAAGTTGGTGGACAGGTTTGGTTCTCAGTGCAACACTCTCGCACTCCTGGAAAAGATGAAGTTGCAGAATGAGCATGAACTTCAGCAACTGAAGGAGGAGAGAGACGCAATACACACTCAGTACCAGGACCTGAAATACTCAGCTGGAGATACCGAACTGATACCTGACCTAACCGATGGAAGGATGGTATTGTCTCAGCTAGAGAAGGAACAACAGAAACTCACACACACAATGAAGTGTGTGGAAATCCTTGTGGAACTTCTGTGTTACAGGCTAAAGCACATCACACTGCAGGATGCTACCCTGCAGCCAGAGTGTGTGTCTCCTGTGTGTGTGTTAAATCTGTTTCAGGTGGCGAAGCTGAAACTGATGCAGCTGCAGGACGAACTACAGGGACATGATATACCCGCAGTGATGAAGGAGATAGAGGAGCTCCGTGCCAGCACTGAGAGGAACCGTTCTGACTCTAGCACCAGCAGCACACTCCTAGATAATCAGATAGCCGACCTGTACAAAGAAGAGTACGACGGTGAGGATGATGATGATGATGATGAAGTCGTCACTCGGATGTCCCTTAAACAGCAGTCGCAGTTCATCATCGACTCAAGGAAGAACAATAAACATGAATAAAATAAAATAATCCTTAATAAAAAAGAAAGAAAACATTTTGTTTTTAATTCCTAGTATTTTGTGTTCTTTTCTTTTAGTTATTCAATTCTGTGATTAGTCAAATTTAACAGTGTGGATATTAAACAAGACCATTAATAATGAACATGATAAAAGGTCAATATCAGACAAAATCAATATGGTTATATAAATGTATATGCAGACATGCTGATGATGAACATTATTATATCCTACACAGGACTGCAAGTTATTAAAAATAACTAACTAAAATACGCACAGTTAATTACTAAATTACTTTGTGATCATCGGCTGACAAGGAGAAGCACATTTCTATTTCCTGCCATAAGTGTCGTTGAATCTTGACAGGAGATAATCCAGCGATTTCACTGGAGGATATTTGTTTGAGCCATCACAACACGTAATGATGGCATCATCATCCGGCTGCACAAAGAACACCAACGACTGCCTTGCACTTGAGTCACACACAGGAGGTAGTAGAACTCTGTGGACCTGAAACAGGGTCGTGTAACATTAAATATAAGATTAATGATGTAAGGTTAGTAGAAAACAAGGCTTTACTGTGAAAGAATGGCCATGTTTACAACAGACACAAACACGTCACTGGTCCACCTCTGCATCATATCTGCAATGTTGATCAGCACTGTTCCAGGGATACTTGGAGCTGAGATAAACTCACCTTTGCGATTTAATACCTAAAGGAGAAACACATGGCAAAATAAATGAAATGTACTTCACTATAGACAAAGGCATGAATCTACTGCAAAGAACTGTTTAAGATCCAACAGTTTACTTAAAGGTACAGTTTGTAATGTTTCAAAGTGTTTTCAGATTAACGACAACAATGATAATAATAATAATAATAATAATAATAATAATAATAATAGGAAATGGTGTATCATGGTTCTGTTTTCTGGTCCTGAAATTAGATCCACCCCTATTCACAACAGCTCATCATATGACCTTGCACAGTTTTAACAGACTGAGCAGGAAAAATTATAATATTCATTATTATAGCAGCAGACAGCTCAAAAAATAAAATGTACCATGTCTGTTTTGGTGAAGAAATTGGGATCATACCATGATCCCAGGAGCTGTTACATATACTGTAACTCATATGTCTAGTTCGCTGTAAAATCAGTCTTACCTGCAGGCCTTCCTGTTGGCTCTGGAAGACTAGAGTGATGCTGCCATAGTCTGAGTGCTCACCACAGCGGATCTGATCTATCTTCACACTCTCAGTCTTCACCGGAGCGTAATACAGAGAGCGCAGGGTCGTGCCATTATTATCACCTTATTATTGATAGGAATATTTGTCACTCAATAGGTAGGGGTTTGAGTTAGCAAACATTTTTGTTCATGAACAAGATTCACTTGTGTCAGTGGATTCAATGGGTCAGGTTTGGAGTTAGGAAATATTTCAGTCCTGATCTTTCCTGTATTTCAGTGTGTTGGGATCCGGCAAGTGAATCTTTCTGTCATAACAGAGACTCACTCCAATCATGTTCAGGTCAGTGAGTTAGTGAATTTTTATTTAAGGATAGAGATCAGCTCACGTGTCATTCAGCAGGTCAGTTTTGATTTGTCGTATCTTTCAGTCATGGCCGTCATTTACACTTTGTTTACACAGTGAGTTAGCGTGTGTCCTATGTTGCCCAATTCCAAGTGAATTCTAAGTTCAGTGCATGTAACATTGATCTGTGACTGTTTTTTACAAACAAAAAGCAACACAAAAATGTCTAGGCCTAAACTAAGAGCCATGACCCTCAGTACACGGAGAGCCAGCTCCTTACAGCGAAGGAAAAAGTCGACTTTGATATCACGAAAGCCATCACAACCATCGGAGGGCCATTTCTAAGCAAGGTGAAGAACATAGCAATTAGAGTCCTTCTTAATATCTCCAATTTTATATCACTAGCTATTGCAGTGGTGTTTAAAATAATTACAATATCAGGATGCAGATAGATGGATGGATGGATGGATAGATAGATACTTTATTCATCCCAAAGGGAAATACACAGTTTCTAGTAGTATCCACAAACAGGGGTAATAGATAAAATAGGAAGGAATATAACAAAAATACTAAAATACCCAAATTAGGGTACAAAATAACAAAAAAACAAAATGTTTCCAAATATAGCAGAATATAGCAATATAACAAAATATAGGAGAAAAATACTACAATACCCAAATTACGGTCAAAAATATAACAAAATATATATCAAATAACAAAATATAAGATATAGCAGAATATAACAATATAACAAAATATAGCAGAAAAATACTAAATACAGAGATTTAGGAATAACTATGGAGAATGAGATGAAAAACAAGATAAGTAATGTGCAAAAACAAGTGTTTAAGGTTACAGACCTAGTTGATGTGCAAAAACTGCATGTTTATGAGTCCTGTGCAAATCTCAGTTTATTGAGAGTTCTGTATAAACCGGAGTGTATTATGTGTAGTGTGTTTTATTGTACAGTCCAGTACAGAGAGAAGAGTAGTGTCAGCACTGACTCCTCCCACCCCGTGTTGAATTAAAGAGTCGCATGGCATGGGGGATGAACGACCCCCTCATTCTGTCAGTGGAGCAGGGCAGTGACAGCAACCTGTCACTGAAGCTGCTTCTCTGTCTGGAGATGATGCTGTACAGTGGATGCAGTGGATTGTCCATGATGGACAGGAGCCTGCTCAGCGCCCTCCTCTCTGCCACTGATGTCAGGCTGTCAAGTTCTGAGCCTACGGTCGAGCTCGCCTTCCTCACCAGCTTGTCCAGACGTGAGGCGTCCTTCTTCTTTATGCTGCCTCCCCAGCACACTGCCGCATAGAAGAGGGCACTCGCCACAACAGTCTGATAGAACATCTGCAGTAGCTTTTTGCAGATGTTAAAGGAAGCCAGCCTTCTTAGGAAGTACAGCCGGCTCGGTCCTTTCCTACACAGAGCGTGTGTGTTGGCAGTCCAGTCCATTCTTTCATCCAGCTGTACTCCAAGGTACTTGTAGGTCTTGACAAACTCCACACAGTCCCCGTTGATAGTAACAGGCTCAGGTTGAGGCCTGGGCCTCCTAAAGTCCAACACCATCTCCCTGGTCTTTGTAGTGTTGAGGTGCAGATGGTTAATGTCACACCATGCACCGAAGTCCTGTATCAGTTGTCTGTACTCTTCCTCCTGTCCCTTCCTGATACAGCCAACGATAGCAGTATCGTCCGGAAACTTTTGCACGTGGCAGAGCTCTGAGCTATACTGAAAGTCTGAGGTGTAGATGGTGAACAGGACCAGAGAGAGAACAGTCCCTTGTGGTGCCCCAGTACTGCTGACCACAGTGTCAGATCTGCAATCCCCCAGTCTCACGTACTGAGGTCTGCCGGTCAGGTAGTCTGTGATCCACACGATCAGGTGTGAGCTTACTTGCTGTGAAATCTTTCTTAACTGCAGGCCTGCCTGTTGGCTCTGGAAGACTAGACTGATGCTGCCACAGTCTGAGTGCTCACCACAGCGGATCTGATCTTTCTTCACACTCTCAGTCTTCACCGGAGCGTAATACAGAGAGCTCAGGGGGCTGCCATTATTATCACCTTATTACTGACAGGAATATTTGTCACTCAGTAGATCAGGGTTTGGGATTGTAAATCTTTGAGTCATTGCAGAGAGACATTTCACCGAGTCTGTATTTAAACATTTTTATTCATGACTGAGATTCACTTGTGTCAGTACATTCAGTGGGTCAGGGTCAGAGTTAGCTAATCTTTCAGTCCTGACCAGGATCCTGATCATTCCTTGGTTTTTTTAATGTGTTGTTGTTCGGGCAATTGAATCTTTTTGTCATAACGGAAATTCACAATCATGGTCAGGTTAGTGAATGAGTTAGTGAATTCTTAGATCATGGCAGAGATCGACACGTGTTATTCAGCAGGTCAGTTTTAAGATAGCGTATCTTTCAGTCATGACCGTCATTTACACTTCAGTCACACAGCAGGTCAGCGTGTGTCCTATGTTGTCCTATTCTAAGTGAATTCTGACAGTTCGGTGCATGCAACAGTAGTCTTCGTCTGTTTTTTTCTAAACAACACGAAAATGTGTGTGTGTGTGTTCAGCTTATCTCCAATATGGCAGTGTGAATTGAGAAAAAACTCTGAATTCAGATCTAAACTGAGAGCCATGACCGTCAGTACACAGAGAGACAGCTCCTTACAGCGTAGGGAAAAAGTCGACTTTGATATCACGAAAGCCATCACAACCATCGGAGGGCCATTTCTAAGCAAGGAGAAGATCATAATTAAAGTCATTCATAATATCTTCAATTTTATATCACTAGCTGTTGCAGTGGTGTTTAAAATAATTACAATGTCAGGGTGCAGGGATGTAGTATTAAAGGCCTCCTTCAAGTCACCTGGATGTCGAGGATTTAAACTGTGGACAGTAAAATGAATTTACACTTTAAATACTCAAATATTTCCAAGCTGGGTGTCTTTATATAAATGACAGAAGAGTCAGCTACCTTTCTGTTTCTGAGGACACCCAACCGTGATTGCCGTTATTTGCGTAACTGCCCCTACTGAAGGGCTTTTTCTGTTCTTCAGGAAGCAGGAAGAATTTCTTAGAAATGTCCATGACACGATCCACCTAAAACAGACAAGAGATTTTCTGCAAACACTTTAAAACAAACCCAATCTGCAATGTCTTTTTAATTTCTCAAACTGAGGAAAACGTGAGATCAAATGGAAATACACACCTCTTTTTGATCTATTCCAGTGTTTTTGAGATACACAAACCCCACTTCAGTGAAGGCCTTTCGAATTTCTTTGCCTAACTCTTGCAAGTTCTTGTCAGTGACATCGCTGGTACCAAGTTTGTAGACATCGAAGAGAAACACAGGTATGAATGTCATTGTCCTAAAAAAAAATATATATACATATATATATATATATATATATATATATATATATATATATATATATATATATATATATATATATATACATATATATATATAGAGATAGATAGATAGATAGATAGATAGATATGCTTTTTATAAATTAAATGCCAGATGTATGTTGATCAATTGCATATGTTTGTTTAGAAAGAATTTTGCGAGTAGCCAAAAAAATACATGAAAAATGTAATTATTATATGTGCAAATGTAAGTGAAGCCTTTTATTTAGTAGCTTGTGGTACCTCTATTTGCAGCCATTCCTTCAACCAAACGTCTTCTCTAACCACTGACCAGTCTCTCACATCTGTCTTTGAGGATTTCTGCCCACTCCTCCTTGCAGAAGCCAGTTGAGAGAGGTCGGAAGGACATCGGGCACGTACCGCCCACTTCAGGTCTAGCCACAACATTTCAGTTGGATTGAGATCCAGACTCTGACTAGGCCAATCAAGAGTGTGAAACTTCTTTCTTTTAAGTCATTCTTTGATGGATTTGCTTGAATGCTTAGGGTCCTTGTCTTGTTGCATCACCCACTTTCAGCCCAGCTTCACCTCTCTGACTGATGGCAGGAGATTCTCTTCAAGAATTTGTTGATAGGTCTGAGAATTCAAGTTTCACTGAATAATATGGAGTCGCCCAGAGGCAGAAAAGCAGCCCCAGACCTTCACATTTCCACCACCATGCTTCACTGTTGGGAGGAGTTTCTTTTCCGGGAATTCAGTGTTGGCTTTTCTCCAAACATGGCAGCTTTGATTATGACCAAATAAATCTATTTTGGACTCATCTGTCCGAAGAATGGACTTCCAAAAGGCCTCTGGTTTGAAACGGGCAGCTGTGTTCTTTTTTGAGAGCAGAGGCTTCTTTCTAGCAACCCTCCCATAAATGTCATGTCTGTTCAATTTTCATCGGATTGTAGATGCATGTACGTTTACCCCAGATGGGGCCAGAGAGGTCTGCAACTCTCTAAAGGTGATCTGTGGGTTGGCCATTACCTCATTTGTTATTTTTCTGGTGCTTCTTGATGATAGTTTTGATGGGTGTCCACTTCTAGGCGGAGTTGTGGTCATTCCCTCCATTTGCAGATGATATGTCTTACAGTGAATGGATGGAGTTGGAATCTCTTGGAGATGGTCTTATAGCCTTTCCCAGACTGATGGGCTGTCACCACCTTCTTCCTGATGTCCTCGGATATCTCCTTTCCTCTTGGCATTGTTTGACTCCTTGGCACTACAGTGGTGTGGTTGGTTTCCTCTCGATTTTAATCGGTGTTGCCCAACCACTTTCCTAAGAATGTCTAATTTGATTGGTCTGCTTAACTGATCAATTAAGAACCCAAATGTTTTTCACGTGAATCTGTTACCCACTTGACTTTACCAATGCAGCTCAGGCTTCACTTACTTTTGCACATACAATAATTCAATCTTTCATGTAATTATTTGGCTACTCGCAAAATTCCCTCTAAACAAACATATGCAATTGATCAACATACATCTGACATTTAATTTATAAAAAGCAGGTGATGATAAAAAAAAAGAAAATCAAAATAAAACAATAGAAAAGTCTGAACAGATTATAAATTATAAATAATTTTTTATAGCTGAAATCTTCAATAAATCTGGTAATTAATGCATATTTTCAGTAAAATCATGATGGAATATAGTTATATATTTGGCATCATAGTTTCAGAGTTACAGTGAGTATACATCAAGTAAATTATATGAAAAGACTCTATGCACGACTACTTCCGCATTTCGTCTCTATCATTTCAATGAGAGCTATGAGCATGGCATTTTACACTCGCTGCTTGCAAGAACTTCCACGGATTACAGTCAACGATGTCAGTCGAATTGTAAGATTAGCATCGGTCAATCCTTCAATTAAAAAGGAGAAGGGCTTCAAATTGTATGTTTCGAGTTATATCGATCACTTTGAAGGCACGTATTCTCAAGCTAACAAGCTAATGTTAGCTAGTATCGTTTGTGACAGTGCATACTCTAATCGTCAGTGTTTTGTGTTCTGTTTACTTACCCTTTTTAAAATCTTCTGTTTTATAGTTTCAATAATGTTATGTTAATACGATATGTATGAACATTTAAAGCTATAAATGTCATTTTTTCAGTTTCTGAAAAGGATCAGGCGACAGGAGAGGTCAGCGTGAGGGCGACTTGTTTCAGATCTATGAGGAAGACAGAGAAACCACAAAGTTGTATCAAAGTTATAAATATTTACATGTTCACATGAACACTATCAAAGCTATTTATATTTACAGGTTTACTGAAACGCTGTATCAAAGCTATTTATTTACAGACACATTATTAAAAATGTTTAGAATTAATCAACATATTTACATTATTTACAAATAAATGTAAATGAATCCATCCCCTACAGCAAGTGTCCTGTCTAGTCTTTAGTCCTTTGATTAAAGATCACAGAATTAAACCTTGAGGATGTTTCACATAACAGGACACAGAAATACATAGACGCTGCACCTTCACGCTGAAGGCACTTAAAGCTTCTTGAACTCATTAATAAAACATAATATACTAAAATGTTATGTTAACACAGTTAATATATAAATAAAATAATTGTTTGTAATAGCTATTACCACAGCTTGCTATCGGAGAAGGCTAAACCTAGCGGAAATACGTAGGCAGTGGGTCGTCCATAGAGTCCATTAGCATTACTAAAATCTTTATTAATTAAAATCTTCATAATTATTCTGGGATCATGCCAGAGGCAAGAAGAATTTCTGGCTTTACTTTTATCACTGTAATCAATGTTTTGTCTTTAATTTGCTATAAAACACAATCTGGAAAATATTAAGTTGTCAAAAAACGCGCACCTGCTACAATCATGACCTACGATTTTCATTTCATTAAAAAATGTAGTACCATATAACAGTGGTAAATAATTACATACATATCAAAAATATTTTCTTACCGAATAATTTGATGCAGTTTTCACTCGTTAAATAAAAGAAAATTTTCCCCGATTCAATGAATAGATTTTTCACCTATGTCAGAAAAGTAGTTCCACAAAATGGCGTCTCGGAAAAGTAGTTCCACAAAATGGCGTCTCTCTAATCGAGGACACCGCGCAGGGTCAAAGGATCGTTTATAGAAAAAAAAAAAAAAAAAAAAAAAAATATATATATATATTTATATATATATATATATATATATATATATATATATATTTTATTATATATATATATTATATATATTATATATATATTATATATAATATATATATATAATATATTATATATATATATAATATATATTATATATATATATAATATATATAAATATATATATATATATATATATATAAATTAATAATATATATATTTATAAAACATCAAAATAAAGGTCGTAATCTGTACTTTAAGAATATATAACCGTTTTTGCTGTAGCTGGTCGGGAAGCGCAAATATTTTGGGCTGACTTTTGGAACTAATTTCTCAGCGTAGGGTTATCAAGTGAAAAAGTTTGCACCAGTGGCGGCAGGTGCTAAAAAATGTTGGGGGTATCATTACTGCTAAGATATGAAATTGAAAAAGTCAGGGGTTACAGCATGCAATAAATCTAGTATGAATCAGTGAATCTAAGTTCAATGTGGATTTATTATCAATAATGAAATAATGACGGTAATCATCAGACTGCTGCTGAATTTGCAAATTGGCTAGATCTGCTCCAAGCTTCTTTATTATTTTATTTTCTTCATCCGAATACCTTGTGAAAGGGTATTTTTGTAAAGATTATAACCAAATTTCCTTTCATCTCCAGTTATTTCGCTTGCTTCCACATTAACCAGTACCTGCCCGTTAACTGACCATCTACTGAGCAGTAATGAGACTCGCTGAGAATGGTCCAATCACATGAGGCCAAATAATATAAAGACGATATTGATTCGCTGACAATGAAAGTAGGCGGTTCCGGGGTGCAGCGTGTAAGCCAATTAGAGCTCAGGTTTAAGTCACATGCTTTTCTAAAGATTACGTAACCACATACACACTCGTTTGGCCGGCGCCCCCCGCGCGCGCGCACACACACACACACACACACACACACACACAAATGAGCGAAATACAGTTTTGATTTTTTTTTTTTATTTTAAGTAAATGATAATATGATTAACAGAGGAATAGTACGACAAAATGATTTTATTTCGTTACTGAAATATATAATTATTGTTAACGGGTTAAAGTAGCTTTCTTCTCTGGCTAACTAACGCCAAATGTATGATATTTGATACATGAGTTCCTGAGACCTCTGCACCACCTGCATTATCAATACTTTCCTCAAAAACCTGTAGTATACAATCTGACACTTGTCTTCTGCCCCTAGTTGATTTTCCCATGCTCTGCAGTCAATAGCAGGCTTTAGAATGTCATTTCCAAAATGCCTGCCTTCATGGATTGACTTGCTAGTTTTTTGTAGGGACATCTTTGTTCATTTTGAAAAAGTTACGGTAAAATACTGATGCTCATGCTGATACTGATTTTTTAATATAAATATGTACTTTACTGAAGCAACTAATAATGAATTCATATTTCATACAGAATGTTATAGTAAAATCGTGTTGAATATATGTTTATCAAATATAATACAGCAGGTATATAAGGTAATTTACCTTAGACATCACTGTATTGCATTTCATGACGCAATCTTTATTATTCCTGCCAAAAAAATGTCTTTATCATTTATTAAACTAATTAAATATTAAAGTGTCATCTTAAAATAATTTTTAATCAAGCCCAACCTAATGGACTTGAACTATTTATGTGATTTTTTTTATATGCTACCTAATGTTGTATCTTGCTAATAATTGTCTTATGTTGTCATAAATTTTCAGTAACACAATTAAATGATTATCATAATCTACTTCTTATATTTACCAATTCAGAGAAGAAATTCAGAATACATAAACAGTGTTGTTTGTGTATTTCCAGATGTCAAAAAAGTACAGTGATGAAGATGTCATCAGCATTCTTATGGATGGCAATTCAAGTGACAGAGTAGTTAGGAGAAGATGAGGATGATGAGGAGTGGTCTCCAAATGTAAAGCTTAGAGAGGAAAGCTCAGACAGTAGTGATGAAGAAGACTTTGCAGATGATGGTGTCAATCAGACCAGTGCAGAGAGAGAGAGGGTCCATCAGTGTTAGATGAAAGTGTAGACCAGATGAGGACAGAGGGCTCAATGACACAGGACAAAATAACTTCTTTTTTTTTTTGCTTTTCACAAGGTGAAATATAAAAGTAATTAAAAGGTTTGAAACATTTCAAATACAATAATCAGTCTTTGTTTTTGTTGTAAAATAAACATTGTTGTGGTCAGTAAATTGCCATAAATGCCCGGTGTTTCAAATATGATACAAAAAAAAATCACATTTGTAAATTGTAATCAATTTTTATTATTATTATTATTATTATTATTATTATTATTATTATTATTATTATTATTATTATTATTATTTTGTTTAAAGACCCAGTAAACACTTCGTTTTCCAAAAAATAGAATTTTCTGTCAATTATTTTATATGTCAGGCTTTTCAGGGTTAAGGGGGCGGCGCCCCAGCACCCCTTATTGACCGGCCTCCACTGGTTTGCACCTACAGAAACTGTGTTTATTCACACATTTCGTGAATGTCACTTTATTAAGTGACATGTCACTTTATTAAGTTACATTCATATCTTCTGACATGTCTAATATGGTGAAATGAAGGTGTCTAATTTACTAGACTAGTTACTAGTTAATTTTAATTAACAATTAGTCAAATTTAACAGTGTGGACATTAAACAGGACAATTATTAATAAATATTGAATAAAAAGTCAATTTCAGACTAAATCAGTATGGTTATATACACCAGTCAGCCATAAAATTATGACCACCTGACTAGTATTGTGTTGGTCCCCCTTTTAATGCCAAAACAGCCCTGACTCATCGAGGCATGGACTCCACTAGATCCCTGAAGGTGTGCTGTGGTACCTGGCACCAAGATATTAGCAGCAGATCCTTTAAGTCCTGTAAGTTGCGAGGTGGGGCCTTCATGGATCAGACTTGTTTGTCCAGCACATGCCACAGATACTCGATTGGAGTGAGATCTGGGGAATTTGGAGGCCAAGTCAACACCTCAAACTTGTTGTTGTGTGACAGGGTCATGGCCAGCCAAGGCTCATTGATGCACGTTGGGAGCGGAGGTTGGCCCGTGTGATCCGATCCAACAGACGAGCTACTGTTGCTCAAACTGCTGAAGAAGTTAACGCCGGTTCTGATAGAAAGGTATCAGAATACACAGTGCATCGCAGTTTCTTGCCACAGCACACCTTCAGGGATCTAGCGGAGTCCATGCCTCCACAGGTCAGGGCTGTTTTGGTATTAAAAGGGGGACCAACACAATATTAGGCAGGTGGTCATAATTTTATGCTTGTTCAGTTTATATGTGTGTGTGTGGGTGTGTGTGTACACATATACACCTTTATGTACATGTAATTTAAAATACTTCAGTGTATATTTTAGAGTTAAGGGCCTGTTCTAATTACAGCCACATTGCTAGATCTTAAGCTGTCAGTATTCAGTATAGCGGCAAAGGAAAAAGCCCTTAGAGTTGGTTGACATAAAGAAGAAACCTCATAAGAAACCAGACTCAAAGGGAAGACAGAATTGTCTAGGGTGACTGGCTGCATAGTGAGATTTTAACTCATTTCTCGTCTATAAATGTATATTATACAGTCAAACAGTATGAAGTGTGAAGCATGATGAAGGGCTGGTCAGCATGATCAGTCCTTATGGTACAAACCTACAGGGTCCAGTTGAGATTATTCATGAATCAAGTGTGAAATTTGGACATTGATTGTTTTTTAGGAATTTTTTTGTTTGTTTTTAAAGAAACTTTTAGAGTTGTCTTGTTGAAGCATGCACAGCAGCAGAAAGTGAGTCATAAGCGAAGAAACTCCACTCAGACGTTGGACATCAGGACGAATCAGACAGATGCAGAGGGTGATTATAGTCTGTCTTATATCCTGTATATAACACATTGTATATTTTGAGGTTGTGGATTGAGGTGGACGGTGTGGATCCTTTAATTATTTATTTTTAAGTTAGGTGTGAAATATAATTGTGACGCTTCCCCTCCAGACCACCAAAGGGCAACCCTGCACATATATATCGAACTATATTTCTGTTGTGTTTTTGTTTACATTGCCATGTGCCTTTGTTTTGTTTCCTGTCCTGTTTCCGAAAGTTGTTTACATATCAATCAGAAGTCACTAAATCTAATTACAATTGAATTCTAACATATCATCAGGAACACTGAGGTTTAAACCCCTGATGCATAACATTTACATGCTCAAGTGGCCACTGTCAATCAAAGTGTGGATCATGTAGTGGAAACTGAATATTTTATTAATAATAATGCAGGATAAGGTTTAATCGCTGTCCCTGAAAATCTGCACAGAACTAACTAGCAATCATCCTCACAAACTAGAATAACTCAATAACTCATCAGCTATCATGTATAGATTATATCAAATATAATAAATGGTGGTCAATACATATGGACTTTATACTTCTGTTTCATTTACCATTTTTTGGGTTACGTTTATAAATAGCTTCATCTACTATTTTGGTTGATGTGAATAGGAAATAGCATCAGATTCAAAATCTGCTCCAGAAATGCACACATAAGCAAGTTACTTCAGCCATGTATTAAACTTTATTTGCAGTAATAATGTAATGTAATGGATTTTAAGTCAATATTTACAATTCCCTGACTTTAAATTATTTTGCTATTTTTAATTAGGGTTAAACAAATCAATGGGAAAAAAATAAATCTAATATGGTGAAATGAAGGTGTCTAATTTACTGGAGTTTAACAAGTAGTCATATTTAACAGTGTGGACATTAAACAGGACAATTAATAATGAATATTTGATAAAAGGTCGTTTTCAGACTAAATCAATATGGTTATATAAAAGTGAATGCAGACATGCTGACGGTAAACAGCGTTATAGCGCCCTCTGGTGAGTAACTCTCTACACAGGACTGCACGCGCATTCATACTTATTTAAGAAAATGAATATGAAAATAAAACGTCTTAAACTTTTCAATCTGAAAGACCCAATACAAACAAACAAACTGGGGAATCTATACTTCATTATACCATCAGCATGCATTGTCCTCCACTACTCTACTGTTTGAGCAACAATAACGCTATGCTGTGATGCTTATGATGGTGTAATGATACACTTGTCCAGTTCATTAAAATACTCTTTAGCATAATAACAGGAAGTGACACGATACTACAACAGATAAACCGTACGACACTGACCAATCAGATGAAACTAAATGACGTAGGATTTAGAATCCGAATCCGAATCAGTGACGCAGTCAAACAGTGAGAGTAAACGTCAGTCTACTAAGATACACAGAGAGAATGGACGCGTATTTCAACGCAGAGAAAATGAGATCTCCGATTCATGACCAGATCTCAGAGATACAGAGAAAAATCCAGCTGTTGGAGAGAGACAGGAGCTTGCAGTATGAGAGTTCAAAGTCTTTAATAGAGAAGAATAGAGAGAAGATCCTGCAGCTCAGACGGGAGAATAAACTCATACACAGGAAACTGGCCAAGGCACTCGCTGCAGATGAGCAGGTCATCAGGGAGGCTTTTCAAGCCCACAGATCAGAGATGGGTGCCTACAGGAAGATGTCCGGGAGGGCTGCAGTGGAGGTTTTGGATCAGAAAGTGTGTGATAAAGTGAAAAAGCTGAACGCAATGAAACACATGACGAACACACAGCGCCACCGCCTGGAAGAACTGAACGCCGAGTACAAAAGTGTGATAGCAACCAGTCCTGGCCTGCTGACTGATGGGGTCACCATGAATAAAGTGGACTTCGCTGATGAGCAATCCCAAAAGAACCTGCGCGTGTTGGAGACCCAGCTAGAGAAAGCACAACTGAAATGTCAGGAGACCAAACACATCATAAGGAGCTACCAAAACCTAAAGGAGCACGTGCAGGAGGAGAATCAGACGTTCCAGTCTCAGATGGATGACTTGGAGTGTGAGGTTAATCAACAGAAACAGGAGCTCAGATACCTGCAGGAAATGTACAAAAACGTACATGAGGCCAAACGTCAAGCCAAGGAGGAGCTGCAGAGTCAGAAGTTGATTATGTGCGATGAGAAGAGAAAGCAAGAGATTGTCCTGAACAGCTACAAAAAATACATAGAGGAACAAAAAGCACAAAGTGACAGGGCAGAACGCAGAGCACAGATGATTGCTCTGAACACAGGTAAGCTGAGCAGTGAAGCCCAGCGCTGTGGACCAGTAGAGGGAGAGGAGAATAAAACCTTCTCCAGCATGAAGGAGGCTTTCAATCGCATCAAAGGAGCTATGGGAGTCACTGACACACAGAAGTTGGTGGACAGGTTTGGTTCTCAGTGCAGCACTCTCGCACTCCTGGAAAAGATGAAGTTGCAGAATGAGCATGAACTTCAGCAACTGAAGGAGGAGAGAGACGCAATACACACTCAGTACCAGGACCTGAAATACTCAGTTGGAGATACCGAACTGATACCTGACCTAACCGATGGAAGGATGGTATTGTCTCAGCTAGAGAAGGAACAACAGAAACTCACACACACAATGAAGTGTGTGGAAATCCTTGTGGAACTTCTGTGTTACAGGCTAAAGCACATCACACTGCAGGATGCTACTCTGCAGCCAGAGTGTGTGTCTCCTGTGTGTGTGTTAAATCTGTTTCAGGTGGCGAAGCTGAAACTGATGCAGCTGCAGGACGAACTACAGGGACATGATATACCCGCAGTGATGAAGGAGATAGAGGAGCTCCGTGCCAGCACTGAGAGGAACCGTTCTGACTCTAGCACCAGCAGCACACTCCTAGATAATCAGATAGCCGACCTGTACAAAGAAGAGTACGACGGTGAGGATGATGATGATGATGATGAAGTCGTCACTCGGATGTCCCTTAAACAGCAGTCGCAGTTCATCATCGACTCAAGGAAGAACAATAAACATGAATAAAATAAAATAATCCTTAATAAAAAAGAAAGAAAACATTTTGTTTTTAATTCCTAGTATTTTGTGTTCTTTTCTTTTAGTTATTCAATTCTGTGATTAGTCAAATTTAACAGTGTGGATATTAAACAAGACCATTAATAATGAACATGATAAAAGGTCAATATCAGACAAAATCAATATGGTTATATAAATGTATATGCAGACATGCTGATGATGAACATTATTATATCCTACACAGGACTGCAAGTTATTAAAAATAACTAACTAAAATACGCACAGTTAATTACTAAATTACTTTGTGATCATCGGCTGACAAGGAGAAGCACATTTCTATTTCCTGCCATAAGTGTCGTTGAATCTTGACAGGAGATAATCCAGCGATTTCACTGGAGGATATTTGTTTGAGCCATCACAACACGTAATGATGGCATCATCATCCGGCTGCACAAAGAACACCAACGACTGCCTTGCACTTGAGTCACACACAGGAGGTAGTAGAACTCTGTGGACCTGAAACAGGGTCGTGTAACATTAAATATAAGATTAATGATGTAAGGTTAGTAGAAAACAAGGCTTTACTGTGAAAGAATGGCCATATTTACAGCAGACACAAACACGTCACTGGTCCACCTCTGCATCATATCTGCAATGTTGATCAGCACTGTTCCAGGGATACTTGGAGCTGAGATAAACTCACCTTTGCGATTTAATACCTAAAGGAGAAACACATGGCAAAATAAATGAAAGGCATGAATCTACTGCAAAGAACTGTTTAAGATCCAACAGTTTACTTAAAGGTACAGTTTGTAATGTTTCAAAGTGTTTTCAGATTAACGAGAACAACAATAATAATAATAATAATAATAATAATAATAATAATAATAATAATAATAATAATAATAATAATAATAATAGGAAATGGTGTATCATGGTTCTGTTTTCTGGTCCTGAAATTAGATCCACCCCTATTCACAACAGCTCATCATATGACCTTGCACAGTTTTAACAGACTGAGCAGGAAAAATTATAATATTCATTATTATAGCAGCAGACAGCTCAAAAAATAAAATGTACCATGTCTGTTTTGGTGAAGAAATTGGGATCATACCATGATCCCAGGAGCTGTTACATATACTGTAACTCATATGTCTAGTTCGCTGTAAAATCAGTCTTACCTGCAGGCCTTCCTGTTGGCTCTGGAAGACTAGAGTGATGCTGCCATAGTCTGAGTGCTCACCACAGCGGATCTGATCTATCTTCACACTCTCAGTCTTCACCGGAGCGTAATACAGAGAGCGCAGGGTCGTGCCATTATTATCACCTTATTATTGATAGGAATATTTGTCACTCAATAGGTAGGGGTTTGAGTTAGCAAACATTTTTGTTCATGAACAAGATTCACTTGTGTCAGTGGATTCAATGGGTCAGGTTTGGAGTTAGGAAATATTTCAGTCCTGATCTTTCCTGTATTTCAGTGTGTTGGGATCCGGCAAGTGAATCTTTCTGTCATAACAGAGACTCACTCCAATCATGTTCAGGTCAGTGAGTTAGTGAATTTTTATTTAAGGATAGAGATCAGCTCACGTGTCATTCAGCAGGTCAGTTTTGATTTGTCGTATCTTTCAGTCATGGCCGTTATTTACACTTTGTTTACACAGTGAGTTAGCGTGTGTCCTATGTTGCCCAATTCCAAGTGAATTCTAAGTTCAGTGCATGTAACATTGATCTGTGACTGTTTTTTACAAACAAAAAGCAACATAGAAATGTGTGTGTTCAGCTTACTACCAAGGTGGCAGTGTGCTTTTAGAAAAACCTCTGAATCCAGGTCTAAACTTAGAGCCATGACCCTCAGTACACGGAGAGACAGCTCCTTACAGCGTAGGAAAAAGTCGACTTTGATATCACGAAAGCCATCACAACCATCGGAGGGCCATTTCTAAGCAAGGTGAAGAACATAACAATTAGTCTTTCTTAATATCTTTAATTTTCTTTCACTAGCTGTTGCAGTGGTGTTTAAAATAATTACAATGTCAGGGTGCAGGGATGTAGTATTAAAGGCCTCCTTCAAGTCACCTGGACGTCGAGGATTTAAACTGTGGACAGTAAAAGTGAATTTACACTTTAAATACTCAAATATTTCCAAGCTGGGTGTCTTTATATAAATGACAGAAGAGTCAGCTACCTTTCTGTTTCTGAGGACACCCAACCGTGATTGCCGTTATTTGCGTAACTGCCCCTACTGAAGGGCTTTTTCTGTTCTTCAGGAAGCAGGAAGAATTTCTTAGAAATGTCCATGACACGATCCACCTAAAACAGACAAGAGATTTTCTGCAAACACTTTAAAACAAACCCAATCTGCAATGTCTTTTTAATTTCTCAAACTGAGAAAAACTTGAGATCAAATGGAAATACACACCTCTTTTTGATCTATTCCAGTGTTTTTGAGATACACAAACCCCACTTCAGTGAAGGCCTTTCGAATTTCTTTGCCTAATACTTGCAAGTTCTTGTCAGTGACATCGCTGGTACCAAGTTTGTAGACATCGAAGTCAACCACAGGTATGAATGTCATTGTCCAAAACAGTTGTAGGCTAAACGCAGTTGGCCAAGCTTAATAAAAAAGAAAAAATTCAAGCCAGGCCCCTCGATTCCCAGTCACGTTTAGTAAATGGTCTGTGGAGCGTGCCTGCAAGGGTTGAGAAATTAAGAAAATTAAATCAGTAGTCAGAACTAGCAGAACATATGCTAGGCACACTGTCGTTTTGGCAGCTAGTGGAGCTCCAACACAATTTTTGGGATTTTCCTATTCATTTAATCACCCATCTGTTAATGACACCAAACATATTTGCCCAGTGCCACGTTCTTACTGAGGTGTCACTTTATAGATTGAAATGTTTAATGTTTCTAATCTGTTCAAACTTTTTCAGAAATATAAACAGTTATTCCACAGTAATTTGGTATTTCACCCAACATGTATTTCTTTTCATTTTTTGTATTTCATGTCCATTCTCTTCTGATGTTAGATGTGCACAGAATTACACTGCTGTAGTGTACTTCTTTGGACTTCGGCCTGTAAGAAACTACAGACTGCCTCAACCCAGATTCCACTCCACAGTACACATCTGAAAGAGCTCATTCCCAAAAAGGCTTACATATCATATAGATACATGTTTAATTCCAAACAGTTTATCTATTTGGTATCTTTACATTGGCTTAAAGCAGTGTTACCAAACATTTAGAACACTTAATCCAATCAATTATTAGTCTGGGAGTGGCAGCAAGACATCAAGAACCGTCACTGAACAAAGGGTATACGTGACCGTGATTACCATTTAGTGGCGCCCGACCATTTGGATGATAACACCTAGAACAATACCTAGCCAAGGTGTACGTGAATGTGATTACCATTGAAAGACATCTGGCTAGACGACAGTATCATCCAGCCATTTGGGGAATACTCATTTCTTACACTAATTTACATTTAAAATGAAACTCATTTAAATTACACACGGGAAACACTGTATAAAAGGTTTGAGCAGGATTTTCCCTGCGTTCTTTTTGACTCCGATGAACCCAAAGTACTTTATGTATTTTGTCACTGCGACGCTGCAGTAAACTTCTACATTAAGATCTTCAATGCCATCGTTTTATTTTTCTTACAGGACTGTTCTGAAGAGCTTAAACTGTGTTAAGTTGAATGTTTTTGTATTGGAATACATTTTCCCTGGTATCTGCATTGAACTTTGTCTTTTCTATAAATTTGCTGGATTATATAAACTCTTCTGCAACAGGTAAACTGAATTTGCAATGCACACAGTAAATGCACAGGCTTCTACATGTACAGGTACTGTTATGATTAGATTATATTAATGGATCCCTGATATCAGTGTTTTAACACTGTTTGATTAAAAACATCTTGAATGATATTACTTTGCAAACTCTTTAATACATTCAGGTATATAGGGTATATTATTTCCTGACCCTACATCCAGCTCTTATTAGTTTACCATTTACTGCTGTGATAACGATGTCAATACTGCTTAACCAAAGACAATTTAAAAGATGCACTTGATTCAGAGAAAAAAGACAATAAAACAATAAGCTACGAGAGGATGAATATAAACAACAGGATCATATACAGAATTACATAAACACATAACAGTAGCAGAGCTTCTGGTTTTAAAAACAAAAATAACCCAGTAAACATTAAATTACGACACATAAAATCCACATCTTACTTACATAAGAAATGCCAAGTCACGTATTATCAAGGGTGTCACACACTCTGAAAGTCTAATATTATATAATAGGGTAAAGTCTTCTGGAATTATATGGTTTCAAACTCAAATACTTCAGTGTATGGTTTAGAGTCAAGGGTCTGTTCTAACTACAGTCCTATTGCTAGATCTTAAGCCGTCAGTATTCAAGGTTCAGTTTTGCAATCAAAATATCTTTACATTCTTTTCTGAGAGGTGGAGGAGGGACAAGGTTCACTGGGTAAGAAATGCTGCTTTAAAGCTTCAAGGTTCAAAGTTTGATCCTGAGCTTGTTTTCTTGTCTTGCACAGAATTTGTTCCTACTACTGTCCCAAAAGAATGCCAGGGGAATGACTACAGTAAATTGCCTATTGGTATGAATGAGTGTGTATGTGTATACATGGTGCCCCATGATGGACTATTTTCACATCCAGTGAAATATTGACCAACCCGACCTGCTGGTTTTTTTTTGTTTGTTTGCTTGTACCCACCCCCAGTTTCTCATTTAAATTGGTTATATTTCCTAAAATATAAACACGTGTAATTTACAGTAATTTTACATGTAAATTTTACAAAAAATAGCAAGTGGAAACTTCGTGAAATTATCCATGTTTATTCCGTAATCAAAGCATCAGGGTTCTTCTCTCATTCATTCTCACAGAAAAAAAAAGAAAAGAAAAAGGTCTTTCAACTTGCAATCTTTAAAAGTTAAGTAGTGGTCTTTCAGATTGGACAGGAAATGATGCATAATAAAGTCTTACACCGAAGGTTTAATGGATTCTGTTACACCTATTGCACATACTGCCTACAGATACACAAATGGTCGTTATTCAACTGACTTGTTTCATTCCTTATTTTCTGTCACACCACACACACACACACACACACACACACACACACACACACATTAAAGATGCAGTTGTTTACAAAAATGTGATTCACAATATTGTAATGACTGTAATGGATCTGATTCTCTCAGGTTTCAGTATCTTTCTGGCCAGGAAATTAGCTCATCCCCTAGTTGAAGCAATCCTTCTCCTTAAAAAGGCAACTCACAATTCACACATCATCAGCTTCAACATCTGGGTGAGATCAGATTGGAAACAGGGCTAATCATTTTTCATTGAAATGATCTTCCTTAGACAGCAGAGAGCTCTAAAAATTTATAACTGCCTCTTTAATATTCTCTCACACACAAACTACATAAGCACTATTTATACATAAAAAAAAAAACACTTTCAGATTAGTGCCGAACCCAGAGTACAGTAAGCACAAATAAAAGTTCTGCAATTTTTAAAAAAAAAAATGGAACAGAAGATATTTTGGACATCTAAAGCCCACTCCTCATTTTCTGTACAGTCAATAAACCTGGCCTTAAAATGTTGAGTTCAGTCCAGTGTCCAGATCAGACCAGGTCTAGTTAGTCTTTAAATATTATGGTGCATTTTTCTCTACCAGCTTGGAATAAAGTTGTATGAGGAGCAAAGGTCTGCATGCGAGTAAACATTCCTGCAAGACGGCCCTTTTGCACAACGGCAGGTCGATGCATAGACGTCTATGTACGGAGTTGTAACGATGGGAGACTGAACAGTGGTACCCAGTTATAAATTAATGTGGAAGATTGGATAGTGGTAATAAAGTCTGTATGAATGTATACGAATGTGAGATATTCTGTGGGCTGGGCGTGTTCAGTAGGTTGTATTTGGGGCATCGTGGGCAGAACTAAACAGAATGTCCGCCTTTGAGCTGATAAAGTATGTCACCACCAGGGACACCAGCAAAACAGCTATGCCCACTCCTAGTGTCAGCATCTGTGAGACAAGAAGAGGAAGGTTTGACAGTTTGCACATAAACAAAGCAGCTCTTTTAGTGGCTGCTGGTGGCGTTTGTGATGATTATATTTCTCAATTAATAAAACATTCTACTGCTACACTGGATTACCTGTAATTGTGGACTTGCGACTAGAAAGATACGCGCTTTGATGGTCTTCCAGCGTGACTCTGTCCATGTGGAGTACTCTCTGGAGCCATATTGGCGAAGCTCGAATGCAGGGGACATAGCCTTTGCCAGGCGCACGGGAGCACGTACACAAAAAGGTTCCCCTGCTGTATGGTTCTCTGACGCGGGGCCGGATATCCAATCATATATGTACAACTGAAACACAACAGTAAGAGAGACCTTCTAAGTATAGTGTAATTCTGAGTGAGTGTCTTTACAGGCATACTAATGAAATTACTATTATCTATATTAGGTGATCCTTTAAATAGCATATGATTAGAATAAATCACAGAAATAATTGGACTTGTATGTGCATGTGTACTGGGATACCTGGATAAACCCAGGAAGAAGTAAAACGTGTCCTTTGACTTTAGTGACTTGGCAGAAAAATTGCAAAATCAACAGCAAAATTTTTCTCAGAAAGAAATCTGATCATTTCCTCATGCACGTGCATCCAGATATTTTACTGTTTTATTTCCCTGATTAAATATATTATAATTCCTTAAACAGTCGCCTCTGAAACAATACAAGGATCTCACTTTTCTAAATGCCCCATAGATTTAATAGGATCTGCTCTTTATAGACGTTTGTGTGTCATATCCAGACGTTACAACGTTAAAAGAATCACAACGAAGGGTTAAATGTGACCCAGACACCTATTTACAAATCATGTTCCATTTAGCAAAGCTCTATCAATCTATATCGATATAGAGTGCCGACTGCATTAACACTGATGTGCACAGACTCTGAAAATGAAGCCATGAAGATTCTGACAGCTTTAGTGTACTCGAGTGTATTAATTTGGACGTACGTCTTTGCTCTCGCCAGGAATGTCTTTCGGATTCTGGCACTGACTCTGGTTCAGGTTGGTGGCGGTGCCGGTCATATTGGCCAGAATGTACTTCACGAAGGTGGTCACACTCTTAGGTTGTTGGTTCTGCGACAGGCTGACGTAGTACTGAGGAGGGCTTGACTCTGCAGAGGTTGGAAGGAACAAGAACAATAAATGAATGAGGGAACAGTGATGAGTATTGCAAGGTAAATATTTACAAGCAAAAAACAAAAACAAACCCAAGATGCGATCCTTGGACACCATTTCACGAGGCAGCAAGGAACGAAACCAGCTGTTATTGGACTTGACCAGAAAGCCATACAGCAATTTGGCCATCTGAAACAAAGAGAGACAGAAATATATGATCTCACTGCTTCCACTTCCTCCAGCAGCAGATCATGTGATGATGTGAGTGAATCAGTGCATCATGTGACTCACTGTCTTTGTATCAGCAGTGATGTTCTTAAGCACGCTGTTTTCCCCTCCAGCCTGCTTATACAGTGAGCGAGCTACAAGAGTAGCCACTTCAGTCAGAGACTAGAAATATGAGAAAGAGATATTAGGCATACAACTTCTACTACAACCAGAAGACAATACACATTCATACGGTTGTACTGATATATACACACACAGTTGAACTTCTGAAATGATAGTGGTACCTTGGCAGCCTCTGTCTCATACTCTAGCTGCTCCTCTGGGCTCAGGTTGGGAGGGTAGCTTACTTTCAGGTACTCTGCTGTGTCATACAGACTCTCATAATACCTATACAACGTAGGCAAAAACAATTCATATAACTTTCCTTCAGCATCTGTACATTATTCAAACTAATTTAACTCAACGTTTTTCCTTGACAATTACTCAAACACAACAGCTGTGGTCTGCATTTGAAGCTGAATCCTATCATAACTAAGTAAAGCAACAGTAAACTGTGTGACACTATTTAGCAAGGTGTTAGTGTCGGACGAAGCATCAGACTAAATGACAAAATCAAGCATTTTCGTTTGTATGTTGGGTAAAAAAAAATTTCATCAAATAAAAGGCTCTTATTTAACTTTGAGCAAATCTTAAACGCTTGCCTATAAAAAGGTAAATATCAAACATATGAGCAGTGAAATGTGCTCTGACAACATGCTCTTAACATGGATATAAACGCCTACTTGTTGATAAACGAGGACTGATGGTCTGCCAGCACCACTCCCGGGATTGGCCGAACCCTCAGGAAGCGCTGAAAGGAGGAGGGAGGTAAAGCCTGCGTGGCATTCGGTTCATCCAATGTCAGATTCGACATGGAGGCTGCAGACTTGATGTTGGACACCAGAAATGCAACCTTGAAAGGACAGAAAGGAAGCAGGTGATTTAGACAAGGAAGCCTTGGCACAGAAACTTTTTCGCTTGCTGCTTGATTTTGTTTTTTTACTCACTTCCTCGTTCACTGTTTCATTCCTCCGAGATATGGGATCCGAATGCATCCACAGGTTCTGTTCCCTCCTCAACCCCACCTGTAAACACTCCAGGGTTATTCTTTGTATGCATGTGTATGCGCAAAACAATGAATGTGTGGGTGTGTTGTACACATCACAAACCTGTCCGATCTCCAGAAACGAGTGCACGTTGTCAAAGTCGATCACCGATTTATTGTTCTGCATATCGTACACCATCCGTGAGCTACCGATGTAATCAAATGTTTCCTAGTGACACACAGTGACCAGGCAAAGAGGTAAATACTGATGAGTTACATACATAACACGCTGCGTAATGGCACTGGAGCACATATGCAAAAAAATACACTCACCCCCTGGAAAAAGACAAAGAAAATATTTCGTGGGGGCGGAGCCACTTGAGTGACCGAGCGGAGGGCCTCTGCGGCAGCCAGCAGTGTCACGATGCCAGAGACGGTTCCCTCTGCTGATGGAGCGAGGTCATAGAAAAACGATCGCCCGTCCAACTGAAAAAGATAGAGAGAATGAAAAACAAAGCTCTCTCTCTCTCTCTATATATATATATCTATCTCTCTGCATATATACACACACACACAACCACATACGCTGTCTGTGGTATATGTAGTCAAAAAGCTTTAAACCACAAGACACTTTCCCCCCTAATATAAAAGTGGCTCTTAACTCATTTCTGACTATTTAAACATGAGGGTCTGTGGTTCGTGTAAAATTTAACACCCATACCCATGCCACACATACTGAAACTAAATTTTAGCAGTATGTTTGTAGCAATGCAGCACTTCTGCTTTCACTGCAACATGGACCAAAGAGACACTTTATTGGAGATACATGCTATATTCCTCTCCACATCAGTCACAGTGCTCACCCTGGTTGCTGCAATGACCATGCTCTCATTCTGCTTGTGTCCCTTGGCGGTGGCGTTAATGGGTCGGATGGTCGCCCACACGTTGTAGTCCATTAGAGGATCGCACAGTTGCTCTGATGGGGTAGAAACGGAAACAGTTCACATAAATACAGATTTCTTTAGACTGGTCAGGTTGCTCTTTAGCAAGAGCCACATAGTGTGTGAGTGTATATGTGTGTATGTGTGTGTGTGTGTGTGTGTGTGTGTGTACCTGGGTTGATGCTGAAGCTGTTCTGCAGGTCTGTGCGTCGCATGCAGGTCACTGTGTCTGTGACTGCGTGCATGTGAGAGAAGAGCTGCATGGCACACAGTGGGTACACAGGAGCACTGCCATTCACACGCTTGTTGTGGTCCTCATAACACTAGAGAGAGAGAGAGAGAGAGAGAGAGAGAGAGTGAGAGTGAGAGTTTAGCCCTTTTCTGACCATATAAGCCAAAACCCAAATGGTTTGTATGTACTACATATGCTCACTAGACAAAGTATAACACAGAGGTATTCAAGTATCTACATCACATACCAAATAAACCCGAGATTCATAACGCATACAAACATCTTTCTTAAGTGCTTAACAACATCTTGGGATGTCTGTAAGTTGCCTTAGCACAAACACCCACCTTGCGAATGACTTGTGTCTCATTGTCATCGGCAAGAGAGAAAATCGGGAAAGGAAAGTCTTCGTAGGACAAGCCGTTCCCCAGAGGGTTCCACACTGTAGTGCTGCAGTTGGCCAGATCAGGGCCGTAGCTCTCGGTGTACACGCCTGACAACAATCAAAAAATGTACCATGCTGACACCGTTTTACTAAAGAAAACTTATATAAACTCATTGACTACCCTCTGAATCACATCCAAATCCCAGCAGCCATTACAAGTACATGTTTGTATACGAAAACCGTGTGCATACAAACCTGTGTTCTGATTAGGGCACGACGTATGAGGAGAGAATCCTTTATCTGGAGGTGTGCTCATATGAATGACTGCAACTCCTGCAACCCGGCTGGAGTTCTTCAGCCTCATCATCGAGGATCTGCACGCAGACATGGAGAGACAGAGCACACAATCAGTATTAACCAATAATGGGGTGAGTATAAAGAAACATGAAAGAAGAAAGTAAAAAAAAAAAAAAACAAAGAGAAGTGTAAAGAAGCAAGTAAGCAAGAAAGAACACATGATGGAAGGAAAAGAGGAATTAAGTAAGAAAAGACCAACAGCAAGAGAGCAAGAAAGAAAAAACTGGAAGACAATCAATGTGAATTAAAAAGGGGGGGGTGAACAAAAATAAATGAAAAAAAAAGGTAAAAAGAAAGAAAGAAATCAAAGAGAAGGGAAAGTAAAAGAACAAGCTACAGAATGAAAGAGGAAGCGCATGTGTTTGTGGTTTGCTAACAGCACCTGGTGAAGGTGAATGAATCCATGAGCACCATGTAAGGAGCGTGAGGTCCTGTTTTGGTGATCCAGTCCAGGTCGTCGTCCGTCTCCAGCACATGGAGAACCCCTGTGTCTCCAGATATGGATGCTAGAGAACACAGATGCGCAATAAACATTTAATCAGAAGCATCCAAGCAGAAAAAGACAAATCATGCATTTCTAAATGCCCTTTACGGCATATACTCGGAGGTCGATTGGTTTTCTAGAACAGCAGCTCTGACTGTTATTCCAGCTATAATTTAAATCACAGATGTATATTAATGGGCTGGTTCTAACTGTGTCTATGGCAACACCTCATTCACGTGTGATGGAACATGGACAACAAGCATACTTTTATTTCTCCTTTTATTTAACATTTATGTCAGGAGTTTCCACTGTCAGTGCTCTGTTAAAGTCAGTAGATTTTTCCACATTTACACTTACATTTCTGGCATTTGGCAAACACCCTTATCCAGAGCGACTTATCTCGTTTATATAACTGAGCAATTGAGGGTTAAAGGCCTTGCTCAATGTCCCAGAAGTCGCAGCTTAATGGACATGGGATTCGAACTCACAATCTTCCAATCAGTAGTCCAACACCTTAACCATTAAGCTACCACATCCCATTTCCACCCATTTAACCATTAAGCTACCACACCCTATTTCCACCGTCAGAAACTCTTCTTGACACAAGACATATCACTTTCTCAGTAACATGACAAGCTGTGTGTATACTTTTGTCATTTTAAGAGAGAGAATGTGTAAAAAAACAAAAAACAAAAAACCAAAAAGAGTGAGGTAAGGGAATAAGGGACTGTTTATCAATGTAATAACGTAAGTCCTGATGGGAACGGACGTCTCAACGACATTTTCTAACTATAGACGCCTCAACAACTATTCTCCAACAGACAAAAAGTATGAAGGGTCGTTAATTAAATCATTGGAAATCAGTCATTGTCAAATCAGTGTGGAATAAAAGGGGAGAAAAAAAAAAAAAACGCTGTTATGTGCTGTTTTGGGGAGGGTAACGATAACCTCAGGAATGCCCCATCCTACTGTTGATTATTTTCCTACCCCATGTATTTTATTCCATATCTACAATTTTTTTTATCCTCCATTCCACCAACCTTTAGAGAGATTTTAGCTTGATTTTCTTTCCATTACGTTTCCAACTCATAAAACGTTCTTCGGGTCACGTTACACCCTCTGTCCTCAATGTCCTATTGTGCCCAGTTGTGTTTTATTCCTCACACATCCCAGTGACTGTACTTTATCGCTTTAGTGTTTTATTACAAGTAAAGGTCAATATGTGGGGTAAAGCTAGATCCTGTAAAGCAAAGTCACGTCAACTCTAATCCAGTAACATCATCTCATATTGTCTTTGCTCTGTTTGCACTTCATGTGGCTAAGACAAACTTCGGTCCTGGCTCTGTGTT
The DNA here is from genome assembly GCF_019097595.1 of Hemibagrus wyckioides. Lineage (NCBI taxonomy): Eukaryota > Metazoa > Chordata > Actinopteri > Siluriformes > Bagridae > Hemibagrus > Hemibagrus wyckioides. Next base: position 15,589,832 of record NC_080729.1, on the reverse strand, counting down.
GTTTTTTGTGTTTATGTAGCATCAGGGTCCTGGAGAAACGTTTTCGTTTCTCTATGTGGTTTGAAATGACAATAAAAGCTTGTTGAACCTAACAAACTGGCAGGTTATTACCCTGAAGCCTGGTGTACAAAAGCATGCTGTCTGGATTCTCTTATCCATCACAGGCACTGGTACTCACACTGACACCCGATCTGATGGGTAGCATTGAGAAGCCGGACACAAGGAGTCGTATTGTTCAGGGCTACATAGATCTTCTGCTCCACAGAGCTACAGCTTACACCTGAGACAGGAGAGAAATGACACAGCACTCTGTAACACTCATGCACAATGCACTCTACATGCTGTTATAAAACGATGAACCTATGTAGAAGCGTCATGGTCGATTATCAGATATTAAAGTGTAAGACATGGCAGCTCTCAGAGGAAATATGGGAAGCCAGCGTTTCCCGGCTAGACCAGCCATTACTAAAGAAAGTTAGCAACCACGACTTTTCAACCTTACGACAGAAATGGTGACGGGTTTCAATAGGTAAGGCGCGGTTCTTACGACTTACGTGCATAAAAGAAACAAATAAGCAAAAACTCAATCCTTTTTACGGATCCCATCTTCCTGATTTTATTTTAATTTTTTCTACTCTTCTGACAAAACAAAGGAAGTGCATAAGAGCTTTTCCGGTTCCGGTTTTGACGCCCAGGCTATGTCATAATGCTAAGCCGTATTTATTACATTTCATATCAATTCATTTATTCTACGTCCCATGTAGTACAATATATACGGTTAATAATCGAACAAAAAAAAAAAAAGCTGTGAATAAAAAAACTAGTTGCTTTTTATATTTTAAAGGATGCTTACTGCCACGTAGTGGTGGGTATTTATCAAAATGTATTTAAAAAAATAAATAATTTGGTGTTTTGGTTGATAAAGTGACATTTTTATTTGTTTTCCCAGTGAAGTGTAAATCAAATTGTATTAAAAATATATTTGTTCACTAAAATCCAGTTGTTTTCCTGATGCGTGTTTATTTTCTTGTTTACGGTAGCGCCTTAACCTTAGTGCAGGGTTGCCAGATCTACATTTTTGTCTCGTGTGTTTTCTTTTTTTTCTTTTTACACCCCCACGTGAAGTATTTGCACATTCATATCATATGATCAGGGGAGGACACAATTACCTGGGGGTGCTAAATTAATTAATTAATTAATTAAAATGTACATTTCTACACGCAGTGGATCTCCACAGTAAGGGTAGACTTTTATTAGGGCACTTTATGATATTCTCTTGCAGGAGAATCTTGTAGAGCATGTGCAAGAGTGCACTTCGAAGTTTTCTAGCAAGTTGCACTCTATAAGGCCCTGTATCGTATATTTTCCACTGGAAGGCCCTCTGTGTTTTCTTGCATGTAAGGAAACCCCTTGATTAAGGATAAATATCAAAAAATGGGGAGGCGAAAAAAAAACCCTTTGCCATGCTCCAGAATCTAGTGGAAAGCTTTCACAGAAAAGTGATTGATATTATAATAAAGGAATAACTGGAATGTAGAACTGGATGTTCAAAAAGCACACAAGGGGTTTTTTTTTTTTGGTCAGGTGTCCACAAACATTTAGCCCTAAAGTGTATATAGAGATACTGTAAAGAGATTGAATGTATTATGTTTTGCAGACCTGCGTTGGAAGACTTGGAAGTTCTTATAACATGACAATATATGGAATAAAGGGAGATTATTATTATTTTAGGGAAACTAATAAGTGCAAATTCGTGATTATTGTTAAATATATATATTATGCACAATGTTAATCATGTTATTGTTACGTAGTAAGCAGGGAAATCTTATGGTTTTATCTACATAGATCTGGCAACCACGAGATAGTGTCTCTTCTTCCGTTGTGTGGTTGTCCTGGCATAAAACAACGCAATCCTTGTCTTTTTGGCAAAGTCTGCAGGAATAAAAAAAATCTCAGCCTTGTCCATTACTGCTGAGCTGAAAGAAGGTGGAAAAGGAGCCGTGACGGAAACTTCTCGGTTTGGGAATCGGTTTTGTGTTTATGTAAATGAGATGGACAACATGTCCAGCGGTGTCGCTCTTCAAAAGCAAATAGCATCGATCATGGACGAGCTCGCCAAAGCCGCGGTGGCCGAGATCAGCAAAGTGGTGGACGATGGCGTCGTCATGCTCCGGCTGGAGATCTGCGAGCGCGAGCACGAGATCGACTCGTTAAAGCGGAATCTGCAGATGGTGTCCGAGGAGCTGCGCGAGACGCGGCGCGCGCTCGTCCGCCAGTGTGTGAGTGCCGCGCGCCCCAGACAGCCGCTCAAAGGTGACGTGAAACTCATCAGACCTTTCACATGATGAAGATGATGATGATGATGTCTTATTGATCCTGGTGTTCTTTGTGTAAGATATACACGATACAGATAATGCCTTACTGCATGTCGTGTGTAAAAGTTTGCATACCCTTAGGTGTGTAAGGGGAGACAAAACGAAAGTTCCTTAAGGAACACACAAGTCATATGGTGTGTGTTAGGATAATTTAGTAATGAAATAAAACAAAAACCTGTTTATCTCTCTTATGACATGCGCTGCCTTCTTCTAGACGATCCTGAAAACTGATCACAACGAGCGGTCACTACGAAACTTCTTCTAAGACTTTTCCTGTTTTTTTTTTTTTTTTTTAATTTTCTCTGTCTCACTCTTTTTGTTTACCAAACTGTCTTTTGTTATGAATTTATTATAGTCAGTAAGTGCTTTATCCATCTCAGGGTCATGGTAGATCCAGAGCCTATACAGGGGGACACAAGGCATGATTTGGGAATGCTCACTGGAAAGGACATTGGTCCACTGCACATCATCATCATCATCACACACACACACACACACACTCCATCTACTGGAATGTTTATTGGGAGGAAGAACCCAGAGAGAGTACGCACATAATCTGCACATCCATGGAGTGCTACCATGGAAGTTCTGTTATTATTATTATTATTATTATTATTATTATGTACATAGAAATTATAAATATAAACATAAATTGTAATATAGGATTTTTCTTTTACCCATAAACAATGGGGGTGAAAACTTTTGCACTTTTCTTCAGGCCTATGAAATGAAATAAAATAAAATAATTTATTATTGCATTTATTTACAAATCGGCCTGACAAAAGTCTAAATCGTAACCTAAAATAAGCAGAATAATAACTAGAAGTTGCTCATGAGTAATTAAAAAGTAAAAAAAAAAGCTGATAAAGAAGTCAGTAGGTAGCAAGCAAACACTGATTTCGGTTTTAATCTGTTTTCTCTAAACCTCCTCAGGTGCCAAAGAAAGTGATCAAAGAGATAAAGAAAGACAGCCTGTAACGGACGACTCCGACAGACCGAGCGACGACGCGTCAGCATCTAGAGTGGTTGTAAAGCTTGAAAAAATAGATGACGAGCAGGCGGAGGACGATGGAATCCAGGGCACGAGAACTGAATTTGAACCACACTCAGGTTCCACTGATGAAGACCAACTGGCCCAGGTTTGGTCATCAGAGAACAATTTCTATTCCAGACAGGATCAGTCTCGACACAGGACGGAGCATTGCTCTGAGGGAGAGCAGAATAATAACGACTCGCTCGGGGGCAGAGCAGAGACGCAGGGCCTGAGTGGAGAAGATGATCTGTCGGTAGATAGCCTGCATGCAGCATCGGATGAACTTCTGAGAGCGCAGCCACGTTCTCTCACACACAACTCGCTGGTGCACCCTCCTCCTGAATGTCAGGGTGATTTCGGTGCATTCGCACTCAGCGTAGCATCCAGAGGGAGACCGATGGTTGGGGCGGCTTTGCAGAAGAGACGATTCGCCTGTGCCTTTTGCAGCAAGAGCTTTGATCGTCTCAGTCACCTTGATAGACATCAGCGCATACACACGGGAGAAAAACCATTCAGCTGCATGTTATGTGGCCGGTGCTTCACCCAGAAAAGCAGCTTAAAAAGCCATCTGAAGACCCACCGAGGTGAGACCTATCAGTTATTGGTTAGGTATGGAGCATAATACTTAAATTTCTATTAAATTTCTTTGTCATGACACAGTCCACAGTGGTGCTTAATGACTTATATGGAAGGAGATACTCAATTAAGAGTTTGCGGTTTTTCATTTTTCCTGGCATACCTGGGGCAATATATTCATAGAAATGTGCCAGAAAAAACCTCTGAGATGCCCCAAGTGCTTGTTCATAAGCATCAAAAATTTGATGGTGTTATTTTCAACCACCAAAATTCTGTATAAGGTTATCCACCGGAGGGGGAAAAAAACACGTCTCACACTGAAAGCCAACAGACTCCTGACTCATTTTAATGAATGATTTTCATATTTTGTAATCGAAACTTGTCATTAAATCTTGTCTTTCGTGTTTTTGTTTTTTCTATTATGTTTATTTGATCACTAAGGCTTTATTTTCATTTCAGGATTCACCGGCGACTTAGACGCAGCATCTTTGTTGCCTAGTGAAAACAATCTCTTCAGTGATGAGTGGAATATGGCAACTCACTGTGAAGAGCAGCTCGCGCACAACTTTGACCAAAACGCAGAAGAACCGAACTCGCACCCGACCTACCTGAGCCAAGAAGGACCTCACTTCATAAACACAGATGAAGAGAGCATGCACCAAACGTACAGAGATCAGATTAGAAACTTCCCTGCAGAAAAAAACAAGATGGCAGCCGATCTACCTGAGCCATATGAGAAGAATAGGCAAGAATTGGAAGAAGATGAAGATCCGGGGTTATCTGATTGTCGTCTGGACGAGCCTAGGCACTCTGGATCTGAGAGCGTCCTGGACGAGGAAGATGCTCAGGCACACTCTTTGAACGCAGCAAGCTTTGGAAAAGACTCGATGGAATCCGAATGCGTTAGCACAACCGAGCAAACCTCAGCTCAAAACCAACAGCGATTAGAATCTACCTCGTCAGTCCTTCTCATGTGGGGGGTCTCTGAAGCCAATAGTGTTCCTGCGGACCAAATCCACGTCAAAGAGGAGGAAGAGGACACGTCCCGCTTGGATGACCAAGAGTCCAATCTGAATCCAGAGGCGTCCTATGACCTGAACACAGCTTCACCTTTAGATCAGAACTTGACCTCTGAGTCTCTCCGGAGTGCAGAGACTGCAGCGGTGCCTGATTTTCCATACGACACGTTACCTCGGAGACAGCAGGTTTTGAATGGACGTGAGAGGCGCTTCGTGTGTGTTCTCTGTGGTAAGAGTTTTGACCGTCTGAGCCACCTGGACCGGCATCAGCGCGTGCATACCGGAGAGAAGCCCTACAGCTGTGGGACATGTGGCAGGAGCTTCACACAGAAAAGCAGCCTCAAGGGTCACATGCGAACACACACTGGCGAACGCGGCTTCAGCTGCTCTCAGTGTGGCATGAGCTTCCCTACGCGAGCGAGTCGCTACCGGCATCACTGTAATTAACTATGACCTGCGTTTAACACTTAATCTCAAAGGTCCTGCTGTATGAACTAAACAGTGCGGAAGAAAATGTTTTTAGGTAGGTTCTTATAACTCATCAGCTTTCTACTTTGATACAGCTGTTTTCCTCTGTCCTAGACCACGTTTGCTGTACAACGAATTACATTTCTGATATTAAAGTGTGTGCAAATCATCCACCCTGCATTCAAGGGTTACACAAAGTAATTCTATTTTTTTGGGAAATTCTACATCAGAAACAAATTTTAACGTTTACAAAAATTTTAACAATGACTTTACCTGAAAGACCAATTTTACAAAGTTTTCCATGTTTACTCTGTCTATCTGAAAGGCTAGTGACGCAATCAGCTGCTGTGTGATGCCAATTATATCCCTGAAGCTGTTACAGCGATGTAAAAATCATGATTACAGACAACAGTGTCAGACTGCGAAACGTATCATTATGGACAAACATCTCACAAACTTGCCTTAACCAAGCATTTATAAGCTCAACGTGCCCTGACTAGCCCTGGAGAAACAATTTTCTCGCTTTTGTCTTGGCATAAAATTAAAGAACTACACTCAGTCAGACAACTTAAAGAGGATGCAGTGGGATTTTTCTGCGTGAGCTGAATCAAATCTAATATCCGTTCATCACACATTTTCTGTGGATGTTTAGAAGCCAAGGTTGAGGTTGGTGCTTTCAGGGCTTTTTAAAAGAAATAAATCAGTAAGTTAAAGCAGTGGTGTTTTATTCCCCAGTTAAAACTGGGATGACGTGAAACATCCATTAGCTCTAAACTTAGTAGGTTATTTTATGTGCTTTCTCTTTATAAGAATCATAATAATTATGAACATGTAATGGTATTTATCATTAGGTTGGGCTGCAGAATGTGTGCCGTCCCTTTTTGTTAAACGTGCTGTCAGGTCGTAGCAGCCAAACGCCTTCGGTTTTGGGGGTAATTTAGTGTAGAGAAGAGATTTCGTCTATTAGGAATAGAATTTATAGCTAATTGTCACAACTGGACAGGAATGCAGTATATGTCCTTATTTTTTTGGTACTGTAATCACATGTTGTGTACTTTTTCATCACTGGAAAGCTGGAAACATGCGATGAGCCATCAACAGGACTGGGCATTGATGTAATTGTTTCTCTGCAGACTTTATTAAATCATGAATTGCTAATGTATAAATGTTTGTTTCATTTTGTTTGGTAAATGTTAGATCAATGGCTTTTGAGAAGATTTAAAGAATCTTCCCAGAAACTACTCAGTTTTGTCACTTCAGTTTCACAAGAGCTAGCTAGCTATCTCTTATCTTACAACACCCACAAATATCAAGACAAGGGGTACCACTTCCCTTGAGTCTGATAAAGACACCATATCTGTTTAAATTGTTGCTGATGCTTAAAACAGGGCAGCTAGGTGACATAACTGCCACTTTACATCAGCTAGCATACTGCTGTGATGAAGGGGAAAGAACCATTCCTCCCACCCATTTGGCAGGACAATGATATGACCTTTATTTTCTCAGGCTTGGCATCAAAGTATTCACTAGAGGGTATGTTTTTTCAGTAATTGTGACCTAGAAACCTTTGCTTTCATATGAAATAGAATGAGAAGGTAGAGGAACAACAGACCTTTACTCATAGCCTTTCAGCAAACACGTAAGATTATCTCGTTTACTAACAAACCTCTTTAATTGAACTTTTGCAGACAGAATTCCAGGAAATGACTTTTAATCCACTGATTATATTTTGCTCCTAAAAAGTTAATTGTGTTGTGATGTTTGAATGTTTGTTTTTCTGCATAGAATTGTGTACACACAGAAGTGCAGAGAGCCCGTCAGATTGCAGCCTTCAAGATCCTGAAGCTCATGGCCAGAAGAGTGTACAAAACATATCAAACATTTTGTGATCTGTGAGTGGAGCCTTTAAAGCTACCAATGTGGCCTCAGAGGATTGCTAAGCTTTTGGATTTCCATGTTCCAGACACAGAGAGAGAAAAACGAAAATATATGTAGGGCTAATTGAGCCGTACGAACGTTCAAAGAAATTTTAACATGTGTGCAATCTCATATCTTATACCCCAGGGAGACAATAAATTTACTAGAGATTCGATACAATTTTACAAACATGCATTTTTTTTTCTTTCTCTGCCCTGTGAGCGTGAAGTTTTCATGGTCTCCTTGTGTTTCCAGGGTCATTTGGTTTCCTCTCCAAGTCAAAAGACATGCATTGTAGGCTGATTGGCATCTCTAAATTGTCAGTATTGTATGAAAGGATGTTTGAGTGTCCCCTTCCTTGTGTCCCAAGTCCCATAGCTTCCCCTGTATCCCGTGTAGGATTCAGAAAAAGGACGGACGCACGTTGAGATATATTTAACATTTATGGAAGGAGTCTCCAGTGTCAGTGAGTTGTAGGCCATCATGTTTTCCACCATGAGGAGGACAGAGGGCATTCTGCTTCCTGGGTAAAATGACAACCTGATAACCTTATTACTGCGAAAATCTGATATCATTTAATAGATTAACTAACCTGTGGTGTGCAAGGTGTTATTCATTAAGAAATCAAACAATGTAATTGTTAGTGAATCTCTAGTATAAGAAAAATAAAAAATCTTTAGTTGCTTCACACCATATTTACATATGTTGGATTAAAAGGGGTGTGTGTGTGTGTTGTAACACATATACAAGAGTTCTAAAGGTGAAGAAAATCACTGAAATTTGAGTTGAATGCACAGTGTAAACAAAACAGGCTAGCTGTTAGCTTCAAACTGAACTAGGGATAAAAACTCGCTAGAAAAGCTAAAAGCTAAAAAAAAAAAAACATCATAGGATTTTATATCATGTATTTCCCAACACAATTCATAGAATAATTTCGTTCGGTGACATTTTATAATCACTGTACAGTATTTGGGATTAGGATGGAGGTGAGATTACAGCTACACACACGGGATTTTACGGTAATTTTTTAGGTCCGTCAACGTAACACTTGGGTCAGGGTTGCCAGATCACCGAAACCGTGTACCAAATCAAATACATGAACAATATACACGTTTCTACGTGTAATATTAGTGAACATATGTTTTTCACCAGTTATTTTACTTCCCTCTACTGTTTCCTTCTTTTCAGACGGTCATGTTGTTAAAATAATTTACCAGTGATGTGTATACTTAAACGACATGTTTTGAATATTTAACTACTTCAGCATTGCATGTCATCAGAGTTATATGACTCGTAATAATGTAATATGTAAATAGAAAAAAATATATTAAATTACGCATCAAACTTGAAGGTGTTCAAACTTTTTCACTCACTTATTTGTACTATATCGATGAGGGTAAGGGGATTTTTGGTTGCAAACGTTGGCAACCCTGTCTGCTGGCTGAGTAAAGCGGAAGAACCCAGTGATGCAGGTTAAAAAAGCGAGAGAGGGCTCCCGATTTTTGTGGCAGAGATATTTGTTTATCTAGGAAACAGTTGTGAAGATTGCAATAAGGACCAACAAGATGCCGGCGTGTGTGACTCTGGAGACTCAGATTTCCACCGTGATGGAGAGTCTGACCCGAGCGGCGGTGGCGGAGATCTGCAAACTGATCAACAGCGAGTGTGTGGAGATGCGGTTGGAGATCCGCAGGGGCCAGAAAGAGATCGAAGCCCTGAAAGGAAAAATACGGGATCTGAAAAGAGAGGCACATAATCCTTCTTTGGTCGCAGTGTCTTTAATCGAGCCTCAGACAAATCGGAGAGATGGAGGTACTGTTCATTTAGGACCTGCGCCATGTATTGCTTACCCATATCTCCAATCTGTCACTCCTAAAATTCATGGTTTTATGTTCTGGCTGCTATTTATCAGATGCCAACTCCCCAAAAATAAACGTCTGCAATTTAATCTCATTAGGATTGGTGGCTACTTGGGTGGAACTGGGTGATTGGTGCCATCTTGCCACCTCAAATGCAACCCCTGTTCACATCACAGCAGTTCAAAGGAAAAATCCATCCCAGTTTTACCAGCAAGCAGATAATGTGTGCTCAGGCAGCTTTGCTAGAAGGTGTTGGATGGTGTAATGAACCAATTTGCATAATAATTTGATCCTCGTGATTACTGGCATAGCAAAACGACACGAAGATTTTTTGACGAATAGAAATTGGACATAAAAGATTATAAGCCTTTGGTCGTTAGTGATTGGTCATTTGGAATATTGGGGATCAGTGGTTGGTCAGTGGGAATCAGTGAATGGTTGTTTAAAACTACCTCAATAGTGATCGGTTCTTTGGGATTAATGGTGATCATTGATTGATTGTTGGGAAAAGTGGTGATCAGTGATTGGTCAAAGGGGAACAATGGTGATCAATGATTGGTTGTTTGAAACTACAGCGATAGTGATTGGTTCTGTAATGGCGATCAGTGATTGTTGGGAAGAGTGGTGATCAGTGATTGGTCAAAGGAGAACAATGGTGATAAACGATTGATTGTTTGAAACTACAGCGATAGTGATTGGTTCTGTCATAGTGATCAGTAATTGATTGATTGTTGGGAAGAGAGATGTTCAGTGATTGGTCATAGGGAACAATGGTGATCAGTGGCGATTAGTGAATCAGCAACTCAGTCAGGCTTTCTACAATAGTTTTAAGTTGACCGAACCTCCTCTCTCAGCTTGTATACTCACCCTGTGATGTAAGCTGGAGAGCTGTATTAAATGCAGCCACCAAATTTGTTCTTAAGGGCACTAAATTGGCTCCAAATCTTGTTGGCATCACTGATCCGTTCTGAATGACTTGGTGTCCAAGATTTGTTTTGTAATCAGGAGAAATTATTCTGAGTTGATTTTTTTTTTAAAGTTTGAAAGCCTCAGTCCATTTTAACAGTTTCCTTCAGTACCAACATTATCACCCCTGCTAATAAAATTCTTGTTGTTTGGTTTTTGTTTCCTTAGATAACAGATTCGATGATCTCAGCACAGTGCCTGATTGTCAGAATGAAGAAAAGGATAAGAAAACAAATACTCCAGCACCAGTGAAGAACCTACAGGAGAATGAGGTTCAAGCAGGAAGCAGGAATTCTCTTCCAAACTCTGGGAGTAAGCGCAATCAGACGAGTATGTTTTCCCCATCTGAAAGCGGAGTTCAGTTGAAGGAGTCCCAAATCCTTATAGACTCATTGACCACTGAATGTATAGCTGACATCCGAGGACTCAACACTGCGGCTGTAAAGGTGGAGGGTACGAGTCCACCTGTGTCCACTGCCAATTGTGTTTCAGAGGTCTATCAATCTGACCATGCGCAATGCACAAACACACACAGCCATTCAACCGGTACGTAAACCATCCCAATGGATCACATCATTCACATACATGCAGGTTCACTAGTCCTTACAAATAACGATATTGAATTATCTGTAAGTATTACAAGTCATTAAGTTGAATTGAGGTACAGATGACCGCTTGAGACATTAGGCCTGTTTTGACCAGGTTCAGGAAGTTTGAAGTTGTCCAGAACAATAACTATGCAGTTCTGTGATCAGTTTTTCGCTTGTATTTCCTTTGCTACTTTGGAACTGTGACAATTCTGTAAAATAGCACATGTAACACAAAGTACGAGATTGAGAGCAACAGCAAATGTAAACTATGATGAGGTGTTTTTTAATTTCCTGTCAGAAAACCTCCCAGATTAGCTCATGCTAGCTAACTGGCTAGCTGTAGTAGTGACCAGATTAGAAATAGATTAGCCTTTTTATTAACATATATGAGTATGAATTAAGATCCTCTCAGAAATCCTGTCAGGTTAGCGCATGTTAGCTAACAGGCTAGCTGTAGTATTGGAGAACAGATTATTTATTAGCTAGTTTGCTATCATTAGAGTTCTGTTAGCTTGTACCTTGTTTGCTGTTGAAAATGTTCACACTGATAACTTTGTAATGGAGCTCTGTATGTTAAATCTGTTCTTACTTGATGTTTTTTTAGGAGACGACAGTAATCAGTTTGGCTCTGCAGAAGAGCTTTGGTCACAATCTCATTATTCAGCGCATTTCCATAACAAACAGCTCACTGAAGAAGACTCGAACTACAAATATGAGACAGACTTTAATCATATAAATGGGCATCGCAGCAATGAAGGGAACACTAATGGATTGCTTCTAAAGACTGAGGAGAATGAGGAACCTTTAACAAAGACAACAAATGAACTGGCACCGTGTGGAATGATGGACAGCGAGGCTTTGTCTTGGCCGTCATTAACTTCGGTTAACTTTCCGGTAAGTGGTGGAGGTCCAGGCTGCTCTTCGATGCTCCAACAGACTATACACGCTTCTCACCCTGAACACCCTGGATTTCACCTCAGCATGACCGGAGAGATTGAGTATACAATTGAGCCTGAAGCAAAACAGGGAGGAGGAAGAAATATACAGGACATGATTCACACCTCAGCACTTAGACAGAGCTCCACAGTGTCCGCAATGCTGACAAAAGCGAAGGCTCTGCCAATAGCAGATATGCGGCATAAGCTGTTCTCTTGCTCTTTCTGTCCTAAGAGTTTCCAGAGTGGTGCAGACCTGAAGAGACATCAGCGCATTCATACAGGCGAGAAGCCGTACGGTTGCGCCGTGTGTGGGAAGCGCTTCTCCCTCAGGGGGAACCTTGTCACCCACGAGAGGGCACACAGTGGCAGCAAGCCCTTCATTTGCCGCCAGTGTGGGAGAGCCTTTGCCCACGGCTCAAACTTAAGGGCCCATCAGCGTGTCCATACTGGAGAAAGGCCTTTTCATTGCTCTCTGTGCGACAAGACGTTTGCGTGGTACTATCCCTTCAAAAGGCACCTCAGCTTGCATTTTCTGAATAGTCAAAACTCCTGATTACATTTGTGTTTTTTGTAAGTAACACCTACCAGGCCCGGTATTGTCTTGCAAATCACTACAGGCTTTGAAACTAAAATGAGCACTTAGTACTGTTTGTACCTCGATGTGACTGTGGTTGTGTTTTAATTTTTGTTTTTAAGTAAGCTTTCAGCAGGAAATGGGAAGTCCAGATAATATGCTATGAAAAGCTTAGAATTGAGTGTCTTAGTTTGTTAGAGAACACTATCATGCATTGACTAACCTAATAAACATGACTAATGAACCTAATTAAAAGAAATTGCTCTATTTATTTGCCGAAGGAAGCACATTGCCTCTGTCATCTTGCACTTTGTAGGTGTGCCTCCTGCAGTTTTTGGACTTGGACCACTCCAAGGTGTGTTAGCTATAAAGCTGTTTACACGTTCTCTACTGTGGAAACTGATATTTGGGAATTCTTCTTCTTCACGGTTGCTGACAATCAAAATTCAGAGACTAATCATTTCCATGGTGAATGGCCTATTCATATTGATACGTGTGATTATAAATAAATAAATAAATAAATAAATAAATAGTCTAAAATACCAATAGAAAAACAAATATGTTTATTCATCTCTCTTTCTCTATCCTGAAGGTTAGACTTTTATTTTTAGTACGTTTTTAAAACTGTTGTTCTGTGAAACATCACTAGGTGGAGACATTTCACCACAAATAAAAATAGTTCAACTCAAATAGAAAATTAGTTTATTTATGCTTATTATTAATAATGCTCCTAATACCCATTAGTTAAAAAATGTATTTTCCTGAATGTCCATGTATTTTTAGCTTGTATTTATATATATTTTAGGGTGTTTAGATTTTATAATGCAATGATGATCACATTTTTAAATAAATATGATGTCATTATTATATGACATGTATGAAACATGCTGCATAAAGTAAATATGTATAAACAGATAACACAAATTTTATATTTTCAAGGAAGTGCTGGTATCTCAGGAAGCTATTGTCTAAGAATCTTGGGCAAACAAGCTATTTGTGTTTAATGACGGGTGTGTTTCTCAGTTTAAAGTTAAAACTGTAAATACTAAAAGTACAATCTAATACTAAATTAACAGTGATAATAAGCTACAGAAATCCATATACTGTTGAAAAACAAGGCTTACAGAGTGGGGGAAAAAATGCAGCTTGCCAGTTGTAAGAAGAAAAGGAAGGGCAGGAAGGAAAATGGCATTCATGGTAGGTGGTGGGCCTAAACATTTGGAAATATGTGTGCTGATCCATTTAACAGAATAATTCTAGCCAAAATAATACAAACCATTTCACGGCAACCATTTGCCAATATATATTACCATGATGATGATAATGATAATTATTATTATTATTAGTAGTAGTAGTAGTAATAACCGTAATGTTCACAATCTTTTAAAATTTTCACAGAACCTTTCACCCAAAAAGCAGTTCAACATGCATAACATAGTTTATACCATGGTGCTGTGGAAATCTGGAACCTGATTGGTCGGGAGGTGGTTTTAATAATTTTTTATATCAGCAGCTCAGACAGGTTCGGACTTTTATTCCAATCACAGAATTATATGAATTCACTTGTTCTTATACATTATTGTTTCTATGGTAACAACTCATTTACAAGGCTACCAATAACAAATGGATGAACTAAAAGTGTTGTTATTTAACCAAGATGTACCAAATGTACAATTGTTGCTATTTATTGACAAAGCTAACTGGGGAAATAGTCATTGCTAGTAAGCCGGTATCAGTGCTTTTGTAACTCAGTTACTACGTAACAACTGGTTAAACTGGTACAAATGTGAATATATGTGTGACATAAATCTTTTTTAAAAAGGTTTCCCACAATTCTTTGCTTTGTTATACAGGAGAAAAATCAATTGGACAGTGCTGAGATGGCTCTTAGGCCAATAACTGCCTTCTATGCAGAAAGGCTGGACGCTGAGCAATGATCAAAGCACCACTGCAACATGTTCTTTGTGTCAAAGGGGGAAAAAAACATGCACCATCTGTTCAGATCAAAACACTTTTTAAATTGACCTGAGGGACATTTTGTCTTTTTGTCACATCAAAATCATAATCATGGATTGTAAAAAAAAAAAAAAATATGACAAAGAGGCAGGGCTGACGCTGTAGAAGCAGACTTCTGCATTCAAAATGTCCCATGAACAATATATTCCTATAAAAGCTTTATATTGTTTGCCATCTGCATTGCCTGTAAGGTATACTGTCAAAGCCTCTGATGCTTTTCATCTGTTAAATAAAACAGACATATAAAAAAAAAATAGGGAAGATTTTTATATAAGTGGTTTCACCAAAACCATTTGCATCCAAAACCGCATAATATACTGAATGTCAAAATTGCATCTAGGAGGCAAAAGGCAGTATGTGGTTTTGGCTGTAACCTGTGTCTTTTAATTATTACTGAACAGTGGACTGGTCTTCCTGAAGCTCTATAAATAGCTTTGTTTAGTGAAGAGTGTTCTATGATAAGGAACTAGCCGTGGGTCTGAAATAGTGCCCTACTTTCTATCCCTCACAAACGACAAAGTCTAGTATGGCCAAAAGGCTTCTTAAACCTTGTGCAGTTAGAAACTCCTTTCAGTGTAAACAAACAAAAACAAATAACGAATGAATAATAACGAAAGTCACATTTTATGATCACAAGGCATGTGTATCAGTATATTTCTTTATGAAAGCCATGCCATAACACAAAATTTAGATTCGGTGATGCTATGGAGCATTTTGTTACAGTCATAATAACTATAACCTACCATTACTGAAGTTGTTACGCCTGTAAATAACTGGAAACTATTTTATCACGTTTTAAATTCATTAATTCATGCACAGATATTGCTTAATTGTGGTAGATCACACACCCCAGGTGGGACACTTAATCTGTCACAGGGAATTATGCACACATGTTCAGGTACTCATTTAGACCTTACAACAATTTAGAATATTTAATACAATTGCATGCATGCATGATTTTGTGCAATGGGAGGAAACCGGAGAACCACAGAGGAAAACTGTTATTAGTCTAAGGTCATATGTTCTAAACTAAACCATTTAGAGATACAGAAATAATAATAATAATAATAATAATAATAATAATAATAATAATAATAATAAAAATACTATATGTAATAATACACATTATATACTGCAGTACCACTTATATAGCAAAATGGTTCACTGAATAGAGAACGTGCCTACTGGTCATGTATTTTCCTCGGACTGTACACAATTAGTGAAATGACTATATTGAATTTAAAGTAGCTAAAAAACAGATAAATTGAGTTTGTTTAACTACAGAGGCGGATAATTGATGGTAGTGATGTTGTACGCGTGTTCTGGCGTGTGGGATCTGCGTGCGCGCTCCCGTGTGTGTGTCAGTGTTGAGGGCTTGGATTTCTCCGCGCGCGCGCTCGGTGGCTCTCTGGAAACGGCGATCCGGCGCTGCAAATCCCCCGGCAAACATGTCCAAGCTGGAGCAGGTTCTCATCCTCGATCCCCCGACTGATCTCAAATTCAAAGGTAAGGCAGTTGCGCTTCCGACCCATAACTGACACCTGATCAGGAGAATTTTTAGAAAATAAAGTGAACCACGGATTTCACACTCCCACTGCCTGCATCCGCCGCCATGTTTGAGGCAGGGGAACTCGGGCAACTGCGGATCCCCGGGCTCGAGTGACGTCGCTATGCGGCCCAACACTCACCTTACTTCGGCTAGCTTCGCCGGATAGCTCGCATTACACCTTACACAACCACGATAAACTGTTCATTCAACATAACCGATTTCTTGGTCACATTTCTGTCTAAATACACACGGGTGATTTCAGAGCCCGGCTTCTTTTTTGGCACCGAATTGATTAGTTAGCATCTGACGCTAGCGTTAGCATGAGCTAGTCAGTGTGGATAGGGTTACAGGGACGACGTGGATGTTGCTAGCTGGCTAGCAGGTGCTGATGTAGGCTAATTCGTTGGCGTAACTTTAAAAAAAAAGGCCAAGTTAAATAAAGAAAGTTCACACACAGTTGTATGTTTAAATCGTTAAATATGACACGTGCGTATGTTTAATGAACTAGTTTAGTCTCATCGGGGTTTGAGTTGAAGGTTGTCAGATAGCGAGGGTAGCTCGCATGAATATTTGATGCTCTGTCAGACAAGGTGCATTACAAGAAGACAGTGTTCCCGGTTCAACTTTTTTTTTTTAAAGGAAGCCATCTAGCAACCCTGTTGTTTTTGGCAATTACATTTGGTTAGTATGCTTATTAAAAAAAAAAAAAGGCGATTAATTGTTCACTTTAGCTTGAGTCTCGCCTTAATGAAGTATCCTTAAGGAGGGCGGGGTTCTTTAGCCAAATGGGACTTTAGCTTGATGGCTTGAGCATGGAAGCAGGGTGTGTGCACAGATCAATTCTGCATCATCATCATCATCAGCTATACATTTCAGACTGCTCATTTATCCTACATCAGGCAGCCTGTAAAGTGACTAAATTATGCAAGAGCTGCAGTCTGGGTGGGGGGAAGAACACGCACACAAGCTCATAAACATGTAATTTAACATCAGTGATGGTCTCGAGCTTAAAAGTAATAAAAGATCTGTTACCATGTGCCTTGTTTCGTACTACTAGGTCGCAGACAACATCTGGTAGGTTAATGTGACGGATCAAATGGATGAATGACACGAAAAGGGACAACGTAAACATTCAGCCAATTAAATCTCACTATATAATTGTCACATGGCCACTCACAACACCGTGTGTCACGTGATCAATTAACGCGGCTGCCTAAGAAATAGCTTTAAAAATGAGTTTTTATAATGGCACAAAAAAATTCCAAATATAATCAGAGTATCATAGGTGAAATCTGTTTTCAGATTGCTTGGATGAATATTTCCGCCTGTACTCTACACGAAATGGGTCAAATTCTATATCTTAGCATCTCTGCTTTGATTTGAATCGGACCATTCATATGTTTGAATGTGATTTCAAACCTAGGTTAAAAAGAAATTTTTGTAAATCAGTGAACTGATTTTCTTTACTCATCTTGTCCGTGAAGATTTTGATGTCATTGATTTGCATCAGCAACAACATCAACAACAGCATGGTTGCAAATATCCTGAAGCCAGATCAGGGTAGGATGTTAGACCGCATATTATGCAGACATTGAGTTGGACCTTGTCAAGCTGCAGTGCCTGTGGTTCCAGCAGCTGCAAACCTGGCATACACCACTGCTGTCTGCGACAAGTCTTCCAGAACTGCGATTGGACTTTACAGTGATGTAAAACACAATTCAAAATGATTTCCATATTATCAGAGAGCTTTACCTAGCTTGCATAGCATTATTATTACACAACCAAAGTGGATATGTACACACACAAAGAAAATTCTAATTGCTTATGTGAAGAATTCTCGAAGACCACACAGAATTGTCCTGTTGATTAGTTTATGTTCGTGACCAGGACTTGGTCAAGTATTTGGGCCAGAAAGTCAGGAGATCAGTTGATCATGTCCTGTGAGATTCCTTGTCTTGAGGAGTGTTTGTTGGATCTGTTTCTCTGTCCTCCTCTATATCTGATCCATAATGATGTTCAACATGTTGCTCAACACCTCAGCTGGCTTGCATGCTTTGTAGCCTAATCATAGCCAGCAGAAAGCTCTGTTTCCTGTGAATTAGGTCAGGATGCTGTTACACAGGTCTGGCAATTGTGTCAGTGACGTAAAATGGTACAGATTGTAGGTACCATTCCAAATTCGTGCTCACCATCATAATCAACATCCATGCTTGGATTTTCTGCTGGAAAATAAATACACAAGTAACAATGTTTTTTTTTTTTTTAGTGATTCACTTGAATGACACCCCCATCCAAAAAAATCCCCACTGAATACCAGCTCCAAAGCTGCATCACCACATTATTAATACACCACTTTAAACATTTCATCCTTCTGGTCATACATTAACTAAACCCCACCCGTCCTGAGCTGCACTGTTGATTTCCACCATTAGTCACATGATCTGGCAAACCTTGCCTGCAGGTGCAGGTCGACTCAAGTGTCCCTGTATCACCCGGCACAGAGATCTCCCTTAGTCCATCAGTGCAGGAGGAACGTGTTCGTTTACCTCCTGTTTACATGATTCTCTCAGCACTGAACTGCTGCTTGAGCTTTGGAAAGGCCAAAGCGGACCCAAGCAGCCGTGTCCATTGAGCTAAAAACGGCAGCAGCAGGGCTGCTCCGATCTGCGTCTCTCTCTCTCTCTCTCTCTCTCTCTCTCTCTCTCTCTCTCTCTTTCTGTCTGTCTCTCATCTGTTCTCTTTTTTTTTTCTATCTCCATCTTTATCTGCTTCTTTATCTATCAGTTCTCATTGTTGTCTGTCTGTATTTTATGTCGTTCTTGCTCAGGGTCGCTATCCATCCATTCTTTTCCTCACTTTTTCCTCTATGTCCATTGTCTGTCTCTTGTTCTCTCTGTTCCTCTGAGTCTGATGTCTTTCTCCATCTTTCTCATTCTCTCTCTCTCTCTCTCTCTCTCTCTCTCTCTCTCTGTCTGTTTTTCTCTCTTGTGCTGTTTGTCTGTATGTCCGTCTCTCTCTCTCTCTCTCTCTCTCTCTCTCTCTCCCCCTCAGTCTCCCTCTCCCCCTCGATGTTATTTATAGAGACAGGGAGGCCTGGGAGACTGGTACAGCATGAGTGAAAGTGGAGGAGATGGTGAAGCCACTGTAGAGAAAGAGGACACAAGCTTCCTAGTACAGAGCAGCTTTGCAACATTGTTTTTCTGTGACAACGAATATCCGGTGAATACAGTTACAGCTGCTAGCGTACTGTAGACCAAAGGTAAGGATAGAATATACTGGATGTTTCATGAGTCTTGATTATCAGGGTTATATCCAGCTAGGGATTTTCCATATTGAAATGAAAGTAAATGCAAAGTAAAGGACACAAGGAGAAAATGCGGAATGTATTCAAATGTAACGAGGCAATTTCCATATTAACATACAAGAATTCAGCCTCTCTAATCGAAAGCAAATCGGATAAAAAGAAATCCAGATACAAGACTTGAAATATTCAGTTGTAAAAGGGTATCTTATTACCTCAAGAGCATCCCAGTGTGGGCATTTTGTAACACATTATATGCAGTGCAACACGAGTAACCAGCACCCAAGCATGTATCTTAGTGGACTCGGTCACTGAGTGGCGTGGCATAGCACGGACATTTCTCAAGGATTAGATTTACAAATGGAAGCAGAATTGAATCACGAAGCCATTTAGCAAACAGACAAGCCTCGAAAACCCTGTTTTTCTTCGCCGCCTGATTCGAGACTGGAAGGGAACTGGAATAGACCTCATCTTATGAAGGAGTGGTTTTGCAGAACCAGATTGACATGAGACCTTGAATGTCTTTTTAAAAAAATCAACAGGCAATTATCACTAGGTATTGAGCAATAAAGCTACTTTCATTTTGAAAATTTAGCTAGCTGGAAAAGGAAAATGGAAAAATATAACTCGTACATGTAATATAAGTATTCTGTTTAAAAAAAAAAAAAAAATACATACCTCGTACCAAGGGAATTACCTACACACAACAAACAATAAAATGATGTTTTCTGTGCATCTTGTTTGTCTGTAGCGTCACAAGCTCTAAAGATGAGTGATTGAGGACTTGCTGGACGTCCTGTTTGTTTGTATTGACTGCAGGAATACTATCAAGGGTCTCTGTTACACTGCTGAGTGAATGAATGACCAAAGCCTACAAGTAATTCCCCCTTAAGTAGCAAAGCACTTCGCTGCATCATCTGCAATGACCTATTATGTGCATGCTATTATTATCTGTTACAAACCTGGCCATCAGATAAAGCATTGTGATCGTAGTAGGCGATGGTCTGAGTCATAATGAGCTGAGTCACGCAATTGACTTCTTCGCGTTTTGTCAGATCCGAACGTGTAAAACAAACATCCGTAGTCTTTTAAAGAATGTTTTAAAGAATGGTAAAGAGACGGTACAATAACAAAAGTGACTTGCTGCATTATGCAACTCTGTGAGTCATGGCACTTTTTAAAAAAAATATTTAGGCCACATCATGAGATCCAGACCTTTCTGAGGAATGTTGATTAGTATAGAAATGTTTTGTTGTGACATTTAAGTGTATGCTAAGCTGATTTATATTGTATACAAAGTTTCTTAAAGAGAGCGTTACATACAATATATTTTTTCCTTAAAATGGAAGTTCTGGTAGTTAGGGTAAAATCTATAACCTAGATGGACATTATTGTTAACTAGTGTGTAATAATGGACGTTGTGGTCTGCAGTAACAAACATATTCTATCAGTATTAACTGTTAATGGTTTGGTTATTGATGTAATATAGATATTAGCTTTTGGAATATGACGAATCATATTGTGGTGCTAAAATAGATTGTATACGTAAACCACAACATATAGGCTTGCGTACAAACTGCCAGCAAAATTATATAGTGACAATAACAATGATATTTGTTAAATCCGAATGGATATTAATGCTCTGAAGGTTGTAGAAACACATTATCTGAAGCTGTAAAATGCTTCTGGGGTCAGACCGAACACAAAAACCTTTCATCCTGTGAGAGAGAGAGAGATGTCTGAGCCACACATTTTATCCAGCCTGCTGGTTTTACATCATTTTCTTTATTACGAGTAGCATTGTAGTACTCCTACCTATCACTATCACTTCCAGTACAACTTTCATATGTAGTGCTATGTAAAAGGAAACAGACACGCGCATATTCCGCCAGTACTACGGCTAGTTTGGATTTATTTCCAAGCTGTGCTTTGCTCTTCAGCGCTCCAAATCGTGATCTTCGCCAGCTTTGACACTGGAGCATAAATAGACTGAGGAGCATAAGCCGGTATACAAATCAGCTCTGGCCTAGATTTCTGAAAAATGACGTCTAAACATCTACGGGGCTGGAATTAGCACGTCTTCAGAATTTGGACGGAAGGCAAATGCTACAATCTTGTGACTTCTTTTTTACTTGTGCTGTGCATCAGCATTTTTGCGATGGCCTCCCGAAGCAAAGCTCATCATTAGGTTGACTGTAAACTCTCTTACAAATACACGGCAGTGTATTCGGATCTTCACGTCACCAGCAAGTTCATGTTAATGAACCCATTCTGTCTGTTATTTTCGAAAAAATAACCATGATTTTGCTTGTAGCGTAGGAGGAGATCTTTCATCCGTCGCTGGATCAGTTGGAATGCTTTTAATCACTGTGCCGTGACCCGACCGAGAGCCTGAGCTGGTCAGCTCTGTATATAACTGAAGAATTCTTTTCTAATGATGCTTGCTATTTGCTTGAGCATCTAAAAAGTCAGTGATCCTTAACTATTTTATTTTATTTTTTTATTTAAAGTCTGGGTTAGTGCAGGATGTGATGCTTTGGGGGATGGTTGATAGAAAAATGTAGCTCTTGCCTTCACTTTTAATAAGTATATTGGTCCAGTGATTGTGGCCTTACATGGCAATTGGGTTTTTTTCCCCCTTTTTCTTAGTTCAGCTGCATCGTTGCTAATGTGTGTTTTTTCTTAATGAGGTTGCAGGTCCGCTTTAACATCAGGCTTTCATCTGTTACAGATGTTGGTGATGAGTAATGAGTCCGTATTGGGTGGGCCTGTGTTTACTCTCTGGGTGGGATTGGCAGACTAAGACCAGGCACTAATAGAATTTCAAAAGTACTTTCTGCTTTTTCTTTGCTCAGACAGGGTTTTCATGTAAGCAGTGTTTAGTCCTCGGTGTGATTTGTTTGGGCAGGTGAGAACACAACAGTCACACTCGGGTGTCGAGGAGCATCAGAGCGAGGTTACCTCGGTCCACTTTTTAGAAGACTCTAGATCGGGTTCAGTTGCAGTGAATCAAGCCATCTGCATCAAGACACAAGACATCACTTGGACAAGACACAAGCTAAGCAGAGGGAGAGGACTGTCTGGCTTTTTGTTATTCTTTTTTTAATAAAATGATGTAATTATATTACGTTGTTTTTTTTTATAAAAACATTTAGTACATTTTGTGTAGAGCTTCTGCAGTACAGAAGAGTGCTTGTTCTGTTGATGAAGTTGAGCATCAAACGTTTGGCTCTGGGTTTTCAAAACAAGCTGAACTTTATCTGATCGTTTCGGAGCGTACCTGATGATGGTTAATATGCTAATACGAGTCATGCCCGGTCATAAGATCCACCGCTTTGTCGTAATTGAACTTCATCTCAATTAGTCTGTCTCTCATTGGCCATGCCATCCAAGACATGGAGCTCAGTAGATGGACCATGGTGTGTATGTGGAAGCTAAATCAGCTACAGTTCGCTCCGAAACTATTGGAACGACAAGGTCAATTTATTTGTTTGTGCTATAATTAAAAGACATTTGGGTTCGAGATCAAAAGATGGAAATGAGACGAGAACATCAGGTCTTATTTCCAGGTCTTAAACAACATTGAACCATTTCTATCGGACAACCTATTATTTAGGTGAGCAAAAGTATAGGAACAGATCATTTTTGAAGCTGAAAGTAAATAACACTGTGGCAATGTTAAATTGGTTTTGTGATGCTTTCAGTCGTTTGTTTCAGATGGGTTTCTCTCTTCAGTCTCCTCTTCGGGAGGTTAAAAGCTGCTCAGTTGTGTTAAGGTTTGATTGACATCGCCAGTTTAGAACCTTCCACTTTTTTCCCCTGATAATGTCCTTTGTTGTGTTGGGAGTGTGCTTTAGGTCATGGTCTTGCTGCATGATAAAGTTCCACGTGATTTATTCGGATGGATTTCTCAGTTTGATCGCAGACCAAATGTTCCTGAAAACCTCTGAATTCATTCTGCTGCTATTATCATATCATAGAGTCCCATCATCAATCAAGATTAATGTGCATTGTTATAGAAGCAACCATGATACCACCACTACCATGTTTCACACCTGAACTATGTATTGGATCATGATTAGAGTCTTACTTTATCCACATTTCGGCCTTTCCATCACAAATCTGCTGTATGGCCTCACTTTCCTCTCTCACTGGTGGGTTGCGATGCCTTCATGTCTGCCCTGTGGATGTCACTGACTGTTGTTTTTTGTGTTTTCCTTCTAATCTCTCACATTTGTCATCAGTTGCTGTTGTTTTCCTTGGCCAACCTGTTCAGCGTCTGTTGTTCAGTACATTAGTGGTTTCTTCCAAATTGTTGTATTGGCTATGCCCGATGTTTATGCGATGTTTCTGACCGATTTTTTCCTCTTTTCTCAACATCAGACTGGATTACTTTTCTTCCATAGACAGCTCTCTGATCTCCATGGTGGCTTATCCTTATTAACAACAAATGCAGTCTTCACTGCTGAAACTAAAAGCTAACACCAAAGTGATGTTCAAAAGATCTAACAAGACACACCAGGGTAACTAGAAACACCTGTCAGTCGCAATATTTTTGCCTGCCTGAAAATTGCCTGAGCTCAGACAAAATGTGCTATATTCTACATCTAAACGTAAATACCATCTCTACAGAAATACCAGGCTGTATTCTCATATTTCTATCCAAATAAGAAATTCTCATATTCATCTTTTGGTCTGAAACCTTCCATCTACAGCAATAAATTGGACGTGCTGTTCCAATAGTTTTGAAGGAGGATCTGTTTATATCAAAATCTATCTCTCCAGTGGGAAGGTAAGAGTGTTAGATGGTTTCTCTAAACTGTTATTAAATTCTAGCCATCACGTCTACTGGTGACTGTAGGGAATTGCTGGATACGTCACATGGAAACCTCTGAAGCCTCACCACTAAAAAATGAAGTGGGTATTGTGAACAATATGCTGCACATCCTGTTATGGGATTGACGTATAAAGCTGTTCCTGGCTGACTCTGAGAACCGAGGAGGAGAAATTTCTAAGTAATAGTGTACTACTAAATGAAGAGGGATTAATGCAGGATCAGATTACGGACACTGATACTGATTAGGTCTCGACTGCCTCACTGCTGGTGGTGCATTGAATCAGTTAAGCCACAAGTATCATAATTTCATAAGTGTCCAGATCAGGTTTATAATCAGTGGTGGGGAAAAAAAAAAAGGATAAGAATGTTCAGTATTAGGTTTGGGCAGGAAGATTACAATCACATGACATTTGCTACTGATTTAATAATTAAGCGATAAATCTCAGCAGGCATGCTGTGATAGGAAAATAGCTGGAAGGTACACTCACAGTTATTACTTTCCCATAAGTATAAGTAGCATCGAACTTGTTTTAAATGTAAATACTAACAATTTTTGATTTATTAAAGAACAACACAGTGTTTCCTTACAGAAATCCTCACAGTATCAAATGCACATCATACACATTGGGTCCTTGTGTAGGCTGTTACTATAGAAATGATACGAAATTAATGTAAACACTGCTGTGGAATAATAAGGTTTATTGTCAAAAGATAATTTTAAAGGTTGATGGCTAGCTTGTTTTTAATCGATAAGTTCGCCATCTCGAATGAAATTATAAATTGAGTGGGTGGTGGTGTTTAAAGAATTCTCACAAATTTCGAGTGAGATCTGATTGCCCGTGCTTTCTTAGAGGTAACCCAGACGTCATCCCGCAGACAGGGTTTAAAATCATTTCTCGATATACAATTAAAGTATTGCCATTTGGTATCAGATTGTATTCTGTCTGTTTTTGTATAGTTGCCACTTTCAGTTGTATTCTTCGTGCCATGGTCTGATAACAGGTGCCATCTAGAGCAAAACCAAAGCACACTCTGGAGTCACTCTCACTGCACAGTGCTTCACTTTTGGAATGTTCTCAGTGAAACACCCTCTCCTTCCCCACACCCAAGTGTAAAGCAAACAATCTCTGGAAAACAATGGGGCTGGTTCAGCAGTAACTAAACAGCAGATAAGCAACATTACGGTCCAAAAGTTTGAGTATCATTAACTATTTTTATCAGTTGCCGTACAGGCAGGTGACAATTGAAACAAAAGCACTGGCTCCGGTATGCTGTGTGTATTATTGCTGCCTTATGTGTAGGTCGACTTATCCCCTTACAGAGGAACGTCACTATGAGTCTTTCGACCGATTACCTGTCCTATGTTGAAACATTTCTATCCTGATGCACGGTCTCTTCCAGAACAAGGCGTCCATATCGACAGAGCTTCGACAATGGTTATCACGAAGATGATAATGATGTAAATCATATGCTAGGCCCTTCACAGTCAACCCAGGGAGATTTTGCAACATGTTAGACAGCCCTCTCTACCATCACTATCATCAAAACACAATCACGCCATGTGGCCAAAGGTTTGTGGCCACATGAACATCACACAAATGTGGGTCGTCTTTAAACTGTTACCAGAAAGTTTGCCACAGAGAACTAAGTGGTCAAAATGTGGTCCAGCACAACAGTACATGAAGACTTGGTTTGTCAAGGTTGGGATGGAAAAACTTGAGTGGTCTGCACAAAGCCCTGACCGCAATCCCACTGAACACCTTTGGGATGAATTAAAACACCAATTGCACCCCAGGCCTTCTCGTCTGACCTTCAAATGCCCTCGATAAAACCTCAATAGCCACACTCTAGTCGAAAGCTTTGCCAGAAGAGTGATGCTTATTATAACGGCAAAGGAGATTACATCTGGAATGGGGTGATGATCTGGTGTCCAGAACGTGGATTAATGAAACTGGGATATAGCTGATTTTTCTGGTCAAACATGAATTGCTTCTTCGTTTACCCTCAGGATCCCGTAATCTATTACGACATGGAAGAATTATGTCTTCATATGAACACTGTTAATGACTTAACTCTTAATCACGCAACATGGCATGCTGACTCACTCACTACAGTGCTTTATGGGGTGTCTTATCTTCCCCTGTGTTTCTTATCTAACATTTTTAGTCTTTAGAATTTGTTCTTTAAAAAAATCACATGTTGAGGGTGGATGTTTGCCTATCCTACAGTTATACATGTCACGAAATGAAAGACACTATCCACTAGACCCAACTGGGGAAGGGTGAAAGCTAACTTGTTCTTCCTCTGAGACACATGAAGCCATCCAGGTCCAACAATTCTGCATTACAGGGCATACTTGGAGGAAAGCGTTTTCTGCCGCCTTCCACATACATGAGCTCCCACACTCCTGCAATTGGCTATTGTTGAGTTTTTGTCTCTTGGCTCCTGGCTGTTGAAGGTTGTGGCATCATTACGGTTCAAACCTGTGATTTCTTTACAATAAGAGTTTCCTGTGATATCACAACACATAACCGTAGACACCTTTGTTTGAACAGAATACATGTTAACCAATAATATTCTTTTCCTTTCGTCTGTATTAAGTAAATGAGCTTATACTCTCGCACATGTTGTGGATACGTAACTCAGTTTTGCTTTAAATTAGTGCATCTGTGTCAGGTTTCGCTAAAGCATATAATGAGTTCCTGTATCACTGCACCGCATTGCAAAATGTTAAAGGGGGCATTGCAACATAAAATCACCATTTGATGTTCCTGTTCCTGTTATGTAATATTCTCTTTAGCACAACATGTACGATCATTTTGTATAGTTGCTGCTGTTCCTAGTTTCACAACTCTGCATTCTAAGGCATTGCATGACTTAAATAAACAATGTCCTACAGGATTTTGCTGAGTTTTTTCGCAGCTTGTGTAGGTTTATTTATATATTTATTTATTTATTTTATTTTTCGGCGAAAACTACTTGAATTGACGAAATTCTCCCTTCAAGATGCTTCATCAGTTTGAGTAGACGGTTTTCAACTAATATCTACAAAATCAGCGATGAATCCATCTTCCGGCTTCCGACTCGCATTCAATTCGCAGCAAGCTCCGAATAGCTCACAGAGAAAGGAAAGTGAGAGATTACGTTAGGAACAGGCTAACAGTGTTTAGTGTAATATAAACACATTCAACCTGAACACTTCTCTCCGGGGTTTTCTCAGTCATTATTTTCACGTTGCTCAGATAGATGGTGAGAGTTTCAGCCTGTGAAAAGACAGTCAGGCTGTGACCCCTACACCTCTTCGTAAAATGCAGCCACCGATCCGAATAAGCGTGAAATGGAGATTTCACAGTTGTGAAGTAATTACGTGAGTAACACTCAATTACTTGCTGTTAAAGCACAAGGGACTCAGTATGTGCAAGGGTCCCCCCCCCCCCCCAGGAATGACTCAACCGTGTTCATGTTGACCATCCTGTATAAAGGAAAACCTTCTAAGGTCATGTTAAACAGACTGGAATATGTGAACCGCTTCCTTTTTAATGCACGTTTCTGCTGGTGTGTGTGCTTTTTTCGCTCCTAGTCTGGGTGCAGAATAGGTAATTATGTATTTAGTCACAAACAATTTAGCTTGTATGATTGCTTTTATGAAGCTGGAGTAAACAAAAAAAACCCAACAACATAGATTTAATCTGCATCTTAAAACGCACAGCAGGCTTTTTGTACCGTGTCACAAATCAGGCATGAGGTGGAAGATAATTCATGAAGTACTAATTATCTGAATACCCGACAAAAATACGGTAGCAGAGCTGACCAAGAAATGGAAAAGGAAAGTTTTAAGAAATTTTTTTGGTCTTATTAGTGAAGGAACCGCTTGGTTATTAAGGAGGAATACATACAAAATATGGGTTTGTTCTCAGTTTAAATAAATACATACCGATATATCTGTTGGTTGTGCATGGCTTTAGTCGGATGTGGTAATGTGAAGCGCTGCTATGAAACAAAACAAAACATAACCACGTAATTAAATCGATGTCTTATTTATAGCTATGAATGAATCATTAATGGTTATGCATTGAAAGAGAACTGTCATGGCTGGAAGTGGACGCTCAGTGGTTAAGATGTTGGGCTACTGATCAAATACCAGGACCACTAAAGCTGGACTGTTGAGCCCTTCAGCAAGGTCCTTAACCCTCAACGGAGCTGATCTAGTGTGCAAAAATGATAATTGGTGTGCAAAAAATAATTAAATTATACACGTGACTGAATGGTTAAAAAACGGATCTTTCAAGTAGTCAAATTTTCTCCTATCCCTTCAGGTCCGTTCACAGATGTCGTCACGGCTAACCTGAAGCTGACGAACCCGTCAGACAAGAGAGTGTGTTTCAAAGTGAAGACCACAGCACCACGCCGGTACTGCGTACGGCCCAACAGCGGCGCCATCGACCCTGGCGCCTCGATCAGCATCTCAGGTCAGCTTCTTAAACCAGTTGTCAATCGTCTCATTTTACTTTATACATTTATAACCAAGAGTTATGTAAAGAAGCAGGGGGAAAAAAAGTCCAAATGTGTTTACATGCAAATGTTTGTGAAGTATTAATATTTCAGCTGCTGTGAATTTGAATTGTCAAAAGGCTGATGCAGTCCAGGGACTAAAATACCTTCAGCGTCATCATTTATTAATCAAACAACACTCAGATTTCCTAGTCTGAAATGGTGCTTTGTTTTAATGCTATTATGTACCCACAGCCTTCATGTGTATATAATAGGTTTAAGGTCACTGTTTTTGAGGTTTCCTTATGTGAAATTTTTAATGGGTTAATAATTACCATAATCAACTGTAGCAATGAAGTGCTTCATGTAAGAATTCCAGTCTGATTGTGTTTTGTTTTAGCATTTAGAATGATCACATTGATCAATATGATGAATATGAGTGTAGTTTCAGCGAATTATACTGTCAGGTTGAATTAGTTTGCTAATTTATTTCACTTATAAATATAAAATAAATGTGAAAAGTGTTCCATATATTTTTTCCTCCCCGATCCTTCTGAAAAAATAAAACAAAAAAGCGTCCTGTAAAACAAGAGCGTGGGGTTATTTAGTCTGTCACTGATGCAGTGGCTGAGCTACATTACAGGAAGTAGATTCAGATCTTCCATGAACATGTTTGGTAATTTGTTGTGATGATGAGGAAAATCAGTATTAAAAGTTTTGGTGGGAAGTTTTAGTCTGATTCAGCTTACTAAAAAATTTACAAACTTGTGTGTGTGTGTGTAAATAAACAGCACACTAAGTGACGGAGAAGCAGGTGATCCCACTGAGGTTAATGTTTGCTGTAGGATTTTTAATAATCATGTAGAGTTTAAGGTTTATTTCTTGAATATGGAATTCTTGTGCAAAGTTGTGCATAAGCTCAGGGACGTTTCTCATCATTTCTTTATTCTTTTAAACAGTAATGCTACAGCCCTTTGACTACGATCCCAATGAGAAAAGTAAACACAAATTCATGGTGCAAACCATCTTTGCACCGGCCGCCATCACAGACACAGAGACCATGGTGAGTATGAAGTGGAGATTTGTGTGAGATTGTATTCCTCCTTCTCAGTCAGTAGAGGGCAGCAAAGACTTTTCTGTAGCCATGTGTATTTTTTTTTCCCCATGATGCCTTGTGCAGGATGTGTGCAAGTTCTTGTGAGAGATAAATGCAACTTATTATTATTATTATTATTATTATTATTATTGTGGCAACTAAAATGACCAATTTGGGAAATGAACAAAAACGTTTAATAAGACGACGTTCTGCCCTTGTTTATTAAGTGGGTATGAACAGCATGGAAAGCTCATAGCAGTAAACTGAGCTTCAGTTGACCGTTACGTTATATCAGTTCAGATATTAAACATCCCCAGGATCTCAGTGACCATACCACGAAGCTTAAGTGGACATTAAAGATTCCATGTAGAACCAGACAATAGGAACAGGACAATAAATCACACCCAGGACACGTTTTAGTTTTGTCCGACTGAATGTAGCTCAGGATTCCATCCTGACGCCACTCCATAATAAACCCACAAATCCTTGACAACACCGTGTAATTGTTTATTAGCCAAACCTAGCAGAGGTTTTACACTCTGCACCTTGATGCATGTAAATCCTACATATGTTCAACACTGTAACCTTTTGTAAGATAATCTGTCGCAAATCATGAAAGAATTCCTCGGTCGCGAGTTAACATCTTCGGTCTCAGATGACTTGATATGATTTAGCGCCTTCGCAGTCAAAGATGCCCGACAAAACAAGTTCTGGCAGACATCTGGGAACGTGCGCGTGAAAGCCAATGTTGCATTGTACGACTATCGCAACAGGACCGGAATCGCACAATCTGATGTGCGGCACACGTGAACGTTACTGATCTCACGCAGTCTGCTGCAGACCAAGACCAAGACCATTTGACCAAGATTTTATTAGTATGGAATAAACTCCTAGTATTGCCGTTGTCTCAGTGTAAAGCAGAACATGAAATGCAGCATAAAATTGACATTTTATTTGTCACATACACAGTATAATATGTAAGGAAATACTTTTAAACGGTCCACAACATAAAAATATAGTCAATAAGAATAAAAAGCGAATAGAATAAATATATCCTATAATATAAACTGTATTTAAAAAAAAAATAAAAATATAAAACTATATTAAAAAATGAAATGAAATGAAAAAGCGAGAAAGTATATGGAAAAATATTTAAAAAAAAAAACAAATATATAGTGCACGCATGCTGTGCAAAACTAAATAAATAAAAAAAAAAAAAGAAATTTATTATTTTTTTAAAAAATCTATAAAATGTTGCTTATATTGCTCAGGAGAAATGAACCTTTATTCAGTATAGTACTTTTGGACTTAGAACTTTTGCAGCTAACAGCAAACAACCTCCAGCACTCCCTTAAGAGTCTCATCCTTAAAAGTTTTCCGAAGAACTGACATTTATTATTCTTTGTTTTAACCTTTTTTCGGTGTACACTGCTAAGAATCGGAACAGATCACCCAAAACATTAAAGTTAACAAAAGCTATTGTACCTTGTGTTGCATTGAGTTTTTTTTTTTAATTGACAAGAAGAAACAATACACACATGTACTACAGTGTCCTCTATATCTATAGAAACGTGTTGTAGACAGGAATAATATAAGGTTTCTTTGTCCTTCTGTACGAGATAGCAACGTTGAGTTCCGACAGATCCGGTCATTTTAGAAGCATTAACAAATTTATCGGTTTATTTAAAAACATAACTAACATGTTGGCAGATTTATTTGCAGTTCTGTCAAATATGTGGGCAAAAGGTCTCCCATCACGGGCAGAGTGCAACAGGAAAATATGCCGTTTAATAAGTTAATATCTGTTATTGAAGAATTACTGAAAGGTATATTGTCTTAACATTTTATATTGAGCCAAAGTTCCACTCAGGGATTTACAGAAAGTCTATAAGCATCGAAACCACACCACAGCGGTCGAGCTGATTTAATAGAATTGCGGGTGTTGGGTCTTATTCAGCCCTTCACTGCACCTGCACTACAGTAACGTGTCAGACATTTTCCTGGCTGCAGTTTAACCTCAAACTTGAACCAAAAACACAGAGTCAGTGGTATTTCTGCCTTGTTAGTCTGGGGGTGGGGTGGGGGTGGGGGTCACCAGTTTAAAGAAGGTGCGCTGGCATGCGTGCTTGTGCACAAGCTTGTGTGTAAACATGTGGTGTGTCTGATGTGTTACTGTTTCACTGTGACTGCTTGTATGATGTTTGTACGTGTGTGGGATGAGGTTCCAGCTGCTTCGCTTGTCGAGGCTGATGAATTGCATGTCTGTGTTTCGACCCTGCAGTGGAAAGACGCAAAACCCGATGAGCTCATGGATTCCAAACTGAGATGTGTGTTTGAGCTGCCTTCTGAAAACGATAAAATGGTGAGTACATGAGTAATGGAGGGATGGATGCGGGGAAGACACTGTAGGATAGGAGGAAGAAAAGAAGAGCTGAGGAAGATGGAGCATGGAAAATAACAAAATGGCAGAGAAAGTAGAAAAGGAGAAGGAAGGAGGAAAAAGGAAGGAATAAAAAAGAATGGAAAGGGATGGAAAGAGGAAGAGTGGGGGAAATTTGAGATAAAGGGGGGGGGATCAAGGAAATAGAATCAAGGAAAGTGAAATGGAAGGAAGGAATGAAAATTTAGGGATGGGGGGAAAAACAATGAAGGAAAAGAAGGAATAAAAAAGACAGGAAATGTAAGGGAACATAAGACTGGGGAAGGGATTAAAAGAAGGAAAGACATGTAAGGAAAGATGGAAAGGGTTGTATGAGGGAAAGAATAGAATTCAGGGAAGGAAGAACAGGTGACAAAATGAAAGAAGGAAGGAAAAGAACTGAACTGGGAGGAAGAGTATAAAATATTTGTAGGAATCAGTGAGGTTGGGGAGGAAGGGAGAAAAAGCTCTTCAGTGTTTCATGTCAATCCCAGCACCTGCAGTCTGCCATAGGAACCTCTGTACCTGTCCCTGGTGCAGCTGTTCCTGCCACTGGACAGGGCAACACAGCTACCCCCCACCCCCACCCTCTTCACCAAACTCCCAACGGCCTTAATGGTAGGAGTGAGAAACAGGGCTTCAGGACTGCCCCCCATTCAGAGATCAAGAACAGGAGAACTCACATGAGTGAGGGTCAGACAGGCTGGCAGGCAGCAAGGCCAGGGCTGGCACATGGACATAGCGTAGGTCAAAGGTCAATCAAGATGAGGTGGTGCACAAAAGTGAAATGTTTCATCAATAGCCAGGAGACATTCTGTAAAACATCTAGTTTATTAGGAGTCAGTGGCTGACCGTTTGATGTCTGTAACAAAGTAGCAAAAATTTGACCACAATACAAAAGCTTTCCTAGCCCCCTTTTCACGAGTGTGATGTCATCACGAGTGTCCCTGGCGATGGCCCACATCAAGCTGCAAACTAGTGTTAGTGCCACTCCCAAGTCCTGTCGCATTTGACTACGCGTCTATCTCTGTGTTTTTACTGGCAATCGTAGAACGATGTGGATGCTGTGAACAAGTCTGCCCCCGTGTTGGCCTCCTCCAAGGCGGAAGGACCCGCTGCACCCAAACCTGCCAGCGCTGCCCTGGACGACACAGAGATGAAGAAGGTTCTCGAAGAGTGCAAGCGACTGCAGACGGAAATGAGCAAGCTGCAGGAGGAGAACCGGCAGCTTAAGGTAACATCAGCATAGAGGCCAGAGCGATGAGGGGGTGGAGTTAAAAAAAAAAAAAAAATGTCTGAATCGTGTGAAAGTGGCCTCAAGATGAACGAACATAACTTGGAATTGGAGTTCATTTTCAACCACTTGGAGACCACTGGAACCCACAACAGTCTGAAATCTGAGTGGTTTATAGGCTCAGAACAATTTCAGATGTCAAAGTGATTTGACCGCTGCCTGCTTGAATTTGTCAGTATAGTGATTTAACTCCAATCAGTTATGGTAGGAATTCTGGTTAGGTTGTGAGATTAAAAAAAAAAATCTGTCAGAAATATTAAGGAGTATTAAAGATTAATTTTGGGTTGGTTGGTTTTGGGTATGTTACCATAATTTTAGCATTTAACAAATCTCTAGCTCTTCAGCTGACACTTTGAATTGAAAATCACCACTGCTGGTGACGCACATGTGTTTGAATCATGTCTTGCATTTACCCTACATTTTCAGGATGATGGATTAAGACTGAGGAAAGCTCAGCGACCCGAGCACACGGCCTCCAACTCCAGCTCTCTGATTGGCCGGGAGGTGGCCACCAGCTCCCTCCCATCACTCCTGGTCGTCATAGCAGCCATCTTCATCGGATTCTTCCTCGGCAAGTTCATCCTGTAGATGGACGAGTGGAGAGGAGTCTGACGTGTTTGCCTGCCTATCAACCGGTTCCAGAGAGAGGGAAAGAGAGAGGGAGAGAGAGGGAGAGCTCACATGGCCTGGATGAAAGGAGAATGTCTTTCTGTTGACTTTGCCATATCATTGGTAGCTGGGCCAGCGGCAGAAACACACATCTGTGCGGCATCATAACGTCCTCAGCCTCACACACTGTTAGTCCAACACGAGAGAGAGAGAAAGAGAGAGAGAGAGGGAGAGATGGGGGAGACTAAGAGAGAACAAAAAGAAGGAGCAGAATTTAAGGCTCTTTTTCCCTCTCTGTCTCTTTTTATTCCCACACCGTACTTTACTTTGTGATCTAGACAGAAGGTAATTCAGCAGACAAGCTTAAAACACAGCATTGGTTTAAGAGAGAGTGATGCAACCATCACACAGAGAAAAAAAAAAGACAGGACACATCTCAGAGACCCAAATTCTAAAGGTGTTAATATAAATATTTTTGCCCTTTTGCATCACCACTAGAACAACCACCACCATGCTCCTCGCTCTCTCTTTCTCGTTTTATTAAAAAGTTCAATGGAATTTTAGGTGTCTTGTAAATGTAATTTTAATCCTTTTTAAGAAAAGGAAAAGCAACCTCAATCAAAACAAAACAAACAAACAAAAAAAGACCTTGTGACCCTTTTCATCCCCGGCAGCCTCAGAAAGACGGCAGATATTTCTACCCTTCGCTGCCTCTCCATTTCCACGGGAACGTCAACAGTTGGGCTGGGATCAAAGATGCCTCCTTTTGTACATTTGTCTTTTTTCCTGTCCCTAACGATACCAATGCAGACTTTTATTACTGTTATATCATATTATTAATATTATTAATGTTCTTTATTTTCCCTCAATACAAAGCATTTATCCCTACTTGAGGCAAATGTTGACTGAAGTTCGAGTCTACACCTCTCCTGTCCTGTCCAATGCTATTCAACATTAAAGAAATAAATAAAGTGGGAAAAAAAAAACCTCCATTTGTACAGCTGTGGGTTTTTCCCCAGTCTTTGTGTTCTGTCTGATCTATCCATGTCCTTCTCTTCTAGACATATGTGCGCACACACACACACACACACACACACACACCTAAACCATCATGTTTAAGTTTCCAGAAGAATTTCAGATGACTATCTTCCATAGTCTCCTTGTGTAAAACCTTCAGGACTGACTTGTATATATGTGTTAAGACTTTCTGCAATGCTGACCGTGTGTCTTTTTAGGTTGGTAAGTAACTAGCAGCCACATTTCATGGTTTAACCCTATATCACAATATCTCACCACAATATCTACAATACTTGAAGGACTAAAAGAAAAACCTGTCAGGGTTTGGTCTCCATAAGATAATATGGGGTTAAAAAGTGAAACATGGCTAGTATCAAGGCACATTTGTTATTACCACAAATAATAATTTTAAAAAAAATCTCATTACATATAATCCATTCAAATATTTTATTACTACTCTTACAATCCAGTTATTAGGACACTGTCTGTCTTTTTAAGGCACTTGCAGGTAATGATGCATGTAGTTCAGCTGTGGATCTACATAGGCTTTAGTGACAATATAGTACTCTGTATCAAAAAAATCTATAATGCCTCATAACCTCTGTCACAAACAGTATCATATTCAACTCTGCTTGCTTTTTCAGCAAACACAATTTATACCAGTGGGGGAAATTAATATCGCCGTTTCATTTCCGATCCAGTTCTGGATCAAACTGCAGTGAAGAATGTCAGTTTTTGGTGGAACATCCCGAAGCCACAATTGCTTGGAATATTCTTCATGCCATAACCCAATACAGTATGCAAAAATGATAGCTTAGAGCACGCAAGCAGACATCAAGAACCATCAGGAAATCAGAACTGGCACTTGTCTGCCGCCCAGTTCCAACTCTACTCCAAACTAAACATGGACAACATTTTTTCGCTTTCCTGTTTCATGGATGAAAAATAAACGTTAATTTTTTACTGTCCTGCAAGAGTTCATCACCGACAATATGGTATGCTGCTGTTCCCTTTCAAGCTACACAACCCTGAATTGGTTCATTTTGTCATTTCAAATGCACTTGCACACACACACACTCATCATACCATAGAAAAATATCTCTGTTAGCATACAGTAAAGGTTGAGAAAATAAACAGGAAACCCTCTTTGATGAAGCTGATAACATTTTTTTTTTAGAACCGTACAAGTTGCCAGTCATGCTTGATTTTTTTAAAGTGCAGTTACTGTGGTGCAGCAATTTCAGTTCTTTGCAGTCTGTTCAGTACAGAGACAGACAAATGACATTCTGCCTCTCTACATGCTTCTCCATCTCCATTGTAGACCAGAAACCAGAAAAGTGAGCAGAATGCCCCAAGTGCGTCAAGTAAACTTGTTCCCAGATGACCAGAGTGCGTTCTTTGATATCTCTGGTCCTCCTTGTGTCAATATGTACAAAAGATGTACAGAAATATCAGTTCAGCTTCTGGGGTTGTCCTTTCAACCAAAGAAGTACATAATCAGCATGTTTAATCCCACAAGGACCACAGTTTCCATCAAGTAGCTTTGGTGAGCTGGGTAACAGCTGTTATTCAACTTTTGCTGCTGTTTTGTATGGTGACCAAGATTGACCTCTGACTTCTGGCTGTTGGCTGAGCACTGCACCAGAGGCGTCTGGTAGGAGGTGGCCCGTTTGCCAGGCCGACTAGGACTGGAGCCGTCGCTGGGGCGCTGGCCGTTGTAGAGCAGGTAGCGGCTGTGAGCGTCCTGCTCCATGCGAAAGAGCTCGTACTCGGTGTGTGGGAGGCGGATCCCCAGCGCCATGCAGCCATTGGTGTGTGTCACGTCCTGCTCCACTCCAATCTGCCACGAGCCTTGAGCACCACAGTCATTCCCATCAAAGATGTTCAGGAGAGATGTAGTGCCAGGGTCCATTGGTACCACCCGCATGTGAGTCACTACAATCAGAAAGACAGAGTTAGATACTATTTTCCATATTTCATTTTACATTGATGTCTGGATTGAATTCCTTTAAGTATCAATGGTCTAGTGTGAGGATCCCCCACACTAGGCAATTTTTGATCCACAGAGTACCCTGACTACTCTGGGCTGTTGAAATCACCCCCCCTGAAAACTCTGCATCTGATTAAAAAAAACAAGAAGAGTTGATGTACTTGCAGTGGCATCACCAACCCTCACAGTCCTTAAAAGACTACTTACAAACTGACAAACGACAAAATTTACCTACACTTACCCTTAAAGACAAACTCAGTTCCACCCATGACCTTTGTTGAGCGCACGCCATGGCTGTACCTCCCCCTGGCAAAGATGCTGAAAGTTGGGTGCTTGCAGATGGGATCTGAGTAGTGGTAGTAGTGACCCTCCCATGTGTTGTTGTTATCATGGAAGAAGAAATGTCTTGTGAGGAAGAGTGCGTCCGGGCGAACTTCGCACCGCTGGGAAACCCACTGGCCATGAAGGTCTATGGCGAGCTCAGGCCGTGGCGGCAGGATCGGAGGGTGGAACTCGTCTGAACGTGAGATGATCCTACATGCGATGCAGTTCTGCTCATGACTCTGAAGGTGGGGAGAGAAAGATCAGAACTGAGATCTCTACAAATTTCACAGCTAGAAATGGTTTCTATTGATCATGCAGCCAATAGTGTTCCTTAGTTCAAAGGCATTAAGTGGTTTGCAAGGGACAGCACCCACCTACCTCACCACTTTCTTGAGTTTTATGTTCCCACCCACAACCTGTGATCTGTTAACAATTGACGTCTAGTAGTGCCTACTCAGTGAGGCATGAGGTCCCTTGCCAGAACTTTCAAACTGACTGCCCCTTAGTGGTGGAATGAACTTCAACCTCACTTCGGACAAAAGACCTAATTCTTCTTTTAAAAAAACGCTCTTACACCTCAACTCTTTGGACCTTGATCCTCTAGCATTCTTGTATGGTAGCATTAGTTGTATTGTCCATTATATTTATCCTTTGTGTTGTATTTAATGTTCTATCCAAACAAGAAGGCTCAGTATATGACGCTAGGAGTATATTTTTCCCTTTAAAGGAATTCAAATGCTCAGTTGATTTTAATAAGCTAACAGCAGAATGTGAACACTTTTTTAAAGACTTTCCCATATTATGGCCATATGGGGGATTATCACGTACAAGAATGTAGACATAATTGCGTGAGAAAAAGAATGGAAATCCTATTTAATCACAAAACTAGTTACTGATGCAACTGTGTTTTTATAAACTCCAGATAACCACCGGGGACAGCGTCCAACACCTGGATACTGAACTGAAGGAAGTTCTACAGCAGGTTAAACATTCTAAACACTCGAAGAAAGGATGAGAGAAAAATGAGAGACAAGTTATCTGCTAGTTTTAGACAAAGATTACTTGTTGGTTATACTTGTGGTATCCATACATCTGTACAATCAGCACAAATTTATGCTCTTCTGTGAATAATTAGGGTTTAATTCATGAGATTTAAATATTCATGAAACCAGAGGTATCAATATTTTGAACAGGAAAATCCTAGCATGCAGAGAGAGGAAAAAAATTTGCACTAAAATAGTGGACAGTAGATACGATGGCTATTTTTCTCAGCCAAGCAACAATAAGAAAAAAACAAGGCAAAGGATCACTACTGAATAATAAGAACAAAGATACCACACCCACTTGCTGGCTTACTATATTGGCTGAAAAGAGTGTGGCTCATGAATTCTCAGGTCAAATGTCACCAGTGCAGAAAAAAAAAAAGTAAAAACAAAAGTGTCTTTAAAACATCTCAGGTCATTTCCTCTCGAGTGAATTGGCTGTTCTGGCATTTTATTAGTGTTTGCTCTGAAATTTTTATAAGATGTATTGGCATAGAAATGAATGAAATATTTGTAAATGCTACGATTATATACTGTCGGAATTGCTACCTCTGAGAAAACATGGGAATATGTTTCCCAGAAACATCACCGGAATTCATCATCCGCCTTTAGACGTCTTTTAAAAGTTGAGTTTAATGCGAATGGATTATCAGTTGTTTTCTCAGTATATGGAAATGTTCAAATTCTAGTCCAGGTTTCTCAAAATGTGGTGGATAAAGATTACATGAAAAACACTAGAAGCTCATGCTTTTGCATTGAGGAATATGAAACAGTGTGTGTCAAAGCTGAGGTCAAGCGAAACCAGCCACATGTTTAGACTTTACTAGCAAAGAGGGACTGTGAAACGGGATCGTCAGGTTTTGTTCAAATGCTTCAACAGGCTGCAGCGTCTAACAGACCCATGCCAGTGTGTGTCTGAAGGATTGTATATTCTGTCTGGGAAAAGAAAAAACAGTTTGGACTTTTTAGATAACTGGAGAGTTGGGCATATCTTACCGGAATTTAGTATTTATTTTATTTTATTTTATTTTATTTTATTTTATGGAATTGCAGTAAACTTTGGGCATATTTTCTTTCCTCCTGTACTTTAGTGTGCAAAGCAAAATATTTAATGATGTGCTAGAACAAGGCGTCTCAACTCCGGTAGAGACTACAACACAGGAAACAATGAAAAGAAGAAAAAAAAATGACAGACTGCATGTGTGGACAAGATGTGTTCACCCCATCCTGCTGATGAAGATTTCAGTTGATGAATCCCTGCTCTTCTGGCTAACCTCAGACTTAGCAATGCAACACATCTGACAGCATGTCTCACGCTCTTTTCCTCTCTCACTCCGCCTGGCTCCAGTTTCTCTTTCATCTAGCCAAAGCGAACCAAAGTCATTTGGAAGTTGTGATTGCTGTAGTTAAACACACCACATAAGAAAAAACGACGTGTATTTTCCTTTCGCGTTGCTTTCTGCACCATTAAAACATGATAACGCCAACATCTAATTTGTGCGCTGACTTACCCAGTTGTGCCAATCAATTAACAATCGACAACGCTTCCAGACTGGCTCGAACTGGTTTTGGGTTGGGATGATGGAAAGCAGTCGCAGAGGAATGGGAAACAAGAGGAAAACAGTTGTGACTGCTGCTGGCCTCTGCCCATGTAGCTCTGATCCACCCAATAACCGCAAATGAACAGAGTGGCACTCTCAAATCCTCTGAAAACAGATCCGGAGCTGGGCACGAGCTGCTATTTGTGATTTATGGCTGGAATTGTCATTATGGCAATAAAACATCTAAAAAAAGGAAAGAGCCCTCCTCCCGTGGATGGTGGAGTTGTTAATTAAATGTCTTTTATTCGTGGTTCTGCCATATTTGGCTGATGTGGTCACAACACATCCAAGTGTAGACCAAATCGTTAGGCTTGATTAGAATGAAAATGAGTGCCACATGCTTCAAAGCTCATTTACGGTTGTTGTGTTTTGTTTTCTTCTCCTGTGGCTTAGTCGTTAGAGCAACTCTTGTTTGGAATTCCATGTGGCTGGACTGTGCAAGACCGTTTTTAATGGCACACATTTATGTGGACATCTTTTCTGTAAGGCAGGCTTTCTGTCTCATTTAAACAGATCTGAAATTATAGCAGACACAAAAAGTTATGGGCTTTTGGAAAAGTGGGAACGTTTTCCACATATATATATATTTTTTTAATTTATACTGTACAGTTCTTGAGTCCAAGGCCAGCCAGCTCATTTGTGGTGATCTTTGCTGTGTTTCTGAAGCATCCCATATAAAACACTTGAAAGGCGTTATATTCCATAAACTCAAAGGCCAGTCTTGAATAAGCCTCTTATTTTCGTATTGTGGACAAAGACAGAGGGAGAGAGAGATGGCTGAGAAACGGAAAACTTTCCAATACTGCCTCAGGCATGCATGAAATCAGACCTGGAATGTGTTTGCTGGAATAATTCATACAGCCGCGTGAATTCTACAAATACCACATGTTGATTGCTCTGGGAGATAGGATAGGGTTCACATTCGTGTCTTTGCTTGGAAGAGCTTAACACGGTGAAAAGCTTGTTGTTGGACATTGCCGTTCCACCCTGTTCGCTAAAACACTGACCCTATGCTGATCTGTTAAATGTTAAATCTTCTAAAACAAGGCTTGGTTTATTTAGACAGCTGTTTAACGCCGGGCTGGTGTATGATGTGACCTGCGCTATGACATGTATCCAAATGAGACAACTGCTGGACAGGAATGCACACACATGTCTAAGGGGATAAGGAGACAGACAATGTGAGTGATTGTGAAGGACTAAAGTATGAGCCAAAGTATAAATGGGCTGAAATGTTCATCAAAGCTCAAATCAGGGCAATTTCACTGTCGATTTATTTTGAGTGTTTGACATAGCAGTGCCAAAGTGTGGTGAACAAAATCCAGTGGTTCTAAAATTTTATTGGGAACTTTGATCTTGTAGAGGGTTCATTTTATTGAGGTAAACAGACTGAAGTGGTTGATTTAACTATGCTTAAAAGAAGAAGAAGAAAAACACCCTGACTAGACCTAAAGTTGTGACATCCTTCCTTCCTTCCTTCCTTCCTATATATATATATATATATATATATATATATGATCCCATATTATAAAGTGACATTTGGTCCATCCAATTTCTGTCTTAACAGCTGGAGAAACCATATATTTCACTTTCACTCATGCACACACAGATACATACAGTATATATATTCTTAAACCGCCTTCCAGCAGTTTTTAAATGCACATATGGAAAAGTTCATTAATGCAAACATACTGCATGCACAAACACTGACCTTGACGTTCTGCAGCGGTGGCTGATAGCTTGAGGGCCTGTGGCTTATCCTCTGGTGTGGTTCAGTATCGATATCACCTAGAAAGAGTTCCTCCACAGGCTGCTCCATGTTCCTGTTCACGTATTGCTTCTCGACCCGCAGCAGCTCCAGCTCATGCATGGTGAAGTTCATGTCCCGAGTGCAGTTGCAGCTTCCTTCTTCACTACACAGCTCATAACTTTTGTTCAGCTCCAAGGTGGCACCTTTGGTTTCCTCGCAGCTCTGTGCCATACGCCTGCTCAGCTCCTTGGCCATGCCTGTACAGTGGCATACCACCTGGATTACAGGTAGAGAGAAAAGAATACAGTCTCCTGGTATCCCATTTACATCACAATAAACCACACTGCTAAAGGAGACCAGGTTCAAATTTAATCACAGATCAAAATCAATATCTGTAATAGTCTTCAAGGTCGGAATGTAACCATGACAGTGAGAATAAATAACGCCAGTTTTAATCCTTTGCTATTTTCTTCACTACACTCAACAGAAGGAAAATCTCATTTTCCAGTTTACAGAGTAAATCCACAGGTGCAGTAAAATTAAACTTATCCAGGGTATGTGACCCAGTGAATTTGCTGGTCGTTCATATCAGTGTTCCTGGATTTTTCAGGTTTCCATCTGGAAGAACCCTTAAATGTTCCATAAACATGTTTCAAAAATGGTTTCATGAACCCTAATCCTACACCAGACCAACAGTGTGAGGACCGTTGTGTCTCCAGTTCCCCACTCACAACTTTTAATTACCTCTTAGCCTCCGATTTCACCTTCTCCTGTCATACATGACCTCTCATGAAATGTTTATAGAGATTTTAGAAAGAAAAATAAATCTTGGAAGGAAGTAGGAGAGATCATTTGTTCCTCTGGTGAGTGTATCTTGATAGTACGCTTAGCATGCTTTGCTAATCTGCCAATGAAGTTAGTACAAAGCCTAGCCATTTACACACTGTGGACAATTAAGAGATGGCAATCATCCGACAATGCATGTCTTTGGACTGGTGGGAGGAAACCCCCCAAAACACAAAGGTTTAATAGAGTTACAGATTTCTTTATTTCGGTTTCCCATTGTGCCGTCTTACCTGAATACGGTGGATGTGGTAATCAGCCTCTGTACCACCGCGAATGACCCACGAGGCCTGTCTCATGTGCACACGGCCCTGGATCACCAGCGTGTAGGTGGGAACTGTGCAGTGGTTGTCAGCGTAGTAGAACTGGTGGGCCTGAAATGTGTAGTTGTGCTGGAAGTGGTAAAGGCGGGTGATAAACTCCGGGCCAGGACGCACCTCACAGCTGCCATAGCAAACAGAAAATGAAGGGTAGAAGCAAGGTGTAGACGGAAAAGGAAGACAGACAGGAAAACACAAGGAAAGTTAAAACTAATTGTACAAACTCACATTCTTTTTCCTATTAAAGCCCTAAAAGTCATAAAAAGTGTTAAAAATGACTTCGTTTTAATATGACACTACATGTGATCTCTGACAGCTGATGGCTGATATCCCTATGAATATTTAATGTATTAATGTCAATTAATTTTTTTCAAAAATGACATTTTTTAAAGTGTAAAATAGTACATTTTATTTATTTTTTTATTTCACTGCGAAGGCACTGTCACTTTTAAAGATGTTTGTTGGAAAATTATTTATTTATTAAGAAAATAGCATGTAAAATATTTAAAAATAAATGATATATATAATTACACTATTTTTTTAGATCCAAACTTGGTAATTTACATTTTGGGAAATCTTTTATGAATTATTATTTTCATTAGGTATAGAAATGAACAGAAGGTTTCCTAAAAACAGAGATTTTGAGTTTTTTGAGTATTTTGTTTTAATAAAAAAATATGTTTTGTTGTGTTTCCACTCTAGTTATATGTATATAATATATATCCAAA
Organism: Hemibagrus wyckioides; assembly: GCF_019097595.1. NCBI lineage: Eukaryota > Metazoa > Chordata > Actinopteri > Siluriformes > Bagridae > Hemibagrus > Hemibagrus wyckioides. The sequence continues at coordinate 15,546,289 of NC_080729.1, read as the reverse complement.
AATGACTAATATGAACAAAATAGTCATTACTATCTGTGAATTTATTTCCGCAGAAGAAGTAAACAATCAAGCTATAATGCTAAAGAGAGTCTCTGCAGTGTCTGTAACAGATTTTCCAATAAAATATTAACGTTCCAAACAAACCATGAATGCCAAAGTGGGAAGATTATTCCTGGAATAATCCGTCGTTTTCTTCATTTCCTGTACAGTGTTAAGCATGTATTTTCATTTTCTATCACTATTACAATTCAGCAGCAGGTCTGATCTCAGGTCACACCCTCACCTGGTGGACACCCAGTGGCCCTCTATGTTGGGGGGCATCTGCACGGTAACACGAGCGCCATTATGGAGACGCTTTAGCATGTTCTGGCACTGTGTGTCTTTGGGCGGCCAGCTCAAGCTCTTCTCCAGAGCCAGACGAGGTGATCGTCCATCTGCGACATACAGAGATGAGCCCACTGTCCAGCCTGCTGAACACACAAGCACATCACACACAATCTTTAATCTATTATATATTAAAGCACTGGTTATTAATTAGGATTTGCATGCACAACATTCTCAAGAGTTTACACATAATGGTGCGAAAAACAAAAAACAATGAGTCAGGAGTAGTCCTGAGAATGGAAACATTTTTATTAGAGAGATCGTAGGAGAAAAAACCAGACTGATTCGAAATGACAGGGAAGGTGACTCAAATAACCACCCTTTACAACCAGAGTGAGCAGAAAAGCATCTCAACATATTAAAACTTAAGAGGGATAAGTTGCAAAAGAGGAAGACCACATCAGGTCCACTCCTTTCAGCCATGAACAGGAATCTAAGGACACAGTGAACACAGCCTCATCATCTCCTCTCATTATCAGGTACATCACCTCTGATACATTATTGTCTTTAATTTTGTGTTAATCTTGGACACATTTGTTAGCTCCTATTCGACTACAATGAACTCTGTGGTCACCATGAAGCCCCAAAACAATGGGGAATTTAGAGGCTTAGGCAAACTTATCTGAAATGAAACAGCTTTAGAACCTGAGACTTTTGGGTAAACATCCATGTATGAGGATGTAGTTTGTATACCAAGATTACTGTAGGTTTCCTTATTATTAGGGATGATTGTGTGCCAATGCTGGTCATAGACCATGCTAGTGCTACTCTCAAAACTTTATCTATTTTATCGAAAACACAGTCAACATTCAACACTTGAGATCTCTCTAAAGAGCTAAAATATGGTGTAGCCATGAACACAGGATTATCTTTCATTTACATTCCTGGTATTTGGCAGACATACTTATCCAGAGTGACTTACATTTATCTCATTTTATACAACTGAGCAATTTAGGGTTAAGGGCCTCGCTCAAGGGCCCAGCAGTGGTAGCCTGGTGGACCTGGGGTATTAGGTCCAAAACTGATGCCTTCCATGATTCATTTGCATGTCAATAACATGCAATATGCAATAAACAGGCCAGGGATAAGCAAATAATATCTCCTTAGGATCCTAAAAGCTATCTTAATGCAAATTTCAGACACAGATGTGGCTGAATGGTGAAACTCCACTCATATTTTGCACTCTTTTCCTGATTTGTAAATAATAGCTGAAGCAGAACAGTTGACACTAGGCTTTGGAGAATAATTGTGAGAAGATTTATGACTTTAGGAGTTACAGGTGCAGATGTGTGGCCTGCTAGACTGCAGCTATCTCAGCTGTCTTCCTCCCCTTCTTATTGAAAGTCATTATTTATGGAAATATGCAATGTGTTGGAAATATATAAAGGGAAATCTTTTTACCACAAAAAAAAAAAATAAGTAAAGTATGACAGTATTGAAGCCTTGCTGAAACTTTTGCATTAAGGTGAGTAGTTTGAGTTATAATCAGTTATAACTGTGGTGTTATATAAGTGCAATATTAGCAAAGTGGCAAGCTTTGAATTTTGCTGGATGGAATAAACATATTCTTTAAGGCTGTTGAAATGTCACACATTTACAGGTTAATTATTAGAAATACATGGATTTTATTAGGGCAGGAGTTCTGTCGTTACTACGACCGATTCATACAAGTAAGATCTGTCCCGATTACCAATAAGTATTTATAGGATGTTTGCAGTGTCATCAGACCAAGAGGCACATGTGTAAATTTCATCATCATCATCATCATCATCATCATCATCATCATCATATCCTCAGTGTAAACTGAGCGGATTGAATTTTTAGAAACAAACCCTTGCAGGGCTTGTTTTCATCCATTTTTTGTTACATGTTAATAAAACATATTTAAGCTACACCTTTATCGAGGAAAACAGTAGATCTTGGGGTATATTTTATTATTCGCCACTTTCAACAAGCGTTCAAGTGACTGGACAAGACACATTTAAAAAAAAAACAAAAAAACAATAGGTCTCTCTATGCTTTAGAAAAAGGCATACAGGTTATGATGGAAACTTTTCCAACATGTAAATTCATAGCGGATATTTATATTACCTGCATTTATTTCTAAGTAAAAAACAGCATAATTTTTCCAGACATGAGAATTTTCAGTCCATCAAAAATGATGCTATTGCACATTCAGACAAAACATTATCTTTATTTTCTATAAAGATAGTGAGCATCATTCTGACCATTGAGGAAAAAGCAACAGTAATCCTTCCTGAAGCGATCTGAAAGCTGATAGAGGAAAGGTGTGAGCGGAATCTTGACCCAAATGACCAATAAGCCCCTTAAAAGACTCATTCATATCTCCTAAGTGTTCTTTAGTCTTTGCATCCTCCTTGTCTCCTGTCTGTCTCTCTCTTTCTCTCTCTCTCTCTCTGCACCCTGAGGCCATACCGGCTCCATTTGCACCTGCACCTACTCCCACTCATCAAGCCTGCCAAGTGAATAATTCGAAACCGTGATATCTGAAACCACTGTGGAGAAGTTGGCCACTGCAAAACCCGGAAGGCTTCTATTATGTAAACACACAGCGATAACATGAAAAGGCAACCTGACATGTCTGCTTTTGGGAGAATTTCTAATGGCACGTTAGCACCCTGGTCTCGTCATTGACTTTTTTTTTTTGAGGAAGGCCTGGGATTTTATACTGAAAGCATTTTAACAGAAAACCTTGCTGCTATTAATCCAAAGGTTGATAAGTCTGATGTTATGTTTATATCCAAGGACTTATGAGGAATCTGATCCAAGCTGACTCGAAGAGCCCAAGAGAGATGAAAGGAGATTTGATATTGCATGAAGCTTCATGAACAGAATAATGCTAGTACAGTGATGATCCACTGGAATAAATAGGATCATCCTCTCATAAGATCGCCAGCATTTTGAAAGCATCCATGATGCCAAAACCTACAGTATAAATACTCAGTGGCAATGAAGCATGGAGAATATTTATGACCCATGACCCACATAGGGTATTTACGATCTACTGGCGTCCTGCAGCCTGGGTACAGAGAGTTCACGACTGGACGTGACTTCATTATAATTCCCATGTATGACTCTGCTGCCAGGCTTTGTCTACTGTACTCTTCAACGTTAGCAGTGTATCTGCAAATGAGATGGTGCCTGACCCTGCCTGGTTTTCTGCTTTCGTTAAACAAATCTGCTTTTTAAAATCCTTCATATGAGGTTTAATTGTCAAACCTCCATGCCTGGAAGCCAAATAGCCCCTTCTACTCCAGCCTGAGGCCCATAACCACTTTTTCCCAAGCTCTAATTCAAAGCACCCACTCAGTTCCCCACGCTTTAACCACCAAGAACATTTCCAGTTGGACAGATCCCACTGGTGAGCTAACAGTCCTGGGATGGCTGACAAACGGACGGATGAGCTTCAGGACTGGTGAGGGAAATCCAGGACTTCTGTGACATGCTGCTTTCCTTCTAAAGCACTTTTCCATGTCTCCCTTTATTACCGTGGGACAACCTGTCTCTGATAGCTGTCTCTCAAAACACCTTTTATTAGTCCTGTGTCAATACAGGTTATATAAACACGTTTTATGTATCCACAGGAATTTTACTGAATGTATAAGAAATGAAAAAAGATCTTAATGTGCACAGGAGTAAGTATATGTATTAGGTTACATTGCATCATGTCTGTTTTGCTTAGTGTCTAATTACATCTGGGCTGAATATTAAAAAGTTTTTATACATGATTAATGTTTTCTTTATAATTTTATGTGCATGTGCCAGCAGCATAATTATCTTGTTTATATTAGTCTATTTCACAGCTTTAGCTTTACGTAACATCTCAGCTCTAGGCTGCTCCTTTGGTTTGTCTTCAACCTTATCCTGAGGTTCCCCCCCCCCATAAATTTACAGTGCGCTCTAATCCAGCCTGACATCGGCAGTTTTATGGGTGCCAGGAAAGGCTGCAATAACGTGCCACTTAATTGAACGTTAGATTCCTTTAAACACACTCGAGAGTTAAGTGGATTTGAAAATATCGCTTTTTTATCTCTGGGCCCCATTTGAAGTGAGAGCTGAATGTTTGGCCTCTGGCTGTCATTTCTAGCAGATGGAGCAGGTCAAAGGCAATGCAGTAATCTGTGTTTCCCCTCCATGCCAGGCCAGCATCACAGTGAAGCCTGCAACTCTGGGATGACCCTCGTCTAACCCAAGAGCCCCGGGGAGAACACTTTATTGCTTTCTCTTCCTCTGAGAAGAAATGATTTAAACATAATCTCCCTTTTGAACCTCTACAGTATAGAAACTTTGCTCTTACAAATGAGAGCTGCAGGCCTTCTTAAAAAGGGAAGAAAGTCAGTGATGCAGAAGACTACCTCTGTGTCCAGCACAGGTGGTGTTTTCCCTGCACACGTCAACTCCGTAAGTGCTGGTAATTATCTGATTAACTGAATCAGGTGTGCTGATAAAATACTAAAATGTTCAGGACAGGACCAGAAGGTGCTCGTGAGCGCCCTCTGTGTGCCCTTACTAAGCCTGCTGAAGCAGACACAGCAGCAGTCTATGACCCAAAACCTGCTTGGATATTTAAAGTCAATTACTGCAGACAAGCTGTTAAGTACAAGACAAGACTGTAATGCAGTAACATTAAATCCAACAACAATAAATTTGTCGTAACGTGTCTTTTGCTATTCATTTAACTTAAGGTCAAGCAGCATTGGAGAGTGCAAACAGTTACCTGTTTTATGTGTATAGTATACACATTTATAAACCATGGTCAATTTTAGAAAGACCTACAACATGCAATCCGATGATTTTGTCATGAAATATCATATAAATTTGTCACACACACACACACACACACACACACCCAAACATCACCAAGGTTCGAGAAGGAACGCAGGACTCAGGACTCTGTTTAGAAGGTTCACTTTTCACTTTGCCAGACCAGTATTTTCATCTTTCCAATCAACAAGTGATTACATTTTGAAAAACCTTTCCTCTTCAGATTGAACATATTTCCAGACACGGATCGAGATGGATCCTTTGCAAAACAAACATGATCAAACATGATCTACAAACTAGAAACACTAAAAACCAGGATACAAAACCATGATCAAGTGGATCAACATCATGGGAGTGTAAAAAGGAACAAATTACTGAAGCTCATGTAGCAGTAAAGTTATGCAGTAATTGCGTAACATGTTTTGACTATAAGGCTGCACAACCCATGACACCATTTGTACTTCTTGTAACGCAGACAAAAATGAAAAAATAAGATTTTGCTTTAGATATTGACAAGGTACAGCAGTTTATGATGTGATGCCTGGCACATTTTAAGCAAAACATTGTAGGATGCAAAGAATCTAATATGCGATTTGAGGAAGATGAAAAGCAGTTTGTTTGTCAAAAAACAGCATTATAGACACGACAAGAATAACCTGTGAATGAAATAAAAAATGCCCTGATGCCTGATTACAGCACAAGTCTTAATGATAATATGGAGAAAATCTTCTATTAAACCAGTGTGGGTGGATGAAACATGTTCCGTCTTATATCTGATGAATATCTGATCATAAATTATGATTTAGGGCAGTTAAATACACACCCAAGTGAGTAATTTCACACTGAAATGTGCTTACTGAGTTACTTCATGCATGCACACTCTGACATTTGCAATATGCACATTTTGGGAAGTGTCCAGTAGAATTATTATCTAAAGATACTGGGCATTTAAGAGCCCTAAAGGTTTTGGTTTGTCTCTCTGAGGAACTGCACGTTTGAGAAAAAAGTAAGAACTATTTAGAAAGCTTGGAGTGTTAAATGTCCCTATGAGAGTAACATGGGAAGCATGAATGAGTGGCTCGGACTCACCAAGCGTCACGAGCAGCAGTGTTACAGTCATGTCCATTCTCCTGCTGCTCCTCATGGTGTCTTCATGCAGATCCACTTTAGTGCTGCCAAAATAATGCAAAAAACAAAAAACAAAACTCTCAAAGAAATCGCTGGAGACTCTGCAGGTTCACAGTGAGCCTCCCGATCCTCGCTTGCTGAAGAGTCGACTCGTAGCCCAGCGGACAAGCGCGCGCGATGTGATGAGCCGAAGAACCGGTGATATTTGTCGGTGTTTTAAGTGTCTGGAGTCGTTAGACCGGGTAGAAGAGCAAGCGCATTGCAGATGAGCTGAAAGATAACTCCCGTTAGCGAACTCTCAACTCCAAGTTGTCCATTACCACTGGAGGCTGCTCTCTAAAACTCCGAGCCTTTTGCTAGTGACAAGCGATTCGATTCACTTTACTGATCCGACTCTTTTGAACATACTGTATTGCGATAACTGAGTCGACTCATGCGAGGCTTGATACGTTTGATTCACCAGTCAGAGAGCCTGCTAATTCTAAGTAGAGTACTATTGTTAAAAGTCCAATGGCAATACAGCTTAAGCAATTTATTCCCTAGTTTCAGTCCTGCTTTACAAACTGTATACATTTACAAATGCTATTCACTGTGTAAATATACGTTTTAATTTTACAACTTGTCACAGTTGTAATCACTAGGATAGGACAGACGTACACTAAACTTACACAAGTTGATCAATGAAATCCAACATGTTTTAAAACTCTGCCCTTTCAGCAACATTTCGTCATTTGTGCAAAATATCAATAATGTTAAAGTTGCTATATTTAATGTAATATAAACAGAATAATCTATGAGAAGTGAGCTGCTGGGATTCTGCGATTATTCATGTTTACATCTCATATTATTAATATTATATTTGTATAATATAAATTTGGCATGCATTATAATTGAGATAAAATGTCAGTCAGTACCTATTTACCTTTACCATATGAGATAAAATATAGCCAAATTGTACTGTAACAGGTTTTATTTAATTCCTACGTATTAAGGAATAAATTAAATGAATATGGACATGTAAACATTGTGCACTTCACATTTAGGTGTTTGCTCTAAAACACCTAATCCAACTCATCAGCTCATATTTACATAATAAAAAATATGAATTGTAAAGAGCTGAAAAACTATAAATATAGAGTTACTACATGAGCCGGATTGGAAACACTGGACTATTGTAAAATTACATTACACAGTTATATTGAGTAAACGTATATTGCGTTAACATAACCACAGTCAAAACTCATTTACATGATATTAAACATGAAAACCTTTCGAAAAACATTTCTCTTAAATCTTTCACTTTGTATTTTGGTTTTAAATGTTGGAATAGTACAGAGAAACGGAAAGTGCTCCACTCTCACTATCCTATCTAAAGCCATTATGTTTTCTCCTATGGCATTAACAATATTGTCGAATTTCTAAACACAGCAGTGCCTCGGGGAAGAGATGTGCAATTTCCTGCGACTGTGATAACTGTGTGACCATATGGAAGGGGAAAAAGCACATGCATCCAGAATTTGGGTTTGGTTTCTATGTGTTCAAAAGACTTTAATCTCACAGTTTGGCCAGAGTTGGACATGGGCTTTTTTTCCTCCCTTGCTCTTTCTTTTTCCTTTTTTTTGTCTCTGTGTCTCTCTCTCTCGAGACCCCGCAGCTGTAAAAGTGAGAAAATAGAGAGGCCGGAATGGTGTCTATAAAGTGGTGACTTCATGCATATCTGTTTCTGTCAAACTTGGTTTTTCGCCCTCACCCTCTCCATTGTTCTAACTAAATGTTTTTAGTTTGGGAAAACCACAGGTATTAGAAAAAAAATTGCATCCACACCCTTTCTCTCTCTCTCTCTCTCTCTCTCTCTCTCTCTCTCACACACACACACACTTTCCTGCCGTGTTCTCTAGTGAATAGCCTTCTGAGATCACAAGTAAAGACAAGCTGAGATAAAAAAAAAAAAAAAAAAAATCCCACTTGGCAGGGATGAAAAAAGCCTACAGAGCTTATTATCTGTGGATTTCCAGTGACCTCACTCCCAATATGAGCTAACTTCAACATGGAGACTTCTCCTCTAACAGCAACATCAGTATGGACCTTTAACAATAAATCAGTCCACATTCTATCCTGTTCAAAAATCCCTCTCATGTAGACATTCTTGCATTGAAAACATAATGCCTTGTTCTAGTCAGAATTATTTCAGCCAAGAGCTCTGTGTAGGTCTGAGATTGTGTATTCAGGGTTGGGAGCAGTGTATGTGTCTAAGGCGCGGCGTACATTCTAATTTATCAGTTTTATTAGTCCACGTCCGTGGTGGAGATCCATACAAGAACTGCAGAAATCCATAAACACCCCACATCACACGTGACCTTTGCGGTGGAAATCCGTCTTAATTCAAAAGATAAAATAACAGAGAAGTCGTGTACAAGGAACAGCAAACTTTTATTCTCTGCAGAGAGACGTGAGAGAATCAGCACGGAGAGAGGTACTTCCCCTTTCTAGCATTCTCCTTTAGCTGCCTGTACTTTCTGTCCTTTATGTTTTATTATTATTCATGCCATATAAGAAATTTTTGTTTTTGTTTGCTTTTTTCACTTTTTTTTTACTGAAGTTGAAATACACCATGATCAGCATGTGACAGTCACACACACACACACACACACACACACACAGAATAATAAAAACCTTAATTTTTCCATTCCACCTTTGACCCCTGCTCTTTGATTTTTGTGTGTCTGTGCGACCTGTAGCACTGATCCATGAATTGCTTTTACACACCCTCTCTGAAGTTTTAACCCGTATGTGTGCTTCGAGAGTCAAAACAAACACCAGCCTCCTGCCTCAGGCACTAGAGATACCTCTGGGATGAGTTCCTCGAGCCTTACTCAGCACTTAACACCATGGCTAATTCTGTATGCTCCACTTAAGGCACTGTGGTTCTATGGTTCTCTGAACACTGTTCACTCAAACAAACCCTGGCAGATATACAGAGTGAAAAGAACAATAGTTACACATCCATCTATCCATCCATCCATCCATTGTCTATACCCGCTTATTCCTAATTAGGGTCCACAGGGTTTGATGGAGCCTATCCCAGTGCACATAGGCAGGGGTACACCCTGGACAGGTCGGCAATCCATCACAGGGCCACATATAGACAGACAACCACACACACTCACTCATATGGGCAATTTAGTATTACCAATCAACCTGATGTACATGTTTTTGGACTGTGGGAGGAAACCGGAGTACCCAGAGTAAACCCCCACAGGCACGGGGAGAACATGCAAACTCCACACACCCTGCCTGTTCGAACCCGGGACTCGAACCCAGGACCTTCTTCCTGTGAAGGGATGTAACCAAAACCAAAAATTTTGAATGAATAGAAAATGAGTTCAAAACAGATAGAAATGCAGATATGAAGATTATTATTACTATTATTATTTTGCCAAAACGGTTGGCAGAAAGGTCACTAAAGGCTGATGTTAACTCTGAAGGCTGAAGGCTGATCTTAACTGAAGGGCCAAACAATGGAATTTTCACACAAGTTCAGCATTGAATTTCATTGCCATGTGACAGTCCACAGTGATGATGAATTGCTCACATGAAAATAGACACTCAGGACTACAAGTATTTGTAGCTTTTTTGTAAGTATTTCTGTCTCTCTACCTAGGGGCAGTGTATTCGATGAAAAATAAATAATTTAAAAACAAAACCAGTTGAAAGCCAACAGTGTTCTGACTAATTTTATATCAAACTTGCAGAAATTAAGTAATTCAGTTGTTTATACTGATTGAAAATGTCTGATAAGACCCATGATCAGTGAGTGGTGTCTCAGCCCATCTGTGGTCTAAGGCAAGGGTGTCCAATCTTATCCGCAAATGACCGGTGTGGGTACAAGTTTTCATTCCAACTGAGCAGAAGCCATTTCTGAGTCTACTTAAAGACTGAGTCTTATTAAACAGGTGGAATCAGGTGTGGCTTCTGCCTGAATGGAATGAAAATATGCAGCCACACTGGCCCTTTGTGGATAAAACTGGACACTCCTCATAGTTCATCACAGTGTAAAAGAGCTCTCTTTATTTTCCTACAGCTTTTAGAAGTCAATTATTTAGTCAGTCACTATTGATTATGTACACTTTTTTAAAGCTGGATGAAAGGTGAGAAAGATAGCAAGATAAATCATGCTAGTTTATTAGCTAACATTAGCAGAATTATACGTCAGAATTATAATTTTTTGGAAAACAGAACAGTAAATGAGTAAAAAAAGAAGTGGGTCCTTCTTTTTTTGCTGATATTGTCTAGGTTTGATTTCTAAAATATATTTCTGTCTGTTTGTCTGTCTTTTTCTCTTTCTCATAAAATCATGATTAAGAGATTTTAGCCCACACCCAGCGTCTCTAATTCAATTTATTGTTTGGGGGATTTCGTCTCCTGTTGCGTTACCATGGAGTTTGTCACGGTATCACCCTCCCTTATGGACGCTCCGCTCTGCTCCACACATCCCCTCGTTCCCTCTTTCCTTCCCTCTCCTTCTTTTTCCCAGATTACGGATAGGCAGAGGCCAGGATCCGGAACAATGCTCAAAGAGAGAGGTGGGATTTAGCAGCCTGGCTTAGAAATGAGAGAAGAGAGAGAGAGAGAGAGAGAGAGAGGGAGAGAGAGAGAGAGGAAGGGAGCAAGGGAGACAGAGCAGTCATGGTGTGTTAACCATGTCTGTGTTCAGTAATCAAAGCCTCTGCGGTTCCTCTTTCAGAATCAGGATATGCCTAAAGAAGTTATACACCAGGGTTTCTATAGAAAGAATAGTTAAGTATGCTTATACTTTAAGACTCTGTACTTATAGTGAAACTTATACCTTATACAAATATTATGTAATACATTGTAGCACAGAACTATTGAATGCCTGGTCACAAATGATTTATTTTCTATAACAGCAGCTTTGAGAGTAGCTCCATCTGCAAGGCAAATCACAGGTTATATTAATGTGCTCGCTCTAATGCACTGTTTTCATAGCAACAATAACTAAATACACAGGAACTTGTCTACATAATCTAAGGCTACTAATGCACAACAGACTGAAGTCTAAAGAGATGAAATAAAATTAATAAAAATTTTTATATATATATATATATATATATATATATATATATATATATATATATATATATATATATATATATATATATATATATATAGAGAGAGAGAGAGAGAGAGAGAGAGAGAGAGAGAGAAATAGATATAGACATATAGATAGATAGATAGATAGATAGATAGATAGATAGATAGATAGATAGATAGATAGATAGATAGATAGATAGATAGATGGCAAAGTTTTCCTGTACAGAGATTTTTAAGTATTAAATTAAGTATTTTCAAAACTTCTTTTTAAGGTTTCTGGTCTATATACACTATATTGCCAAAAGTATTCGCTCACCCATCCAAATAATCAGAATCAGGTGTTCCAATCACTTCCACGGCCACAGGTGTATAAAATCAAGCACCTAGGCATGCAGACTGTTTTTACAAACATTTGTGAAAGAATGGGTCGCTCTCAGGAGCTCAGTGAATTCCAGCGTGGAACTGTGATAGGATGCCACCTGCAACAAATCCAGTCGTGAAATTTCCTCGCTCCTAAATATTCCACAGTCAACTGTCAGCTGTATTATAAGAACGTGGAAGTGTTTGGGAACGACAGCAACTCAGCCACGAAGTGGTAGGCCACGTAAACTGACGGAGCGGGGTCAGCGGATGCTGAGGCGCATAGTGTGAAGAGGTCGCCAACTTTCTGCAGAGTCAATCGCTACAGACCTCCAAACTTCATGTGGCCTTCAGATTAGCTCAAGAACAGTGCGCAGAGAGCCTCATGGAATGGGTTTCCATGGCCGAGCAGCTGCATCCAAGCCATACATCACCAAGTGCAATGCAAAGCGTCGGATGCAGTGGTGTAAAGCACGCCGCCACTGGACTCTAGAGCAGTGGAGACGCGTTCTCTGGAGTGACGAATCGCGCTTCTCCATCTGGCAATCTGATGGACGAGTCTGGGTTTGGCGGTTGCCAGGAGAACGGTACTTGTCTGACTGCATTGTGCCAAGTGTAAAGTTTGGTGGAGGGGAGATTATGGTGTGGGGTTGTTTTTCAGGAGTTGGGCTTGGCCCCTTAGTTCCAGTGAAAGGAACTCTGAATGCTTCAGCATACCAAGACATTTTGGACAATTCCATGCTCCCAACTTTGTGGGAACAGTTTGGAGCTGGCCCCTTCCTCTTCCAACATGACTGTGCACCAGTGCACAAATCAAGGTCCATAAAGACATGGATGACAGAGTCTGGTGTGGATGAACTTGACTGGCCTGCACAGAGTCCTGACCTCAACCCGATAGAACACCTTTGGGATGAATTAGAGCGGAGACTGAGAGCCAGGCCTTCTCGTCCAACATCAGTGTGTGACCTCACAAATGCGCTTCTGGAAGAATGGTCAAAAATTCCCACAAACACACTCCTAAACCTTGTGGACAGCCTTCCCAGAAGAGTTGAAGCTGTTATAGCTGCAAAGGGTGGACCGACGTCATATTGAACCATATGGATTAGGAATGGGATGTCACTTAAGTTCATATGCGAGTCAAGGCAGGTGAGTGAATACTTTTGGCAATATAGTATATATATATATATATATATATATAAAATATATATATATATTTTAACAAACCTTTAAATAATAAGAAGGGTCTTTAAATGAAAATAAATAAAAGAAATGTATTTAATAAATAAATAAATAAATAAAAATTGTAATCCTCCAAATTGTTGTGGTGTAAGAGGAGGATAAACACTATGGGAATTCACTGGGAAAATAATTATTTTTAAAAAGCTTGGATAGTAAAAGTAATGGTAATTTGTGTCAGCCTTCATCACACCACCCTGTAATTCGATTACTTTCCTGTAGCAGTATGCCATGTTGTGTTTTGTTCCTTACACATACACATTTTCCTTTTTTTGTCTCTCTATCTCTCTCTCTCTTTCAGCTTAAATGAACAAATATTTTTCTGTTCCATCTTATATAATTGTTTAAACTATCCAGACAGTGTGCTGTGGTGACTGTTGATATTCACCTTTCTGTCCATCAACACCTGTATTATTGCTTGTAAGTTGAACTTGTCACAATGAAACACTTGCTTTTCAGTAAAACCGGACATTCACCTTTCTGTCCTGCAGCTACTGTACGGTTGCTTTGTTGCTGAACTTGCCTCACTGAAAGCTGATCTTCTCATTCTCACTTCCTAGCTGATGGCTGCAGGCTTTCTTCAAAACTTTGCCTGTATTTCGTGCCATCCATCTTCCCTTAAATCCTGACAAGTACCTCACTCCAAGCTAAAGAGAAACACCTGCACAACAGGATCCTCTCACCACCATCTTTTACTGCACAGATGATGGTTAAATATACTGGCTTTTCTCCAGACATACTATCTTGGATGAAATCCAGATTTTTTTTTTCATCTGACCACAGCACCTTTTTCCACTTTGCTAGAGAATATTTAAAGTGCTATTTAAGTAAAACCTAACTGAGACTTAATGTGGCCTTGTAAAGTCTAGGATCTCTTTCATGCAGGAAGAACTGTCGAGAGATTGTAATATTTCTGTCAGCTGGACCAACATTTGACATAAAAGCTGTAACTCATCAGGTTTACGTTTACATTTTTTAATTTCTTTTTTCCCAATTGGCTGATGCTTTTTTCAGTGTGATTTAGAAGTGAGACAGGACACAATTCAGGCTCACAGATTGACAGTTGAAAAGTTAAGACTCCAACTCTCAGCTCGTCCTGGGATTTGGACTCATAAACCTTTGAGACACCTTAGCAAAGAACCACTGAGCTTTTACTGCTAATGCACAAGTAAATCTCAACCTTTTCACGCATTAGGGTTAATATACAGAATCGACATCTCCAAAAGTTACATGAATATAAACTGGTAAAGTTATTCATTTTCAGCATTAGGTTATGTACTCGATGTAAAAGGATTTTCATTTACGGCAATTGGCAGATGCCCTTATCCAAAGCGACTTACAATTTATCTCACATTATACAACTGAACCATTGAGGGTTAAGGGCATGGCTCATAGGGCCCAGCAGTGGCAGCTTAGTGGACCTAGGATTCAAACTCACAACCTTTGGATCAGTAGTCCAACACTAGCAACCACTGCATTTCAACACAAACACTTGCCTTTAAGCCTATACAAAAAAATCAAGGGGATAGAAAATGCAGACTGATGGACCACCATAGCCCTTGGCTTGCTCATTAAGGATAAATAAAAATAAAAAATGTATATAATTTATTTCCTAGACATACACATTTCTACAAAACTGCTTTGTGGCCATTTCTGTCGTTAAAAGTGACATACAAATAAAACAAAACATTTTTTAGAGTGAAAAATTGTGCCTACAAATCATCAGACAGTGACGCTGGACTCAACACTGCTTCTCGCTTGAACTGAAATCTCACGAAAAAAAAAATGCTTAAGTCTAAGGATAGAATTGCAAGTATCAAAAGCACACATCTGTTTTTGCTAAAGTCCACCCCACGTGTGTAATTCTTGCACAAATGTCCGAGTAGCACTTGCCTGAGTGTCTGGTATATCTGATTTCAAAATACTGATACGAATTTTAGTATCAATTTTGGAAGTCCTCAACACACACGCTTAACTCAAATCTAAATAAAATAAAAATGAAATAAAATCACCAAGAAATGACATCCAGTTAAATATCTATTTTGAAATATTTCTTATATATATATATATATATATATATATATATTTACGAATTTATATGAAGAAATGTAGCTATGAATTAAATTGTGTGTGTTTTTTTGTGTGCCATTCGTGTCATTAAAATGAGATGTTTGTGGTCTTTAAAAACAAAGAAACATGGACATGTGTTTAAGCACAAGTGATATTTTAACTCACACATACAGAAAATCACGATGATGTTTATTATGGAGACTTGCTTTCCATTGCATTTTTATCATAATGATATTCTAGTTGAGCTGAAAAGAGCGTAGACATTTTATTGGTCTTTTATACATTGCCTTATTTAGACATATGGTACTGCTATGTATACAGAACATGTCTGATCCGAACAGATTTTTCTTGTACTTTGACAAAGAAAGATACTGCATACTGCAAGTGTGCAGTGATAATCAGCATATAGAAGAAAATAATAATCATCAGCAATATTACGCGGAGGTTTTGAACTTTCCGGAGAAGCAGATAGCTGAACAATAAGCCCTCAAAGCTAAGAAAGTAAGTAGGAGAAAGAGGAAGAGGGTATGAGATCAACACTGTTTGGCAGTCAACAAGCCAGAGCTGAGCTTCAGTATGGCCAGCATCTGCTCAGAGCATGGCTGAGACTTGTTTAAACAAATCCAGATTTAGAGAGAGAGCTCAACGAGAGAGAGAGAGAGAGAGAGAAGGTTCTGGTGATGTGGACTTACACAATCTTACCCAGGTTCACAAATGTTACAGCAAATAAAAATATCTCAGAGAGAGAGAGAGAGAGAGAGAGAGAGAGAGAGAGAGAGAGAAGACATCTAAAGTTCCATCTTCCTCACACCACACCCTTTCAAACATCCCATTGAGAGAGAGAGAGCGAGAGAGAGAGAGAAAGAGAGAGAGAGAGAGCTGTGACCCCTCTTTCACTCACATTTCGCTCTCTGCCATCCACTGCCAGATCCCTGCTCCAGAAATGGAATCTCTCTGTAGTGTGGCCACAATCCCACAATGCCCCACCACGTCCTCCCTGCACGGTTCAGACCTCCGTGGGTGAGCTTTGTCAAAGCGTCTCTCTTTCTATCCCGTTTGATGTGGTTTGATGGGAAGATTTGCCCCAGCACTGGATCTGCATCTGAGCCTTCGTCTGTTCTCTATTTAACAGGTGATGCCATTCCTATAAAACCTGGAGTGCTCGCTTTGATGCTGATGTTTACAGTAATTGTCTGATTGCTCCATGTTTACCTGAAACAGGAAAACTGTAAAAGGCTCATTTTCTTAGCTTGCTTACTAAAGTAATACAGAATTCCTAGATTTAATCCACAACAGGAGTGGAAAGTAACAGAGAGCAATTACTTTTGTTACTGTACTTAGGCACATTTGAACATTTTTTCCCCTTTTTTCTTTCTACTTTTTACTCTCTACATTTTCTGGAAGCCATAATGTGACTTTTTTTTTTCTTTCTTTCATCAGGCAGCTTAAAGCAATTGATCCAAATTCCAAACAATTGTAATCTCTAACAGATGTGACCAACAAGAACATAAGGGCAAATGATCTCTTCATGTATAGATTTATAAATTTCTACACTACATGCAGTAGACATGAACCTAGCTGTTAAATATTAGCATACAAACATCATGCCAGCTTTAAATGATCCTTAGTTCCTTTGCAAGTTTCACTAATTCATCAACAATGAAGAAATTCACTGTTTGATATGAAGCATAGCCTCCTTGACTTTATCCTTGTGTCCAAAATGCTAATGCTAATGCTAATATGAAATGCTATGCTACCAGGACACCTAGTAAGCTGCTGTAACACAATAATTTCCCTAATGGGATCAATAAGGTCTATCTATCTATCTATCTATCTATCTATCTATCTATCTATCTATCTATCTATCTATCTATCTATCTATCTGTCTGTCTGTCTGTCTGTCTATCTATCTATCTATCTATCTATCTATCTATCTATCTATCTATCTATCTATCTATCTATCTATACCTACTTACTCAATAACCAATTTGGACCAATCAAGTACCAATTTGGAATTTGGAATAATTGATATTCTATGCTATTGATATTGATATTGTAACACAATAATTTCCCTAATGGGATCAATAAAGTCTATCTATCTATCTATCTATCTATCTATCTATCTATCTATCTATCTATCTATCTATCTATCTATCTATCTATCTATCTATCGGTCTGTCTGTCTGTCTGTCTGTCTGTCTATCTATCTATCTATCTATCTATCTATCTATCTATCTATCTATCTATCTATCTATCTATCTATCTATCTATCTATCTATCTATCTATCTATCTATCTATCTATACCTACATACTCAATAAATCAAGTACCAATTTGGAATTTGGAATAATTGATATTCTATGCTTAGACCAGCTATTTCTAATCAGAAATAAAATCTTACATAAATAACAGCCACAAATCCTCAACCTAGGTAATGGACTACCTGGAGATGTATAGGACTGCTGTGTAGACTATGGCGCTGGCTTTGAACTACTGTTGCGATGGTCAGTTTTGAGGTTGAGTCTTTATCATTGAACATTGGATTGCTTTGCTTGGGCAAGACAGAATTAGTGTTAAATTTATTATGAATTCAGAAACTACGCTGATTTATAAGTTCAAAAGCCGGTTACACAACTTCACTTGACTAAAAATAGTTGTAAAAAAGACATTATTTATATTTTGAGTCTGGATCCTTCTGGATTTTTTCCTCATATCATCTCAGGGAGCTTTTCTTTGCCACCGTTGCCTCAGGCTTGCTCAATAGGGATAAATATAAATTTAATTTGAAACTTTTTCATTTGTCTTCTAATTTTTAATATTTTTCTTTGTCCAGTTAGTTAGTTAGTTAGTTAGTTAAAATTGCTATACAAATAAAACTGAATAGATTTGAATAATGAGAGATCGAAGGGCAGTATGCTGACTTTAATTATCCAGCAGGATTCTATGAATCTATGAATTCTATGAATCATCAGCAGCATTCATTTGACTAAGAAAGCATTTTTTGTAATGATTTTGGAGAAGGCGAACCTATTAGCCTACTAAACCTATTCATACTACATGGTGAATATATGGTTTCTGATCAAGTCCACCTCCTTCTATTCCCTCCTGCCTTGGTCAATTTTGATTATTGAAACCAGGCATGCAAAGAATGCAAAGAAACGCTGATTTTTGTCAGAATCACTGACCCTTTCCCAATACCTGTACTTTAATCATTTTTGATCACTTGTTTCTTGCACACTACACTTGTAGATAAGGCTCACACAGTACATGATGTTTTATCATGAGAGATAATCACCCCCCAAATCCTGCTTTCTGAAAAACAAATACAAGAGCTGTTTTGTACTTATTTTGTACAGAAACAAAAAGAGAGAGAGAGAGAGAGATAAAAACGTGGACGAAATGTTCAGAGACCTGTCTGTTTTGCAAAGAGTACTGGAGCTTCATTGTTATGCTTCATTTTTGCTGTTCCTAATAAATAAATAAATAAATTTGGTATGACATGACAAATAATTTCTTGTTGAAGCATTATTACTGTGTTTACAGTTTGTACTCGCCTTCCCACGCAAATTGAAAGAAACTGGATTCAGGGATCAGGCCAACTTCATATAGACTTATAATCTATCCAGTGGTAAATGTATTTAACACCAGTTATATTTAACACTATATTAACTATTTAGCATTTGCAGACTGTCAATCATTTATGTTAAATTGCAAACTTGTCTTTGTCCTTTAAATGTCATTGGTCAATACACACTAGTCCAGGAGTGTTGTTTTAAGTCTCTCAGATTTCATTAGCGTCCTATTAGCTATATATAAATACTATAGGTGTAGTATTTGGGGGATTTTAACCCATAAAGGTCTGATAAACTCTTCCTTGCTCATTAGCAGACTTTACTCAGATCCAGGAGTGATGAGTCTCTTTCCAGATGGTTCTCTGAAATAGTGTCTGTGACATTCAACATACTCCTGTCTGGATGATGACTCAAATTTATCACTATCAAATTTAGACTATGACGTGGCATCACATGGTGAAGAGCCAGAGGAGATAAAGACACTGTCAGTGTTAGTAAAGTGTGTGTGTGTGTGTGTGTTTGTGTGTGTGTGTGTGTACATTCATATGTATTTTGATTTGTTACACTCCAGATATGCCAGTGCAATCATAAACATTTTATATGATGAAGGCTTAAATCTAGACAGAAAGACGATGGCGTTGATCCTCCAGATTCTTTCTCAGATATCTAATAACAGCAAAACATCTTCCATATGAGACTTTTCATGTGTTCTGACTGCTGAATATATGTAATTATACCGCAGTATGTACAGGACAGTCGAGCAGGCAGGAACCTGCAGTTAGCTCTGTGTGTGTGTGTGTGTGTGTGTGTGTGTTTACAGAAATGTGGCAGTCTGTAAAGATACCTTCAAAAGATGTTATCATTTGGGGGAATTCTCCAGTGGAGGTTTGGAGTAATGTGCACTGTAATACTGTAATTAAAAGCTAAATAATTATTAGTCTCATATTTTTACTATAAAGGCTTACAAACGCACAATATACAAAAAAAAAAAAAAAGATTTACACAGATCTGTAAGCATATAAATAAAGTAAAAAAGAAAGAAATTAACCAACCAACCAAATAAAAAAGGAAATCCAATTTTGTTGGCTCTTTAATCAAATTTGTTTGGTAAAAAAAAAAAGAAATAATAAATGTTGGTAAGCTGTTATAATCTTACTGTGGTGCAGGAGGAATAAAACATTATTAATGGAACATAATTGTAAAAGTCACAATATTGCAGTTGCCTCTGCAGTGTTGTTGATTATTTTCTTGAAACAGCATGTCAAAGTTGTTTTATAGATGTTGTGTATGCACAGGAAATTCCATGTAAATACAAAAGTGTATCTATTTTACAACTAAGTCTCTCCGTTTTGCTTAAACCTCAGGTGATGTAACCTTCAAGCCTTAATGTTGATGTCAGTGAAGACCCTCAAAGCTGATCTGTGCATGTCAGGTGACTCTGAAGTGATTCACAGTGTGACCTAAACCATGTGCACCACAATAACTTCCATAAGTGCAGGCAGACTGTGTCTTCAGTGAACGAAGATTTGTCCCAGACTCCTCTCGTCCTTTCTTCCTATGTGTCTCTTCAGTCGTCTCTCTCTCTCTCTCTCTCTCCCTCCCTCTAACTATACGTCTCTTCAGTCCTCACTCTTTCTCTCTCTCTCACTTTGTGTCGTTTCAGTTCTTTCTCTCATTCTCTCTCATTCCTCTTCCCTCTCACTGTGTCTCTCCCTCTGTGTCTCTTCAGTCCTCTCTCTCTCTCTCTCTCTCTCCCTCTAACTATGTGTCTCTTCAGTCCTCTCTCTCTCTCTCACTCTCTCTCTCTCCCTCTAACTATGTGTCTCTTCAGTCCTCTCTCTCTCTCTCCCTCTATGTGTCTCTCCCTCTAACTATGTGTCTCTTCAGTCCTCTCTCTCTCTCTCTCTCTCTCTCTCTCTCTCATTTCCCTTACCTCTCACTCTGTCTCTTCAGTCCTCTCTCTCTCTCTCTCTCTCTCTCTCTCTCTCTTTCTCTCTCTCTCTCTCTCTCTCATTCCTCTACCCTCTCACTATGTGTCTCTTCAGTCCTCTCTCTCTCTCTCTCTCTCTCTCTCTCATTCCTCTACCCTCTCACTATGTGTCTCTTCAGTCCTCTCTCTTTCTCTCCCTCTATGTGTCTCTCCTTCTAACTATGTGTCTCTTCAGTCCTCTCTCTCTCTCTCTCTCTCTCTCTCTCATTTCCCTTACCTCTCACTATGTGTCTCTTCAGTCCTCTCTCTTTCTCTCCCTCTATGTGTCTCTCCTTCTAACTATGTGTCTCTTCAGTCCTCTCTCTCTCTCTCTCTCTCTCTCTCTCTCTCTCTCATTTCCCTTACCTCTCACTATGTGTCTCTTCAGTCCTCTCTCTCTCTCTCTCTCTCTCTCTCTCTCTCTCTCTCTCTTTCTCATTCCTCTACCCTCTCACTATGTGTCTCTTCAGTCCTCTCTCTTTCTCTCCCTCTATGTCTCTCTCTCTCTCTCTCTCTCTCTCTCATTTCCCTTACCTCTCACTGTGTCTCTTCAGTCGTCTCTCTCTCTCTCTCCCTCTAACTATGCGTCTTTTCAGTCCTCACTCTTTTTCTCCCTTTCACTTTGAGTCGTTTCAGTTCTCTCTCTCATTCTCTCTCATTCCTCTTCCCTCTCTCACTGTGTCTCTCCCTCTAACTATGCGTCTCTTTAATCCTCTCTCTCTCTCTCTCTCTCTCTCTCTCTCTCTCTCTCTCCCTCTCCCTCTTATTCCTCTGCCCTCTCACTCTGTCTCATGGTCTGTCCCTCTGTCTGTGCAGCATCAGATGCTCTGGAGCCTGGCTAGAAGCGGAGGCTTTAAGCCTACATACATAAATAAAAAACAGCCTTTCATGCCAGTGCAGTTTACTTTTATGTTCCCCTCAAAACCTCCTAGTGTTTATGAGAGAGCAAATATATTCAAAACATCTTCTAGCCACAAAATTAGTTCTGCTTAAGCATGCCCCATCGGGACCCCAGTGCTGCCATGGAAACGAAATGTTTCTAATGTAAAACAAATATTAGTGCCCAACCTCATCCTCTGTCCAGCTAGCTATTTTCTTGACATCTTATTTTGAGATCTCTCTTTTTGTTTTATTTTTCATCGGGTCTGTTTGTAATGTGGCTTTGTAGTGGAGAAACCACTGTAGTTGACTTTTTATGGGGAAAGCAGTAAAAGAACAGAGCAAAGAAAAGGAGGTGAAAAAGAGAAAGAATGGACTTCTCAATGTCCAAACCTCTGGTTATACACAAGGCCACTACCGGCATCTAAAATCTCATTACTGTATGATTCATGGTCCTTCACTGATACTTTTGTGTTTTGCTCCAGTCAGGAAGCCATATATCACTGCACATGACCTGACCACATAAATGGCAAGACCAAGTTAGAAGAGCCTCATGGCAGAGAGAGAGAGAGAGAGAGAGAGAGGCATGTATCACAGTATACACTGTATATCAGTAGATCTTGGGAAAAAGCCTCTTATCTTGGTCAGAGGAGTAGCATGTGACAGTGTAATATAAAATGTGATTAACACTTAAATCTCTAAATTTTGATTTTATGGCATTTTGAGGAGTTTCCAGATACTTCGAGTCGGTTCAAAAGTACGCTGTCTAGGATATGCACTGAATCATAAATAACTATTAATAAACCAAATTTTATTTATATACTGGGTTTGACCTTAAGCCAACTTTACAAACTATAAAACATTGAATAAAAGAAAAATAATGGAATTTTTTTTTTTAATGTTTTTCTGCTCACTAATACTAAATAAAGAGTATTTAGTTAGCAAGAAAACATAAATGATGCTCACTGGATTTATTATTATTATTATTATTATTATTATTATTATTATTATTATTATTATTATGATTATTATTATTATTATTATTATTTTATTTTTATTTTTTTCACCTTTCTCTTTGTAAACTCTAGAGAGTGTTGTGTGTGAAGATCCAAGGAGATTAAAGTGACCTGTGGGTGTAGATCCTCTAGATATTTCCATTTATATCGAGTATTTTTGACTCTTCTAACAAGACCTGCATATAATTCATGAGTAAAAATAAATAATAATATCAGTTCAAAAGCTCTTTTATATATAATAACCTATGTGTCTTAAATTAACAGTGACCGAAATATGTGATACTGGGGTATTTAAAAGATTTCACTAGGATTTTTTCAACGTTGAGACATCATTAAAATGGTTAATGATTAATTCTACTATAGAATGTTTCAGATATGGAACCGTTTTATTTTTTTCCAGTCTGGTCTCAGGGAAAAATTTATGGTTATGTTTTACCGGCAGCAGTATGGCTCTGATGGTGCATGGAAACCACAAAAGCTTGGTGCAAGCAAGATTAACCAACAAAAAATAAAAAATCTTTTCCCCATTTTTCAGAGTGTTCTGTTCAGTGTTTGGCACAGAGGTCGTATTTATACCTTTTTCATATTGTATAAATCCAGATAAAAGAAAACCTTCAATTTTCATTCTTAAGATTCATAATAGATCAGGCTGAAGTAACCAGCAATTTTTATGTTTAACATCAGATAAAATCTCCGAATAACAACAGTTTAGATAACTGTCTCCCGGCTAATTTCATCCTTTTTAAGTTTAATGGTTGTAGTTTTGACTTTTTGTGTTGCACAGACAAATATTTTAAACCCTTAGACATATTTTATATGATTTTTTTTCTCAGTCTGTTTGAGGCAATCATCCATATATTAAAGTGAATGTAGGTGACTAGGTTGAAAAAAAAACAAAGCAATAATAATAATAATAATAATAATAATAATAATAATAATAATAATAATAATAATAATAATTTAATTTAATAATAATTGCATAATAATATTATTTTAGTATTCATTGAGCCATTATTGCGCCCGAATATTTCGTCTAGCCACGATGTCGATGTGTTCAGTCTAATATCCTGACCATCTAATGACGCATCATACAAAATATGTAACAGATTTGAAAAGCAAATGGTATTCATCATGTTATTAAAAGCAATTCATGGATGTGGCAGTCAACGCTGACTCTGCAGATACTTTCTGGAAACAGCTGGATCCATGTCTTTCCCCCTGAGACCATGGGACAGTCCTTTTCAACAGAAATCTTTCAAGTTTATTGAGAACAATATGTTTTCAAAGCCCCAGGCCTTGGTTAGGAAACACAGAATCTGTCTTCTGTTAAGACCGTGTTCTATCATGAGAAGAAAAAAAAACCCAAAAAACATCTTATTAAATCAGTGTGCTATGCAGTGCATAAGGTTATAGATGAAGGCTAGGTGTCTACAATCTATAGCTGTGACTTCCACCTTTTGTTGAAAATGACAATGTAAAACATTCAAGCTGCGTTGAACAGTGTGATTTCAGGAGTTTTGTAAGATTATGATTTGCCGTTATTCTTGAGATGACCCTAATGAAACAGCGCTGGACGCAGTAACTGGTTTGTGTTGGTACAATGTAGTACATCGACTAGAAAGTGTGCTGTACCCACATTCCAGATTTGGTCTTTTGTAGTAACTGGTTGTGTAGTAACATCAGTCACTTTAATTTAACTCACTTGAGCCTGCATATGTCCAAACCTTGTGTCTTATTATACACTTAATCACGCTAAAGTCATAATGCTATAACTATGAACAGGGATAAGTAAAACTACATTAAATTCCGGATATATTCAATACTGCAAACACCTTCTAATAAAAATGTAAATACAGCACTGAGGTAATTTTCTGATGGAAGAAAAATAGCTAGCATGAGCATCCTCCATATACCACTGTACAATAAATAATGAAGTATCCTTCAATTTTGTGAAGAATTTTTGTGCTTACTTATTGTTATTTGTCTCCCATGTGGTAGTAAACGCTTAGCATAGCTACAAGATCATAGTTGCTTTGCCTGCTAGCAAGCATCCAGCATGACTAGCTAGTCAAAGTATGTAAATACTATAATCTTAAACAAAAAACATCCAGTAATGCTAGATAGATAGATGAATGTGTTTCCGCTAGAGAGTAAACACATTACTACCTTTCCATTTCCTCATCGATGAATCAATCGGACGTTTCTACAAAATAGCAAGAACAAACAAGCACTCTTTAATTCCAGTCTCTATTTTAAACACATTTATGATAAATACTGATTACCCCTTTATACCCCAAAGAGAATGCCCAGACTTTTTATAGACTAAATTAAAGAGAATTGTCTGGTATAGCAATCCCTGTAGCTACATTTTCAGTAAGCCAAGCCACTCCAAGTGATCTTGGACACTAAAAACAGTTATCAACAAAAGCGTTGTCCTATACAAGACTGTAACACTGTCAGACTCCTTCATATAATCACCTCCTACACCCCACTTCCTTCACACTCCAGGAACGGCCATATCTGTCAGAGCGCTGTGTAAACAGATGAGAGCATGTAGTGATATATAAAGTGTTATCTATGAGACTGGTAAAGGTTTGTGGGGAAATGTGTACGAGGGTGTGTGTGTGTGTGAAGCGCTGGATTACCACAATGTCCCTCTCTCCTCCTCATGGCCTCTCCGGCTTGTCAAACAGTGTGTTACTGATGAGCTGCGGCCCGCCAGCCTCAACATTCTCCTGCTTCCCTCCTGTCTGTTCCCCCACCTTCGTCTTTTGGCAGTTTTATTCTCTCACACAGCACAGGTGGAGCGAGGTGGGACTTTTTTCTTAAACATGTCAAGCATGAGGACAAGGTGTAATCAAAAGATTTGCAGACTACAGACTAAAATAAAGACTAATGGAGTAGATTTGAGTAGATGTAAATAATGACTCCGCCCTAAAATAATGACGGGATATAATTCCACATTCAGGAGTTGGGAAACTGTGCTCGAACAATTCTACGTACATACTTTTTCAGAGACAGGAGGGTTTAGGCGTTTCAGAGACGGCGTGATAGTCTCCAAGTGGTTCTATACACAGCAGTCCTCTGGGTCACAGGCTGTCCACGCAGTATCCCCAGCTTAGAACTGATCCGAGCGCTGTGATGCAGCAACAGTACATGCTACACAGCCCTGCCATCTAAGTACAATTTCATTACAACTACAAGAAATCCTCTGTTGAGCATGTGGGGGTGTCATATCTCATATGATTGACAGTAACTTTGGGTTATAGTGCTAGTGCGAGAGAAGCATGCAGGGATTTTCAGGAGGCATTGTGTGGTTTGTTATTATAAATATTAGTAATATGTACTTTTTCCATATTTCCAGCAGCACAGTGCTCACAAAAAAGCCGCAAAATCAGATGCAGGCCAGTCTGTAAGGAGGTGATCATGGTAATTATACCTCTTCAGTGAGGCTTTTTTTTTCTGTTTGGAATGTCTTGCATTGCCACTGATCCCATATTTGGCCTCCTTTCACTGAGACAAGGACACATTTGAGTCTGTGGTGTTTTAGGTTCCAGCTGCAGGCTGATAACTTACTCCTGGAATGTCCACAGCTCCAGCAGGCCAAAGGGGATCACCGATGAAGCTGCCGTCATCAGTCTAGCATCCTCAACAGAAGCCTGGCTGACTCTGATTGGCAAGTGTAATAATATCCCTCACACATTTTAGTGTTAAGGAGCTCTTCTGTGGGTTCACTGTGAGACTCAGAGCTGTAATGCGGATAAGCAGGGTGGATGTGTCCTGGATGGCCTTCTCTTTTGTTGGCACACATGGTAGCCTAAGTACGGCATTATATGGATGCCACTGGCAATTAAGGGAGACACGGCTACTTGGATACTACTGGAAAACAACCCCAGTGCTACGGATAAGGCCAATAATTTGCTGAGAGAGTGAGAGAGAGAGAGAGAGAGAGAGAGAGGAGAGTGCATTTAATATGTTCACCACATAGCAGAACTTGTCTGAAAACCTGCAGTCTGAGAGAAAGAGAAAGTTTGGCCCATACTACATGTAAATCTAAGCGTTCAAAGGTATTTTTTAAAAACCAAAGTGAGACAAGATGTGGGTTTATCAGTACAGACAGGATAAAACAGCTTGTTGAATAAAACTGCCAAACAGAGAGTCGTATGAAATGTAATTTATTTGGAACCATCCGTAGATACTTACCAACTGTAAGGCTTGCTTTGACTTTCGACTGCAATGCCTCTGTGACTCATTTACTAAATATATTTTGAGTTAAAAAAAAAGGTGTGAGTCTCACCTCATTCACAAACAACACACTATAAGTCAATATTTGTCTTTTATAAAATATTCCCCGTGTATCCCGATGATGAAGTGCGCTTTGTGCGTCATATCTCTAAATATCCTAGACGCGTGGCGCTGGAGTATGAAGTTCTGTTTGAGCTGCCTGTGGCTCTGCTGCTGACAGCGAGGGTTGATATCATCTCAGGGAGTTGAAGAGAAGCTCTGTGCCAGTCATGCTTTATACAAACGTGGCCTTGTCTATGTTCTGGGATCAAGCCTCCATCAGAGACACCCAATACAATGCAGGCCTGGATTAAACATGTCATATTTCAGGCCTGTTTGTCATCAAACCTGGATGGCACCTCTTGCTATGGGATGCAGTGAGGAAGTGATGGAATTAACATCCTAACCCTTTTTAAGCCTGCGACCACTAGCCTAAACATTGTAGGAGAAATTGCAGGACTGGTTTCAGATACTGTATTCATGGAACTATTTCTGTCGGGTTATTTGATAGTGTGTGTTGACGATTTTTTTCTTTTGAACCTGGAAGTCAGAGTGACAGAATTCTGAAGTGTTTCACTTACTTACAAAAGTATCTTTCAAGGTACTTGAAATACACCCACACTAAATCTAAACAAACGTGACAGTAAGCTACTAAACTAAGTAAGTTAGCAAACTAGCTAAATATAGCAACTGTGAACAGTTCACAAGAGCCCAGGCTAGGTGTTACGCTACAGTAGATAGCATTTTCCTCCTAATGTGTTACGCTGCTCTGTAATGGGAGATTCTGCACCAGACAGCATAGACACCTATCTATCTATCCATCCATCCATCCATCCATCCATCCACCTAGTCCATGCATCCATCCATCCATCCATCCACCCACCCATCCATCCATCCACCCAATCCATCCATCCATCCATCCACCTACCCAATCCATCCATCCATCCAACCATACATCTAAGCCGTAACTGCATATTAACCTAAAGCTAAATTTTTTTCTGTTTATTCTTAAGGATCAGGCAAAATGGAGGAACTGCTACTATTTACATAAGGACATATAACAGTAGAAAGAAATCAGAAAACTTTTTATAAAATTTTTATGGCTTCCACAACTGCCTTTGACTTCAATTTTATGTAAATAAACAACTTTCTACTCTATTCTCAATACAAAATTGTTTATTGTTCAGTAATATCCACTTCAGGTTATTATTCCTTTAATCGCCACACAATTATTGTTGGTCTGACTCAAAGGACACACTTTTTATGATTTATCCTTCCGTTCTAGTGAGTGTCTGTGTGTGAGATGCTGTAGATGATCCTATACATGACTGTAAACCATCAAGAACTAATCAGCAATAGATGCAGACTTCAAAGGGAGCAGAGAAACCATGACCTGTATCATGCTGGAGTGCTGAATATGTATGTGTGTGTGTGTGTGTGTGTGTATGCAGCTCCAGACATATGTATAACTGATAGAAAGGAACTGGCAGTCATTAGTGTCATCTTTCTTGTGTTTAGGTTAACAAGATGCAGACACAAGAAAAAAGTGCCTTTGCATACACATGGAAAACAAGCCCTTTGATAAGTCAAACAATGTTAAGGGCTAAAACTATACACAAGATTAGATTTGAACTCAAAATGTTTGGAGTTTTTACTACCAGACCAGAGATTGGGATTAATACGGCTTGATAGGATTGATTGATAAACTGAATAATTCTCAAGTCTTTCAGTTCTGGGGTCAGTTCAAGAGGATAAGATAACTAAGAACTTCTACAAGCTTTAATATGATACCAAACCTCTCACTGTGATGGATATGACAGAGGTGCTACATGCAAGAAATCAAAATAAAGAACATCAAACTTTGATAACACGTTAAAACACAACCAGAAATGCTTGTTAATTTGAACAGCTAGTGTCTAGCTTATTTGTCTAGCTTGATATCTAAAAACATGAAGTAATTCAATACAATTGAATTCGATCTATTTGTAACAATCAACATTGTCTCAAAGCAGCATTACAGAAGTATAGGAACATAGAATATGAAATAATAAAGTTTAAAATGAAGTTACTATTTATCTCTTAACATTTATCCCTAATGAGCAAGCTTGAGGCAAGGGAAAAACTGCCTGAGATGATATAAGGAAGAAATCTTGAGAGGAACCAGGCTCTGAATGGAACCTCATACTCATATTATTAAATCTTCTTCCTGGCGTTCAGTCCTGCTGCGTCGCAGGGTCCGCCTTTTTGCATTGTCTTCCCCATTTGGCGCGATCGAGGGCATCTTCGGGGGCGACGTTGGCGCGTTTCATGTCCTTGGTGATTCTGTCCATCCAGCGTTTCTTTACTTAATAATAACTATATTTATATGCAGTAAAACACCTACAGTTAACATGTTAAATACAGACTTGCATAAACATCTCTGCGTAAGTCGGACTGGAAATCTGTAAATGAATGGGTTCGATTACTTCAGGGATATGAGAAGCGGTGTTTAATACAACAGAAAAAACTATCCACCCTCACTTAAGGGTCTTTAGGATTACTAACCAGTCCAGACTCGAACAGGTTATTTGTGAAATAAATCTCAGCTTCACACAGTACCTGTCACTATTTGTTTCTAATATCTCTTTGTGAGATAATGACTTCTTGTCTTTGTTGCTTGTCAAAACAAAATGAGAAGTTGAAAAGGAACAAAAGCTCAATTTATTCCTGTTCGTTTGAAGCCTTGGCCTATGGAGCGTTTATCTGATTAAAGGAAGACGTGGAATACTTTTCTTGGCTTCATCCTGTGCAAAGCACAAACCACAGATGAAAAAATCTTCGTATAAACATTCATCTATGTGTGTGTGTGTGTGTGTGTGTGTGTGTGTGTGTGTGTCTTTCCATGTCAGCACAGATATTCTGAATGATTCTGAATGAACAGCCATTATGCTGACACACCAAACTTCCTATGATGGCATAATCATATTCAAAACACAGGAAGAACTCCTAGGCCTTAATTAATCCAATATGTCCACATCTTTATTCAAGATCACATTCGACTCGACTAGACGAGCATGACAAGTGCACAGACGGTTAAAGGTGGCGTCTGCATTCTTGGGAGTTCTTTCTATTCCAAAACAAGCCATATCATTTCAAACATACATAAAAGAAAATGTGTAATTCGGAACATTTCTATGCAACAGATATGTGTCTTTTCTCCATTTTAAAGCTACTTTGTACATTTTTTCCAGCCCAGAAATTATTTGGGCTCCTGCCCTGAATGGAGTTCTGCATGTTTTTCTTTAAACTCACGGAGTGTACAAAGTGTACAGGGAGAGGTCAGTTTGACAGGGCTGAGCTGGTCTGTGTTTTTTAAATGTAGTTGGGATTTGCCTTGAAAGATTTTTAAGAAGCTGTAAAAATGACAAACGGCCGCTTTAATAGCATTAAGCATATAGCAACACTTCACAGAGTAGTGATTTCTCACAGAGCAGTCATTTGTTTAAGCCTGGTTTAGCAATTTTATTAAATTTAGGCTTTTGCACTCCTGAGTCAGGGGTTCATAACTACACAATGACCCGCTACCCTGCACAGGTGAGTTAAGGGTAGGGGAAACTTTACGCCGTACAGGGCAGTGGGTCTCCAGGACTGAATTGGATACCCCTTGCTATAGATAGAACATTTATCTTTGTAAAAAAAAAAAAAAAAGGAAAAGTAGAATTGTAAAGTTTGCTGAAAACATCAACTGGCTTGTTTGAGCACTGGCTCTGCGTTGGCTCTGTAGCACAAACAGCCAGGATCCTGTTAAGCAGACCAGACCACCCAGCATGACCACTGAACCCCCTCCACCTCTTTTCTCTATCCCTCTCTCCTTCCCCCACACCCTCTCGCTGCTTTCTGCTCTCGGATTACACTGCTTTAGAGGGCGAGAAAAGGAAAATGTCACCAAAAAAAAAGGAACTTGAACTTCAAACAGGGGGCTAATCTGACGGAGCACCGGCTAATCGCCTGCATCTGTTCCTCAGAGAAAGAGAGAGACTGAGGGAGAGAGTGAGAAAAAGTGAGAGAGGGACACTACTGACCAATTCATCCACTTTACCAGCATTGTGTACAATTGTGTTAGACGTGTTGTTTGTAAGTCTGTTCTGGTGATTCGTATTATTAAAGGAATACTGGAGTGTCATTACTGTTCACTGCCTCTGTGACATATATGTGATTATCACAGAGCAGAATGTTGACATGTTTACCTGTAATGAGAAAAGAACAAGTTTCCTTGTTTATGGGAATCTTGTTTATCATGGACATCAAAGCGCAAACTGCAACAAGAAATTCTTAACAAAGTAATTAAATAATTGATTGCATAGAATGTTCTAAAAAAAAAATAGATAAATAAATAAATAAATAAATACATAAATAAATAAATAAATAAATAAATGTAAACACAATTAATTTAAGAATGAATAAAAAATGTAAAATTAAAATGTTATATAAAATTCATTAATTTGTTAATAAATGGGAATTTCACTATTTTTGTGGGGTTTTTCCTCCCTCAGTATAGTAAAACATGAAAAAAATTTTTTTATTAATAGTACATACACACAGACATATTAAATTTTTAAAAATGGTAAAATATATCAGGCAAAATTTACAGGTTTATTTATAGAAATAAAGAATAAATCAGTATAAAATTAACGTCTTTATTTCTAGTTGCTAGGAAAAATATTTGTATTCAATGTCTTTTGTCTTTGAATGGTTTGTAAAAAACAAAAAAAAAACAACAACCCAAAAATCTATAGGACTCTTTACTTGGCTATCATTTTCGTTGGCTGTGTCAGTTCTCACCAAAAGGTCAATTCAGGGTGAAACGCTCTTCTTTCTCTTGCTTGACATCCATGTTCCATTTTTTTAATCTCCTCACCATCCCTTGCCCTCTTTTTTTTTTCTCCTCGGTAGTGTCTGCATTCTTTCTCTTGACAGGAAAACAGAGACTGCTGGGTTTCGTCTCCGACAGAGACTCGGCCTGGTGATAGCAGCTGAAAGACATGTGGCCAATGCCCTTGAAGGCAGCTCAG
This sequence comes from Hemibagrus wyckioides, assembly GCF_019097595.1. NCBI lineage: Eukaryota > Metazoa > Chordata > Actinopteri > Siluriformes > Bagridae > Hemibagrus > Hemibagrus wyckioides. Next base: position 15,514,447 of record NC_080729.1, on the reverse strand, counting down.
AAACATGTGTGTCAACCACACACACACACACACACACACACACACCCTCAGGGTCACCCCAGCATGGCTGTTGGGAGATGATTAGGGAGATGCCAAAATCAAAGGATCCAATTGACTAAATTATAGGACTGCCTAAGACGTTGATCTCTTTCGCGTCCCTCCCTCTGTTCCATATGTTAGAATGAAGAATGTATTTCATTCGAGGAGCTCTCTTTAATTTAACTCTTCTCCTCTGCAGATGGATGGAAGCGTCAGTGAAATTGATTTCCCTAGTTCTCCCCCTCAACAATAGGGGAAGTGGGTGTTTACATAGAGGCATGTTCATGCACTGGTGTGATTTCACTCTTAATTGTCCTTTTTCTCTCTTCTCTCTCTCTCTCTCTCTCTCTCTCTCTCTCTCTCTCTATATATATATATATATATATATCTGCTTTTCATTAAATAATTCTCATTAATTTCATTTTGTTTCGCATTGGAACATGAAGTTTTGTTCATATTTGTCTGTTTTGTATTTCTTTTACACCAGAGAAAAGACGTTATTATATGTATATCATCTTGTATGCATAGAGACACTAGGATCAACAAAACATATTTAAGGCATTAACGATGGTTTCTAAGTGAAAAGTCGGTACTTTATCTGATCAGTCCGGTCTAAATCAGTAAACAGGTGCATTTGTTTGGGCTACACAGAATTTTTAACACTGACGTTATTTTTCTCACTTTTTCAAACAGCCATCTAAAACTCAGTTTATTAATCAGCATTCATCTTAAAGCATATTATTATTCATATTCTAAGTATGATGAAAAACAGAAGTTTGGACCTGGTCTCTCAAGCTACAGGACTTCTAGTTTTACTACCATATCTGGTACATTTGGTCAATAAAAGCATCCAAGCACAGTCTACTTTCACAGAAAGACACAGTAAGATGTAACAGATGTTCAATAACATTCCTTCTCCAGGAGTTTGTCTGTAAACATGGTAAATTATCTCGTTTACTCGACAATTTAATGGCTACCAAAAAAGCTTTTTAATATTTTTTTCATGTCATTTATAAGACAGGATTCTGTGACTTGTTTTTGTGATTCTGTGACAGGTCAGTGGCTATAACTAGCTAAAAAAAGCTAAGAAGGTGAAGGTTGAGGCTAAAAAAGTATAAAAAATACAGTATTATTTATTCTATATTAGTATCATTTTTCTTATTTTAATTCTTGCTAATGATAATTATTGTATGAACTTTGTCAATGCATTAAACATATAGTATACAGATATAACAAAATGCTTTGATCCACAGGATTAACGTCCAGGTCCAGATTAATGCTCAACACACAGCATTGCATTTACACCACCAGAGCAGACTGAGAACAAGAAGCACAGACAACATTAAACACCCCATGAACTGGATAAATGGGAATAAAGACTGAATAAATGGCTCTAGTTTCCTCACACCTCTCAAAAACACATAAGTGGCTGTGTGAATGAGTGTGTGATTCCTTTAGATGGATTCATAGTCTGACTATTCTGACTGTCCTCACATTTTAACTAATAACTTCCTGTATAACATCTACACTTTCTATCTTTTGTGTCACATAGGCTTACCAATACAGTAACTATGCTAGAGAGCATGTCAATGTTAGTGACAAAACTACACTATATTGCCAAAAGTTTTGGGACACCCCTCTAAGTCATTGAATTCAGGTGTTGTTTTTTAGGGGTTTGGCTCTGCCCCTTAGTTCCAGTGAAAGGAATTCTTAGTGCTTCAACATATGAAGACATTTTGGACAATTTCATGCTTCCAACTTTGTGGGAACAGTTTGGGGATGACCCCTTCCTGTTCCAGCATGACTGCACACCAGTGCACAAAGCAAGGTCCATAAAGACATGGATGAGCGAGTTTGGTGTGGAGGAACTTCACAGAGTCCTGACCTCAACCTGATAGAACACCTTTGAGATGAATTAGAGTGGAGACTGTGAGCCAGGCCTTCTCGTCCAACATCAGTGCCTGACCTCACAAATGCACTTCTAGAGGAATGGTCAAAAATTCCCATAAACACACTCCTAAACCTTGTGGAAAGCCTTCCCAGAATTAATTGAAGCTGTTACAGCTGCAAAGGGCGGGCCAACTCCATATTACATTCATGTGCATGTAAAGGCAGATGTCCCGAAACTTTTGGCAATCATCCGGCTTATTGTATAGTAAAACTAGCAGCCAAGCCTTATCTGCAATGATTAGCTAGCTCTAATGAGTATTAATGAAAAACACTGCAGGGAAACTAAAAACACAACAGCGAATTCAAGAAAAAAGCAAGTATGGAAACACAAAAGCATTAACTCAAAACAGAAAGAAAGGGTGGGTCCTTTTTGAACATCACATGCTCGCTGCTGATTGGTTGAGACGCTGCAGAAACAAACAGCTGGATGATGTTTACAGTGAGTGGAAATAAGAACCTAAATACATCTACTGATCCTTTTATTTGTAAATTTTTATAATCAGGGGAATTCATATTGATGATATTTTAGATTTGCTGTCAGCATTGCATGGCATCAAAATGAATATGAGAATGCTGAAAGGCTGCCTGAGGGAGTTATTCAGGACAGCAAGTCACTTTTCGCTGTAATAACTTTACATAACCACATTACATTGTAGATAGAGAGAGCGAGGCTGGAAAAAAAAAAAAGCACACAGTTCTTTTCCTTATGATAGTTATAAACCATGAAGAATCAGTGAAGAGGTTGAGATGCTCAGTGAGGACGTTCTCTTTCGGTTTTGAGCTGAGGTCAGTGTTTCTGAATTTACCATTGCTTCTTTTTCTTTTTGTTTGTACACTTTTTACTGTATCATTTCACCGCAAGGAATATTGGCTCAGGAAAAAGTCACAAGAACTCATCCATTTTGACATGTCTTGCTTCATGTCTAGACTTAAACTGTTAAACTTTTATACAGGTCACACACTCAAGGGATTAACATTACATTTAAATTAGATTTAACAACTTTATTTCCACTTTTGGCTTGACACCGTGCTTGCTAGTACAGCATTTACCAACAGAAACATGCAGCTATGCTAGCCAGCTACCTAAAGAAAGCACCCAGTCAGCTAACTACACGACTTAGCTAATGTTAAACAAGCTTCTTAGACAGAATCGGGCCAAAAATCACTGGCAAGTTAGCTAATATTAAATAAAAAAGGTTTTTATTTGATTGTGTAACTAAAACTAGCAGTCAGACTGGCTAGTTCATCATCTCTTCAGTTAGCTAGCTCTACTAGCTTGCTATATTACTGTTTATCAAGCAAAGCTGATTTAAAGAAAGTTAGATTCCATGTAAAAATAACAAAAAAAACAAAAAAGCAATTTCATTACAGTCACCAATTTTTACATGAAGGCCTCAGGTGAAGGAGAATAAAAGCTAGTCAAGCAAAAATAAAGAGATGCTGTTACTGGCAGGGCGGCTCTGCGATTTTCATGAATGAGCATGATAGATGGGGGAAGTGTAAGACTGATTACTCCACAGTTTGGAATGCCAGAAAAAGATTCCTGAGAAGAAAACCCAGCAGTGTTTCTTTAAAAGGTGTTTTGCCAGGACACACAACCAGATAAGTCAGATATATATCTTTTGCCCCATACAGGTGTCACACACTCTCAAAGCCTTTTTGAGAATTGAAATCCTTTTACATGGTACGCTTGGCTTAGCGAAGTTAAGCACATATTCATTGTTTCAAGTATCAGAGAGCGCCAAAGGTTGCTGATAGATGAGCGAAAACAGTGAAGGGGAAATATTAGCTTTGGCCTGCGAGCTGAGAACTGTGCTGTGTGCTCAGTGCTCATGCTGTGGCGTATAATCTTTCGCTGGGTCTCCCACAGTGCTTTTATCGAACACGCAGTCTTTGTAGGCGCACACGCTGAAGTACTCGCCCATCCACACACAACATGTTCAGGTATGTGACCCGGTGCGTTTGATGTGAAGTGTTTCCTGCCTGACTGTCAGCACAGCAAACGGTGATTTATTGCTGGCCCATACTTCACTCTTTATAAGACACACACACACTCTTTTCCTAAGACATATGCTGACACATGATCTATCTCTTCACTCAAATGAGGTTCCTCACACATGCTTTTTCTCTCACACACTCATATAGCAACTTCAATTTCAACCTACAAGCTTTGTGAACTAAATTAAACCATTTGTCTTTATATCCAGAGGTTGTTCTACGCTTTCAGTTTTTGACCATAGATAGATAATCAGAGTAGTAGAAGAGTGATATAAGATATCTGTCAGATTGTGGACTTGAAGACGAACTCCAGCGTTTTGTTGTTGTTTTTTTTTCTTTTTTCTTCCTCATCCCATCTGTAAAGCATATGCGATTTCCACAGACACAGACTTTGAGACGTTTTCCTAAATTCTTCGAGCAAAAGTCAGACAAATGCATTCCCGTAGAACACACTCAGTAAGAAATTTGTGAATGGAGCTCGAGTTCTGTATAATATGTCTATTTGTTTTCCTCTTGGATCAGTTTGCAGTCGTAGCGCTGTGTGCACATATTGACACCACAAAACCTAACCATAATCACTGTAATTACTTGCTACAAACTACAACTTTCTCATGTTGGCTTCTTCTCGACCGTATTTAGAGTCCTGAATTTTCATCAACAAATTGAAATGTTTAGAATCGGAACTTTTCAGTGGGTTTAAGGCAACATGTTATATTTTGGAATTTTCTTCATAATGGCACATGCACCTTTTGCAACCGCTTTATTAGGAACTCCTGCTCGTTCATGCGATTTATCTGATCTGCCAATCATCTTGCAGTGGAGCACCGAATACAATAATGCAAATACAGGTCAAGAGCTTCAGTTACTGTTTGCATTAAAGGTCAGGACTGATATAAGAGAGACTGGTTTGAGCTGATAGAAAAGGCTTCAGTAACTCAGATAATAACTCTTTGCAACCATGGTGAGCTGAAAAGCATCTCAGAAAGCACAGCACGGCACACATTGAAGTAGAACTGCTTAGCAGAAACAGTAAAACGGCACACTCACCTTACTCAACCATTAAAGAAAAGGAATCCGAGGCGACCTCGAGCAACGGAAATGAGTCACTGGGTCTTGAACTAGCCAGTTTAGGTGAATGAGTAGATGTAAAGGTGGTTGGTAAGTATAGGTGATTGATGTAGTAGGTAGACAGTCAGTTAAGACCGTGGATTATTCCTTTAATCGGGCCTACAAATACTGTTATGACAAAGCTGCGATCTGTTGTGCTTGTAGGTTTATATAACTTTTCTATACAAATGTACAAGCCCATGACATAGTTTAATCTACAAATATGTTTATCTTCCTGGAATTTGCGTTACAGTGAGTGAAATACTTTGTACTTAACTGCTGCGTTGTCTCGTTCCAGATTTTGAGGTTTATAGGCTGGTTTAAAGCTTTCATCACATCATATCCACCAAGGACTGTGTAATATCTGAGATTATTTAGTTGGTCGTCTCGTTTTCTTCGTCTCGATCGAACTCGGCTCAAAAACAGCAAACTGTCTGGAGCCCTTGATCGATAATAATGTATGACAGGCATGCTGGCACAGAGACACAAACACACACATGATGAAATGTGGTTTATTTAATTCTTTACGAAACTAAGGGCACTGTGAGGCATTTCAAATCTTCCTGCCCGGACATAATTGAGAAAATCTGAAATGACAAAAGGCTAAATTCAATATATAGCACAACCCAAAACACTGTTGGTGTTATTTATACAAGCCTAGCATATGTCTTATACTAGACCTATAACAATGATTTAAATGATTTAATGCTTGAAGAAGCTCAGCCTGTACGATTTCTTCAAACAGTGTGTGTTGATACAGATGGTTTCAGGATAAAAAGCAAAAGAAGCGAGGTGGGATGCTGTGATTTCATGCAGGTCAAAAAGGTCACACCGTTATTTCTTCATTCCAACAAAACAAAAATGGCAGCGGGATGAAGAAAGAGCCAGAACGTCCCTTTAATCAGTTATTTACTCTCAGTCAGGGGTAAGTGGTTCATATGAACCGGACAAAAAAATACATCAGAAAAGAAAAACAGAGCGAGACAATGGATGTTAATTGATATGTCATGTTATATCTGCTGCTTAGTAAAACAAGCAATCCTCCGAGCTCCTATTATTTCTAACAATAACTCTGATGCTGAATGAATATTTAATTACCTTTCGGGAATTGCTCTTCGCTAACCGCTTCTCTTCTTGTTGATCTTGAGTTCAGCTCAATAGGCTTTAGAGATCTCATATGGGATTTGCAGGCCAACATACATGAGCCGAGATTCAGAGTGTAGGAGCAGATCCTAAACATTTGCAATGTCTGATCCAAATGTAATCTTCTAATTAGTTGAATTTCCACCAAATCATCGTCTCGTTGGAAGCGAACGCTGGAAATGTTTTCAGAAACCTGAGTTGTTTTTCCACCAGAGAAATGGTCAGTATGAATTTTAGTTTCTGAGTTTCATTTCCAGGAAAAAAAATTATTTCCTGCCAAGGGAGTGTTTCAATCGTGCAACAGCTTGATAGACTCAAAAAACTATATGGAGAGAAATTGGATTTCAGCAGCTAAGCAAAATAAGAATTAAAATGTAATTGTGTTTGCTAGGGGTTGAAATGTCATAGATCACAGATCGTAACAGAAATCAGTCTGTGGAGTGGATGCAGTGGAGCTCATCCTCTGGTCATAAAATGAATAGTTTCGCTTCTAAAATCTGATTTTAAGTCCTCGATATACAATACAGGCCTCAAAATAGCATCTAATGTGCCTGGTTTTAACCCTCTCCAAAAAAAAAAACAACTACATACTACATCATTGCCTATTGCAAATATTATTTAATGCCACTGGATTTTATTCTATTGTTTTTGTCACTGAGAACTCAGCTTACCTGTAATAACATCACCGTAACACATGCCCTCTTCATGCCTTACTGATTTATTAATATGACTGTATCAGACATTAAACTGATACAACACTTGATTCCAGCCAAAGTATCGAGACTCAAAAATCTGTCTGTTTAAAGTCCTTGTCTCTGCAGTGTGGTAAAAATCAAAGCGGTGGAGCTGTAGCTCTTGTTCAGCTCCTTAAAATGCTCTGGATGGAGCCTGGACCGTGTTGTTAGGTTAGTATCTTGTCAATATCGATCTCTGTGTAGTAAAATGCAGAGCTTGGAATAGACTAAATCTGATTTCTGTCATTATCACTACAGATTCGAGTCCAAATCTTTCGTAATACAGACGGGTAGATATCTTAATAACTACGTTTCTAGCATTTATACTGATTATAAAGCCAAGTAAATTATAAATAAACAGTATTATACCATAAGGTTCAACAAAGCATGTCGACGCTCATCTCCATTATTTCTACCGAGATCTTTTATCTCAGTGATGATCATTAATGTTCATCAAGTAAGTCTGCCCTCGACAGACATATGTTTGGATAACGTATTCCATCTGAATGGTATGTACAAGGATGAGAGGAGATCAGAGGAGAAACTGGAGCCTATGGATGAAGAGAAGTAGTTAAAGACCATGAAGAAATAGGAGAGGAGATCTAAAGAGTGGCGGAGGCTCAGTGGGCTGATTCCGGGTCATATCTGGAGCTGATTAGCACAGAATGAGGCTTGGAGATGAGAGGAACTCTTCCCAGAAGTGCTTCAAATGACATTAGTGTCATACAGCGTGTTCAAAAGCATTAAATCAAGTTTGTCTTCAGAGGGCATTCAAGTCCTCGAACTCATACCAAGAAGGCCTTGTTTCAGTTAGCGCTGCATAGTGAAGAAGCCGTGAACCGCGGCAGGGACACAGCACCATGTGAGACTTTGCAGCAAGTACATATAACAAGATAGTAATAAAAAGATATCGTTAAATAATACTAAGGTCATTGTTACATTATAAGAGAAAACAGATGGAGCAGTAAATGTGATAGTTGTGATATTGCTAATGAGGCATCACACGAAGATGGCCTGGCGGCCCATCCAGGGTGTGTTCCCATCTCACACCCAGTGTTCCTGGGATAGGCTCCGGATCCACCACCACCCTGACTGCTATAAAGCATGTATTGAAGATAAATGAGTGAATAATGAATCATCGCAGTCTCTCTCTCTCTCTCTCTCTCTCTCTCTCTCTCACACAGAGCCAAATTCTCAGAGTGATTTAAAGATAGGGAATGAAAAGCTGAGGAATTTAATTAGACAGAGTTATGCACCATAGATCACACACGCATGGTCTCACACTGAGATAGCTGTGTGTGTGTGTGTGTGTTGCTCCAGACACATGTGGCTTTGTGACCCCTTGAGAACAAAGCTTGTCTCAGACCTGGTTAACTCTGTAATGCTTCTCCATGTGACCTGTTTTGATGGTGCGAAATAATTCAAGATGATTAAAAAAAAAAGAAAGAAAGAAAAGAAAGATCTTCTCCAAACTCATTTCTCATGGGACAGGAGAATAATGGGGGGAAAAAAGCACATAGACATATGAGCCACATGTGTATCAGTGAGCTCTGTTGCTGTTGTAGCTTATTAGAGCCCTGAGCTTATGTTTGATGGTCAAGATAATAAGATGGTTATGAGTGACGTGAAGCAGCTGTGTGGCGTGCAAGAGCGAGGGACAGGAAGAGAGAGAACGAGCAAGAAACATTCAGCTTATTAGACGTTTCACTTGGATTCCTTTAAGGCTCTCAGGGTCAGGAGCGATGACCTGATAACACGTGTGTGTGTGTGCATGCTGTTGCGGTGTAAGAACACAGGGGTTTTAAGGAATACTGCAGCATTGCCAAACTAATCTTGATCCACCACATCTGTAAAGTGTGTATGACTGCCACGGACAATCGTTTCAGCACGGTTCCGTGTGCCGAGAAAACAACTGTTACCCAAAGCATGCATATAATGGAAGGGGAACAAAATCAGTCAAAACATGATTAAAATAGAGGACTATTAATGACTAAGGCATTTCTTTAGCTGGGTTCAAAACGGCGGATTCATAGCATTTACCCAACATCCATAAAGCACCCAAAGCTGTGCTTATACGCAGTTATGTATGTATGTAATCATGACTGTAAGATTTGAACCTACAAAAGAATAATAAAATCAAAATAGAAAGCCCGTCCTTGTATCTGTACATACATTGGATCAAAAATACACTCTCGAAGGTATCAGTCCTCCAATGGAGACAGGGTCACACTCTATAGCAGATTCTCGTTTGCAGCAAACCATGATTTATTCCTGTCTACATCTTTCCACATACAATTCCCTTTTCCATCCATCCTTTAGGGAAGGGTGGAGTTTTCATTTCAAGAGGTGGCTTTGTTGGAATTTCCTGCTACTTAAATCAATTCCGTCTTCGGACAATTTCAAGGTTTCTCCATCAGTAAACTTGAGATTTAATCCATCAAGTAAAGTAATACTTATAAGCCTAATGTTCAGAGGCATTAAGATGCTCCCCCGGTGACAACCCTGCAGCTCTCCATATACAGCTAAATGAGGCTTTAAATGATCGTTAATGATTTCATTTCATCACAGCTTCATCTAAAAGCAAAATGTCTCTTGGGAAATCCAGTATAACATCACAAGGCGAATGACAATAATAGAGAATTGTTAAGGCGGGTGTAGGACTACACAGTGTTTCTCTGCTTATGTTGGAGGAGGAGGTGGGGTGAGACTTGTGGTCTGGCCCAGTAAAAACCACTGCCTGCTAATGCAAACCGGCTGACCCCTGCCCCTCCAAACCCACACACACACACAGCGAGTGAACAAAACACAGGTAGCCCCTTTCATGCTATAATGCATTGTCCTTTCCTTGGTGCAGATGCTACATGATCAGATGAAGCATGTTAAGCCTATCATCATCATCGTCACCTCCTTGAGCCAAGAATGTGCTCATGTTCCTGAATGAGCATGCCCATACACTACACACTCACACGTCAAACCCAGAATATGTCCCTCATTACTGTGAACATACTGCGAGTATTTTGGATCAGAAATGCAAAAAGCAGACTTGTGGTATACTGTAATGCAAAGCCACAGTGTGTGTGTGTAATTCAGAAAGCAGATCTGTGGTAGAATGCAGCACTACCAACTCTGCTTAACTAAACCCCTCCATTGCACTCGGAGCCTGACGTCACTTTTCCACACAGAACTCTTCACTTACACACCAGACCCTGAAACCAATGCTGCCTCTCTTTCTCTCTCTCTCTCTCTGCTCCAACTTAAGACATCATTTCACTGCACAGAGATGCTGCTGTCCGTGGGTCAGCTTTCTTGTTCATGGATAAGGTCCATAACACACAACACGAAGCCGTAAACCTCCATCATCTGTACAGACGATCAGTTAGATCATTGTTGTTCATGGTAAGGAACTTCCTATACATGATGGCTCTTACCCTAGACAAGCCTACAGGCAACTTAAGTATGTAGCGATGCTAGGAATTTACAAGACGCCATCTTGTGGTGAAAAGTTAAAACAGCCTCTTTTTAATTCAGGAATATGAGTAAACAATGGATTCTGTATTTTACTAGTCACTTATAATGACAGCCTGAGAAATAATATGATTTGCTATTAAATAGCAAATGAACTAATAGACAAATTATATTGCGGCATTGAATTCTCCGAAGCCGATTGGTCAGAAGGTGTCGCTTAACATTCAGTGACTTCAAATCCCAGCTTTATATTGAATATGCTCCTAATGTTATTGTTTCTATAGTAAATGACATGTATAGTGGATGCTCCACAAACCAATAAAAACAACAACAAAACACACTATTGTGTAAGAAAGACAATCATAATTGCTGTTAAAGTGAAGATTTTATACGTTTTTATTAAATGGAAGGAGTCTGTACTTTATAATGGATAAAGGTTTCCCACCCAAAAAAAATCTCCAAGATAGGAATCAGGTAGAATGTGTGTTTATTAAGGAATGAATGATAATTATTAGCAGATTGCTGTGGTATAAAAGGAATAAAACACCCTGCTACTGATTATTTTCACAGCATGCTCTGTCGTCATTATATCCTGAAGTAATTTCACCAAAATGTGAATGCGGGCTTTGTAGGGCTGTTTTTCCAGGGAAACTCCTCTTTGGGCTTGGGGGTGATTCCAGTTTTTCTGTTCACAATTTGTCTGTGTTTAATGAGATTAAAAGCACAAGCACATATTTCTGTGCCAAACAGTTTTGTCGAACATTTTGGGAACCATCATTGTATAAAACGGTCTATTTTAATTTGGGTAACTAATGTGGCTAAATAAACGGAATGGAAACAGTTGATTTTAATAATATTTAATTAAAAAAATTAAACCAAAATAAAATCACATCCAAATGGTTTTAAATTTTTGTTGTGTTTAGAATGGAGAAAATGGCGAGAGGATTCTGAGGAACTCAGGTTCAGGTCACCAGAGGAGCATGAAATAACTCTGCTGGGATCAACATTTTTATAAAAAAAAGCCCCATAGGTCTTTCCTACCCCATATTTAAAATTTGAAGACATACCATTTGTAACTTCTCCAGAGCAACAGTGAGATAAAAAAAGGTCAAAGATCAGATTTAATGAGTTTCCAAGTAAACCAAAAGCAGCCCTTTTTATAGTGGTATAGTTTTTAGGACTTGTAATGCTAAAATCATTTTTAATGAACAAACAATGTACTACAGAGAATTCATGTTATTGTAGATAATAAGCTTATATAATGTATATACAAGACTTAACTTTAACCCAATACCTTTAAGTCCTGGCCTGTGAGCTGGTTTCTCCATGTACACATAAATCCAAGTCTCCATGCTAATCTGATCTGCCAGTCAGAATTCAGTAAAAACATTTTAGACACTTGGAAGAAATTTAGTTTGTGTCAGCAAACCTGGCTCTAATGCGATATCTCCTTGGAACACTGGAGTATGGATTTATAGCTCTGTCGTTGGCACGATGATTTAAGTGTCAGCTATAAATAAAATGAAGGTGCATAAATTAAAACAATCGTTTTTAAGGCAGTTGCACAAATGTTTTTTGAGGATATTCTCCCCCATTCTGGAGCTTTCGTTTGTCCATGGCGTCCTGGGATTATTGCTGTTAACAGTAAAATGATCATTCCAATAAAAAGCTGAGCTTTTGGAAATGTTGGAGTGTAGGGCTGACTTTGTGTGTGTGTGTGTGTGTGTGTGTGTGTGTGTGAATCATCGCTTCTCCACTGTCCCAGCACATCCACTAAGCTGTCTGGATCCGAGATCAAAGGTCACAGAAGCTGCGAGTCCACAGGTCCAAGGAGTGGGGAAAAAAATGGCACTGTCCTCAGTCAAACTGGTGTTTACTCCTAAACATAGGAGAGAGAGAGAGAGAGAGAGAGAGAGAGAGAGAGAGATCAGTCAGTGTGGGTAAATATGAGTGTTACAATCCAGCGATGTACTCTAGCTACACACTAAGCTGCTAATGATTGTAGCATGAACTGAAAATGTGACACAAATGAACAGGAAAGTGGCATTTATGCTGGTTCTGTCATGACACACTCCAGGACAGCCTGTAAGCACTTCAAGAGCAATGCCAGAACTCTTTACACAAGAGCCAGGACCAGACCAGCAGCAAATGACTTCAGCATGCACTGAGAGGCACCAAAGCTTTCGGTACAGCACATGCCAGACACGGAGAAGAGGACAAAGCGGAGGAAGACCTTCTGTTCTCGAAACGGTCATAAACAGAAGTCTCAGAGTCACAGAGAACCACAGGGACGCATGGAATTTGCTGTAAAGCCAGTGAAGGAACACAAACAGCACAAGGACACGAAACCCATTCAGACACAGCGCAACAAAACATGCATCAACAGGATGCAGCAGTAGAAGCAGACCTCAATGCCAAGACAGAGCAATGCCCTGTGCCTTTAAGGGAGAGATATAATGTGCTGTGCGGAGACCTACCTGATTAGACTAAAAACAAATGGCAGCTTATAATATAATAAAGTATGGCTAGGTAGTTAAGTGCTATGAACAAGCGCGTGTTTAGAAGAGTTATATAACGGTTTGTCGTCACACTTCATCAATATTTCCATGGCATGCATCATCTGTGCACGCTACAGATCGTGCCTCAGCTGATGTGCATAGGGCAGCAGGTGGTGGAGTTAGGAAAGTGGATAAAAGGCTGAGTAGCTTATTTTTTTTTTTTTTGGCTTATTCCAATCTGGCGATAATTGTGAAGGCCAAATTAATTAACTAAATAAATAAAAAAAGCAGACTAACTGAAAAAGACCAATTAAATAAGCAACTTTTAACAGGGATGCGTCTTACAATTGCAGCAGCACCATGAAGGTAGAAAGGAAATGAAACAACAAATCACTTCACTAGCATGGAAAGCAAGTTCATGCTGCTGATACAGCCACACAAGCGCGCACACACACACACAAAGCAAAACCATTACACATACACAGCTAAACTAGCACAGGTCAGAACAGAGCGTGCAGAGTCCAGCAGTGAAGAGCAACTGTAGTAGTGGAAAGCACTACGGTTCTAATGGAGGCTCGGCTACGCTCCCTCCCTTACCTGCATCACTGGTCACCTTCGCTAGGCGAGATCTCCGTCTCTTTATGAACCACTACTTTGGTGACAGACATGTCTGGATGCTGCTCTTTGATCTCTTTTATGGCCTGAGCCAGAGCCTTGTTCAGAGAAATGCCACACAAGACCAGCAGGGGGCAGACACAGGACATAGGATAATCATCAAAATTACATAGCAATCAATCAGTGAATTCATGCATGTTAATGAAATTGCATACTTTATTACATTTTAAATAATGACCTAAAAAATTTTGTGATTAGCAAAGATTTTTTTATTTATTTATTATATATATATTTCTGCATTTATTTAGAACAGAAGCGAAGCCAAAACCCAAACCCTGCATTGAATTACTTAGCCTCTCTCCCCTGAAATCTGAAATGAAACCTGAATCCACACTGAATGGATGTGTATGCATGGAAGAATTGGCCAGCCTCAGTACCTGGTCATGATCGATGTTGGCGTCCCCAGAGATGACGATTCTCTTCTCGATCCGTGTCTCTGAGATGCCTCCCTTCACCGTCTAACAGAGGAGAAAATAAACAAGGTGTAAATATGAATTATGTAGTAAAGGAGACATGATGTGATTCATTCAAATAGATTGCACTCTAATCTAAATGTAAAGTGAGTGAAGCACAGGCAGTAATATGAATGCAAGGTAAAATGTAATAGAGGTGTTTATATATTGCATCAACCAAGGAGTAATGGAGGCAAAAATGAAGCAGTGAGATGTGTTAGATATAGCGGGAATTATTGTGCTGCTATTGAAAATGGTGTGCACATGCTTGTGTCGCTCAGCTCGTTTCCAATTTGTAAAAATTTCCGATTTCTAAGCCGTTAACGTGAAATGACACAAAATCAAATAAGCTAGTGAGGTCAGTAGTTTAAATGTCAGGACAACACAAAATCATTTAGAAGCACAAGGGAAGGAATTTTCTCCTCTGATGAAATTTATGACATGTGGCTGTTTGGTCTTCAGTGACCAAAAGGTCTCCGGGTTCACGTTCACTGACCTTTGTTATTTGCGTGGTGGTCGTGGTGCTGTTGTTCTCAGAGGTGATGGTCTGAGCGCTCATCAGAACTCCAGGTTCTGTGTCACCATTTGCATCCACCTTCACATTTGTATACAAAAACACCACAAGACGACCATTCATGAAGGTAAAGTGCATTATAAGCTTGAGTGTAACTATAGTTAAGGAGAACGTGTACCTCAGCAGACTCGTATGTGATGGTTTTGGTTTCAGTATGAACAATGGGCACCTCAGTGGTCACCGGTTGCACCGGCTTCTCGGACACCTCTGACTTCTGCGCAGATTCAGAGAGATAAGAGTGAGGAACACACGACTAGTCATAAAGACAGCAGAGGAACATCTACAGATTAGCTGGAAAACTGATCTACAGAGACACATGCATTTGTTTCTTTCATTTCATGCTAAACTAGGGTGTGAATTCTTAAACACTTTTTAGCACTGGAGGTGTGATTGTGGTCTGGCTGGTAAATATAAAAGAAGCAACAAGGCTGCTAATTATTCTGTCACATGGCACAGATGTAAAAATAAAGTTTGCTGTCCCATCTAAAGACATGACCTACTCTAGGGCTTTGGCTATTCTGAGGACTTATTTTTTTGTTAGCAATGTTGGCACCTCTGCTACATATTTTTCTGCATGCAAAGTCAAAGGCATTTTTCCCCACTCTAGTAATACTACCAGTATTTTTGCTTGAAGAAGTATTCCTTCACAGGGAGTACAGGTAGTGATTCCTCCACATATTGAGTGCTCTTTATTATTATTTTTATTTATTATTATTATTACTAAGAAGCTAAATCTCAGACAGAACATGAAACGTACTACATGCAATGGGATACACATCATTGAACACAGTGACAATGATGCAGATTCATGCGAATGCAGTGATTTATACACTAACAAGTCACTTAAATAAGACAAAACGAGAGGTGGATACAAGTCCCTTTTGAATTAGTCAAAGTTTGTGCTGGACATGTAAAAACCGTGAGGTTAAATCAACCAAGTTACTTCAACAAGGCAGTAGCACTAACTGTGTTCACTTCCTGCGTCATCTTCGTTGCTTCCTGTAGAACCTCTTCTACTTCACTCTCATTCTTCTGTCCATATTTAGCCTTTACTCCTTCTTTGGTTTCACAGTGCAATGTCTCTGAAGATATGAAGTTTTCATATCCTGCTGCGTTTTCCTCTTCCACGTCCTCTTGTAAATTTTGCTCGGCGGTGAGACCTTCCTCACAGGGTGACGCAGTCACAGTCAGTCGGGTTTCATCAGGTTGGACTTGCCCCTGCTTAATGATGGGTGAGCCAGCAGAAGCATAAATGTCAATCTTCAAACTCGTTCTTGATTCATGAGAAAGGTTTTCACCGTCTCCACAGAACGACACACGTTTCCGGATAGGGATTCGGCTCTCCTGACCTGTGGACTCATCTGGAGAAGCACATTTCTCTTCAGGCCCCACAGACTCCTGATTCGCTCTCTGACTATCTTCATGTAACTCTTTTTCTTCAGTCTGCTCATTTATTTCTCTGTGCACTTCTTCTGGAATCTGGTTTTCTTCTGAGAGCTGAGCAACAGCTCCATCTACCACCAAATCACT
This sequence comes from Hemibagrus wyckioides, assembly GCF_019097595.1. Taxonomy (NCBI): domain Eukaryota; kingdom Metazoa; phylum Chordata; class Actinopteri; order Siluriformes; family Bagridae; genus Hemibagrus; species Hemibagrus wyckioides. Next base: position 15,498,282 of record NC_080729.1, on the reverse strand, counting down.
ATCGGTTTCCTTTAATGGCAACTTCATTTCTTCTCTACCTTCCATTTCACGAGCGGAAACATCCTCCGAATACATCTTTTCCTCAAAAGAAAATTCTTCTGCAATACGAGTTTGAGCAGATTGTTCTGTATCATCTGGAAGGATTTGGGCAGGAAATCCATCCTTCTCAACTTGGGTTTGAGCAGAAAGTTCTATGTTCTCAAAAGCAACTCGAGCAGGAAGTTCCCGAACAAGAATATCTTCCATCTCAGAAGAGGTGTGAACAGGAAGTCCTTCCATCGTATCCGGGGTCTGAGCCAGAAACTCCTCTTCCTTGATATGGGTCTGAATGTGAATTTCAATCTTCTTATTTTGGGTCTGAGCAGAAAGTTCTTCTTCCCCAATACAAGTCTGAGCAGACAGTTTTGCCTCCTTTAGATGGGTTTGAACAGAAAATCCATTCTTCTCTATAAAGGGCAGAGAATGAAACTCTTCATTCTCAATATGAGATTGAGCCAGCAGTTTCTCCTTACCAGCTAGGTTCAGAACCAGAAATTGTTCTGTGTCAGTATGGGTCTGAGCCAGAGGTCGTTCATGCTTATCAGGAGTCTGAGCAAGGGACTCTTCTTCCTCAATATGGGTCTTAATGTAAAATTCTTGATCCTCAGTAGGGGTCTGAGCAGGAAATTCTTCTATTTCAATATGGAGAAGAGAAGGAAACTGTTCCATATCAGATGTGTGAACAGAAAATTCTTTCTCCTCAACATGAGCAGAAAGTTTTTTCCTCTCTGTATATATACCTGCAAAAAGCCCTGGCACTGTGTCCAGTGCAAGTGTACCTTGCTCAGTAGATTCTCTTTCCATGAGCACCTGAGCTTCACCAGCAGAGGGCGCCATTGCATTGCTTTCCTCATTCGTATAAAGCACCGACATCTCTTTTTCAGTAAGAGATTTTTCATTGACTGTTTTTGAATGTACGCTTCCAGATATTGGGATCTGCTTCTCAGACAAACACAGAGGAGCTGGAGAACCAACTTTCTCAATCAACAAACGATCTGAAGCTTTAAACGGCAGAATATTCACCATAACTTCTGCTTCCTCTTGCTCTACCTCCGTATTGTCCTGTTGGTCTTCTGAGCTCTGCAACATACAAAAAGCACACTATTATATAAAATTCTATTACAAACAGAGTTGTGCTTAACATGAACCTGTATATTAATAAATAGATACTGAAAAAAACACAGTACATACAGTGTATTTGAGCTAATATAGTATCCTGAATCAGATAACAGTATTTACAGACTTGCTCCCATGCACAGATAAAATCTACGCACATCATCAAGACCATTCTGGCATGTTTATAGACTAGATGTAGAAAAGATAAACAGGAAAAGTGTAGGAGAGGATTACAAAAAATTCTACCCAGACAGAAAGTCATATTCACTGCATTAAAGTTAACCAAGAGATATTGTCTCTCTTGCCCTTGTATATTCATTATAAAATAGGAATGATTTGGTCTTAAAGCAGGGACTCACTTTAAGAGGAGGAAAATATATATATATAAGAAGATAAACACGGGAATGTATGCACTACAGAACTGTCGCTCTATTGAGAAATGAACAAGCTGAAGCTAGGCTCTCCCTCAAATCTAACAACCGGAAACATCTCTTCTGAATAAATACACCAAATGCAGCGTTACCATCACTCCTAATTAAATAGCATTCTTTACTTCACGTGGTCTCTCTAATAAAGTGAGTTGAGGGACTAAACATAAAGCACAGATAATGCATCATTATGGATCATCATCAAAGTAATTAACATGGGGGGGGGGGAGCAGATGAATGATAAGGCTAATGAACAGTGTCTGTGACTGAGAACAAGACAACATTTCAGAATGATGTTGCCATCTGCTGCCAAGAAACCCATTTTAGTGTGCAGTGAACTCCATTCAATGATGGATTCGTCAACCAAGCTAATATTTTATATATATATATATATATATATATATATATATATATATATATATATATATAAAAAATAGCCCCATATTATATTTTGCCTGGTTAGGCTGCATACTACACGATGTGCAAATCTTCTCAGACATAAGGACAATTTCATCAACATTATAATCCTCCGAACGGCCACAGTAGACGATTTGACCCGTTTGTAGTAATGGTTTCACGTTGGTGATTCCACAGACACAAGATTTCCCAGAAACTTGTGTGATCAAATCAGTTTGCTACCCTGGCATCCATTCTGTTTTGCTGCAAAAATATGGTCATGTTAGAGAGCGAGCAGCCTGGAAAGCATCACCTACCAGCTCACACTGACTAGTCTGTGTAGAGATCAGGGGGGCTCTGAGTCTATCAGGATCGGTAAAATCATCATACTGATAAACACTTGAGGATTATTTAGGATGTGACAAGCCTCAAATCCAGCCACAATCACTTTGGGGGGGGGGGGCAACTCAGGCCTAAAATCCTGCATCAAATCATCTAGTGTAGCCAGCCTTTGTCGTTTTGAGTGCCTTTGCCTTTACAGTCATCACACAAGGTGCGACTTTGATTTGATTACAGTCTTGCTTTGGTCTGCTATCTCTTGGCAAGCTGTAGCTGTAGCCGATGCCATCTTGAGCTCACTGCCTAACACGTTGCTGACGTTTATCATGTACCACACCGCTTTCATGAGTGCATGCAACTCTTTCCATTACAATATTATCACATATGGTGTACTGGGTCTGGGATTGTCAGGGTGTCGGTTTCATCTGGGCTTTTGTTGCCTTCTATTTTTTCTTTCCTTGTAATGGATTTTGCATGTGATATTTATAAAAGGACAGCATTTCATCCCGTTTCCCCTCGTTCCACTGCCAACATCTCTCATATGGGTTTGTTTCCCACAAGCACAAACTCACTGTATATACAAATCAAGCAATGAGGAGAATATCTTCACCATGCGAGTCAAGAATTGCTGCTTTGTGATTCATGGATGGCTATAAAAAAAAAAAAAAAAAACTCTATACAATAACATTAGCAGCATATGCACAGGAAGACTTTTCTATACGAGTTAAGAGTTTGCATGACTTGAATACAGTATTCTATGCTAACATTCAATGCATTCAATGTCCCCCCCCCCCCAACCTACTTCATACATATCTATGACATCATGTTAAAGATATTCTGTGGTTACAGCAGTGGAACCTATTGGATAGTGGGAAAAGCAACGGCTGGCAATATTTTACTAGCTTCCCACAACCGCTATATCTGGACAACACTCCCTTTCCAGACATGGTCATTAAATAGAAAGATCAAAACACAACCATCTGAAGGACTCGAGGCGACTGAAACAAGCACTGTTACAGATCATGCTTGGACAGTACAATAATAGAACAGTTGAGTTTAATGCTACCTCAGCAGAGTTAGCCTCCGCAGGCTCTGGTTTTTCTTCCGAAATGTCATGAGGAGGTTGAGATTTGGCATCTTCTGCAGTCTACAAAGGGAAAGAGACAAAAACATAATGAGGGTCGCTATGTTTACAATATTGCAAACCCAAAGTACATAAAGCTTGTGGGTGCGGGTGTGCATGTTTGGGATGTGGGGCGGATCATGCAGACCACGAAGGAAAAATGACTTGAGCAAACAGAAAAACCAAAGGAAGGAGAAACCCACAACAATGGGGTGAAACTTTTTTTTTTTTTTTTTATAAAAGTGTAACAAAATCCCAGTACTGTTAAACAGATCGGCTCAAAGATTAACAACCGTAGGGAATTAATAAACTCTCAGCCACAGCTTTAAATTATTTACAACTCAACAAATTCTGTACATCACCCTTCATGCCCTGATATCTCACAGCAAACCCAAGCTTTACGACACGAACAAGCCACTTTAATACTCTGTACTAGAGGGTGCACTTTTTGGTTTGGGAAAACCTCACACAGGCATGCATGTGCAGAATTTCCTAAGCCAACTACCCAGCTTACATCCTGTATGGGTAACTGAGGTCTGATCGTGGCTGTGTCACTCAGTCGGGGACAGTGAGAAGGGAAAGAGGCCAGCCTCTTGTCCCATTCACTGCCTCCTAATGACTCCGGGAGCATCCCCACAAATGACCTCTTCAGCTCGCTGATCTTCGCCCGCCTCTTCAGCAACTCTTCTGCGGCATCAGCCTCCTGACACAGGGACGGCATGATCAGTTGAGGTCTAAACCATTTGGGGTTAAGACTGTCATTTCAGTCCCAGTCCTAACGTGGTGTTTAAGTTACTTTATGTCTGCCACACAGCGGGAGTTTAGGAGGTTAGGAATCTGAGCTACACTCACATTCATGATTCACATATGTTAAAACCATTTCAACAAAAGTTATGCACCATGCAAGCAAATGCTACGAGGCAACATCCAAATCTAATATGAACACCATCTTTCTTCATTATGTTTCCACACCATTGTTAGAAAACACGGTATTTTCCAACACGACCATTCATATAGAAGCTGGCTGAGTAAGAGAGAGATTCAGATAAAGAATCAGTTTCAGTCTAACACACACACAATCTTTTCATGCCCTCCCAGCATGCCACACCCACACAAACACTTCATACACATTTCCTTTGCAGACCTCCAACATGAGATTACTGTGTTTGATAAACACATCCTCTCCCCTTATCTGCCTTTTATTATTCTAGGAGGAGAAAACGGAAAAAAATGTCTCCAAGGAATGAAACACAATATCATTAGAGAAAAGATTAATAAAATAAAACTGCTGCTGTAATAGTAAGTGAACGGGCATCTATTATTTTAACAGCGTTGTGGTTTTCACCAACAATACGAGGAACTGCGTCATTTTATAAGCAAAGTCTTGAGACTCATGCAAAAACAACACCCTGGTCAAGCAAGTGTGCATGACTTTACCCACAAACTTTACTCATAAAAGACCATAATCATTGATGGTTTGATGGAAAAATGACGTGTGATGGTGATCCGGATGCAACAGCATGGCAAAATCAGTTTGAGATCATGTTGCATCAGCGGTGGAATTAAAGAGAACAAGATTGCTGAGGACACTGCAGTGGAGTACCTGGGTCATCAGTTCTGATTCATCCTCTGGCTCAGACTACAAGCCAAAGTCAACAACATCAAGAAGAAAAAGCAAAGAAACAATGATTATCTGACATTGTCCCAAATCCACAAAAAGACTAAAACATTATTCTTTAAACAGTTTGTAGCCTCAAACTCACAGACAATAGCTGAAAATCTGAATCATTTAGGTTTAGCTGCTAGATAATTTAATCGTCATAAACACAAAAAAAACTGCCAACACACACACACACAGACCTCGGTCGCTGTTGTCTCGTCGGTTTGCTCGCTGTCTGTCTGTCTCAGATACGATAACAGACAGGACAGATTCCATTGGAAAGCAGCAGTGAGGGGGGGAAAAAGTCCAATACATTAGATTGCTGTGTCTCAATATGAATCACGTTATAGGGTACAGATGGAATGATGGATACAGGATAGTAGAAAGGACGGACTAATCTGAATACAGAATCACGTATGGAGAAAAGACTCCACTTCAGAGCTATTGTAAAGTCCACATTCAACAGATTCAGCTTTCTTGAATTGGAAAATTTATGGAGACTTTTGTTTGCATGATAATTTATACCAATAACTTGTCTGCAAAAACCTGTTGGATGTGACATTTTAGCAGAATTGTGAACCCCTGCCTATGAAAGAGTTTTACATTTAAGTACATTCAACACTGCAGTGGAGTCAAATTTCACTGCAATTTTTGGTGGAAGCCAAATTTTAAATAGCTTTTTTGTGGTTGACACACACACATATATATATATATATATGTTAGATGTTTTAGTTCAGGAAAGCCTATAGTTTAGAAAAGTACATATAATTTCACATCACCACACATTTAGTGTATGGAAAAATGTTTCTGATGTTTTCTGCACAGATTTTTTCCTTCAGGCTCCAGGAACTAGGTGTTTACTCTGTATTGGTTTTCTTGTAGGCGTTAGTGGTCATAGATTGCCTTTAGTGGACTGCCAGTAGAGAACTTACAATAAAAAATACCCTATAAAATCTAAAGGGATATCAGAATATGGGCCTATTTTCATCCCTTGATAATGAAGATGTAGCTTGATATTTCACAGAGGCCCAGCATGCAATTCAACTTTTTTTTTTCCAGTCTCATGCATGCAGGTCCGGTACATGAAGATGATGACGGGTGAAGATCAAAATGAAGAGACATGATGCCGGCCTGAATGGCCAAACACATACACACACACACCTCGTCATCTGAACTGTCCTGAAAGCTGTTGGTAAAGGAGGTGGTGAGTGACGCGGTCTTGGGCTCCAGATAGCAGAGGCACAGTGCCAGCGGGAAAGAGAGCGTAAGTGCATACGGTACAGAGAAAGAGGTAGACAACAGAAAGAAGAAGATGAAAAGGAAGCAGGGCACGAGAGATGGTGATTTGATGGGCAGGAAGTGTTGGAAGGTCTCAGGCAGGAAGTTCATCTCGGACAGGTCAGGGAAACTCAGGTAGCCATCTTCGTCCAGGAGAGACGACAGGTCTGGGAGGTGCAGGGAGAAGGAGAAAAGCGTTCCCCCTTTGGGCCGGTTCTGGTCTGAAATCTGCTTGCCCTTCGCTGGGCTTCCTGAGGCTGCGTGCTCAGAACTGCTCCGTCTGCGTTTCCTCCTCCGCATTTTAGTGGAGGAGAGTGGTGAGGAAAGGAGGGTGTGTTCAGAGGCAAGAGGAGAGCACTGACGATGTGGGAGTGAAGACAAAATCGTGGAGTAAAGGGTGGATCAGGCCAAAGGGCCCATGGAATAGTGCAAATGGTAGTGTATGAACAAGTGAACCAAACATGCATGAACATGAAAGAAAGGGTAAAAAAGAGAACAAGCTATTTAGTCAAAAGGTCAAATATTGTACAGTACAAATACAATGGGTAACAAATATACCCAAGTAATATCTGATTCATAATACACAATGCTTCAGAAGCCTAACAACAACACTATGTTCATTCACAGAGCCTGGCTACTTAAAAACCTCGAGCCTTAAGAGTAGCAAGCAATTTTATTTCAGAAAATTATTTCGATAACTTCTGATTTTAATTAGCAGGAAAATCAACAAAAACAGGCCTAAATTTACAGTTTGTACAAACAAAACTTCTGACCAGGGTGTCTTTCTGTGGGTAACCCTCCAAACCAGTAGAGGTGTTTAAACATGTATGATTTAACACGAAACTAACCAAACAGATGAGGAAAAGAGGAAATTGTCTGAAATTGTGGTTACCTTGGAAACAGGAGCAGGAGGGGCTTCCTCAGATGCCTCTGAAGCAGGAGTGCTTTCATCTTCAACTGCGTTTTCTTCCTCCGCCTTTTTCTCTGGCGTTACCGTGGTGATGAGGGTCCCTGTGGCAAAGGCTGGTTTAGAGTCTTCCATCAAATTGTCATTGTTGGCCATGGCTGGTGCTGGAGAAAAGAGGTGTGAAAACAGTTAGTCGGCAAAAGGGGACAAATGTCAGAAAGCAGTGATAACAGCTGAGCTCAAATCAGTTACTGAGATGGATTACCAATTATCTCTGTTCACCTGCTAGATTATTATACCAGTATCACATTACCTATATCTAGACTGCGAGTGGTGGTGAGCCGTTTGCTGGAGGAGCGTTGAAACTGGGGTGCAGACCGAGAGATCTGCTGGCTGGCACGTCGGGCCTGTGTTTGCGTTCTACCACTGTAGCGGAACTTGGAGCCCAGTGACAGGAATTTCTTGGCAGGAGGTTCGGGAGCCACCAATCTGCAGAAGAGGCAGTGATCATCAGGAAGCTTTTTATGATCAAATAGGAAGAGGAAGCTATAAAAGGTTTTGCCCGTTGACTAACTTATTACCATGACTAATTCCTTCAAGACTTGTGTGCTTGTTCTTTGTGCTTACCTGAAAAACGTGTGATGTTCTACGCACACTTTCCACAATCTCTTTGCTGCTTTGTGATTTGGAAGTTTAAAACCAATGGTGCTCTCAAACTGCTCGAACTAGAAAAACAAATGACGCATCTATTGATTACGGGAAATTACTGACCAGTTAGATAAATATCTTCTAGCATTAAGTCAGATGTCTTTCCATAACAATGTCATGTGCCAAGTGTTTCACCTCTCCAGGGCGTATCTTGACATAAAAGCTGTTTCGCTTGTAGGATATCTTGAGGATTTTGGGCCAGGCAAATCGATTTATGCGCAGTCGGTCTCTGTAAACAAGAAGGCCGCTGCTACACACTCCTAACATAATCTCCACTCCCTCCGAATCCTGAAAGGAGAAAAACACATGGAGGGTGAGGAGGGTGTGGAAGGAAAAGGAATTAAATGACTAGACCAACTAGAAACAGAAAGCTAGCGGGGAAACATAGGGAGGAATGAGCATAAATCACTAAATGACCCAACACCATTCAACACAAGAGGGAGAGAGTGATCGAGAGCACGAAAAGAAACGCACAGAAAGTGACTGATGAGTTACTGCAGCACAAACATTCCAGCAACAGTGGGGGTAATGATCTGCTAAAGGATGAACCAGACTAATTAGTAAGCATTAAGAATGGAAAGAAAAAAGGGAATGTGGCAAATGTGATGAACATAAAATCATTCATCTTGATAAATACCACAGAACTGACATACTGGCGAAAAAGTTTTGATTTAAAGCCGTTAATAAAAGGTGCCATTAACCACCGTCAACTCCACGAACACAGTGTTCTCGCCACTTTCAGCACTGTTATCTAGGAATCACTAGAAGACGTTAAGGCATTTGCAGGCTATAACGACTGGATGACTATGGTGCAGAGAAGAGAAAAGATGAGGGAAAAATCCTGCACAGCACTGCAATGCAGCATGTGGTGAAGAAATTTCTCTCTATTTAATATCATGCTCATGCAGAGAATGCACAGACATATGAAATGATGCACACACATCAGTACGATGAACCACGAGTCATGCATGCAGAAGACATTCATAACGCCAATCACGTCACATGAGAATGCTCCGGAATAAGGTAATGCAATAGCTAGACGTTACACAGGCAGACATATGTGAATATATACACACAAGACGCAGCATCTTACCTCTTCCTTAGCTAGCCCTAAGCACTCAAAGAGCTTCCCTACCAACTACGTCATCGATGAGCAGAAGAGAGAGAGAGAGAGAGAGAGAGAGAGAGAGAGAGAGAGAGAGAGAGAGAGAGAGAGAGAGAGAGAGATGCGCAGAGCGAGCTGAGCCAAGAGCAACATTGAAAAGGGAGGTGCATTTACATTCAGGAGGTAACACTATAGAGCTAAAGGCATTGCATCCCCCGCTCCACTCATCCTTGAATTCATATATTCTCTTGGCCCACAGGATAATTATGCAGTGTGTTTACCATCAATATAATTAAATAATATAATGAATAAAAATTTATATTAAAATATTTTTCAAAAATTAATGTCTCTAAGTGCATTTATTAATCTGCAAAAGTAATCTGATTTATAATGTAAAACTAAATACATATATCTAACCGAATCAAGAAATATATTTCATCCCTTGTGGGCCTGCAGGTCCTTATATCTTTCTTTCACAGGAGCTCAGTGGCATTTGTGTCTGCATTAGTAACATTTCGTACAGAACGAAAGCTGAGCTCAACGTGCAGCACTGAAGCGGCAGCAGATCAGCAGTGAGCAAGAGCCATGTCGGTGCAGCGGCCTCGAGATACACGGCATCCACAGAGAGAGCAGGTTCATTTGCATTACACTGAGCCATTACTCAAATCAGCATATTCATAATTCAGGCGCATGACCAGTCACTAAATCTGTTTTTCAACCGCAAGCAGCAATGCTTAGATTACGGTAACACAATCATATTTCCCCAATCAAAAAATACCCTCTATATATCATTCAGTAAAAACAGACACTGTCTCTGTATAGGTGTGAACTTGAAAAAATAAATAAATGAAAAATAATAGCAATAAATAAAAATACAAAAATAAATAAAAAGACAAAAATTGCCCCCAAAAATAATAAAAATAATAAAACAAACAAAACCAACAGACAGCCATGTTAGTTAATTGGACTGCCATTAGATGGTGCTACAATACCAACAGCAGCCATAGACTATGTATTTTTGTGTTCAATACTTAAATTTCACTTCAAAATTACAGAATTGTGATTTTAGAAACAAGAGGGAAAACCAAGCAACAGCCTAGAAAGGCTGAAACTTTGAGCAAAATATTATTATTAATAAGAAGAAGAAGAAAAAGAAAGAATAAAATTATTATTGTATAATTATTAGAAATGAAACTATTACAACAACATAAAATATTAAAATATTTAAGTAAACACAAAATAATTGGTACATGTGTTTTTATGAAAATATTAGAACAGAAGGGGAGAGTCTAATAAGTGACCCGTTTTTCCAGTTGAAGGGTAACCAGGTGAAATTTTAATGCTAATTCGATTTTTTTTTAATGCAGTCATACTGGATTGTGTGTTATCTTGATGCATGGTTTAAAATGGTAGCTAACTAAGCGTTATCAATGGATTTGAACAGTGGAATGGAAATAAAATAATAATAATAAAAAAAAATAAATAAATAAAAAAAACAAAAGAAAGTATAGTCTCTGAAACACTAGCCACAAATGTGGCTTCACATCAGGTTTCGGTTTCCTTTAAACCCCCTGGTTTCCATAGTCTCAAGTTTTTTTTTTTCCTTTTTACCTTAGCATGATGCAGATCTACTCCATACATGGAAAGCTTCTTGGCATTTTCCAGAAAATGCATCTCTGCCTCAGCTGGAGTCATTCCTCTGCAATGAAAAAGGAAAAGACAATCATGAGACTAAACCGCAGAATAATATCTTTAGCAAGCCTTAACAACAAAAAAATCTGAATACAGTAAATTAGGGGCAGTGATCTGCCTTTGTCTAGATGTTGAGAGGTTAAGATGATAAATCGGGGGGAAAAAAAACAACTCATTAAATTGAAGCAGCTAACAATGGATCTACTGAACACACAGTACTCACTTGTGTGAGATTTTCTAGACTCAGAATAAAGCTGCAATGTGTGGATGAAGATGAGAACACAATAAAAGCTTCAGTGTGACTTGTGTAAACAGATATTCATCTGCATTTATGCGTTGATGAATGAATAAAAGAAGGGCTTATTTTTTTTAGTTAAAGGGACACAAAGCTTGCACGCTGCTATGAAAAGATCCGCAGTTTAAACGATCAGAAAGGACTAGAATGGATCTAGCGCACTTAGTGTTACGGCTGAAAGCATTTTCACTCGTAGTTATATTCTGCTTATATAATGAAAGGCATCTACAGGGGATAAATGGGAATAGATGTATTCAAGCATATTGGAATTCACACCCAATACAAAGTTGGTTCTTGTATACACTATAGTCATTGTCTCTATTGGAACAGATTTGCTAGTTCTCTCTATACTGTAGCTACAGGTCAAGTCGAGATGATTGTACTATGGAGAGCTCTACTCACTTGTGGCTGCGATGAAGGTCAATGACCTTTTCCTCCAACTCTTTGGTCTGGTTGGGAGCAAAGCGGAGGTCGCTGAGGTAATCACTGCCCAGCTCAACAGGGTCGTAGTCTCCCAGCTCAGACTGGGCGATGTATGAACCCAGGAGAGTGTGAGTGGCAAAGGAGCATGGCAAACGGCCTGACACGACATCATCTCTCAGCTGAAGGCAAAGGTAGAACCTGACCGAGAGAAAGAACTTTCATGATGCCTTGACACTGCAATTATATAATTATGTCAATATCTGGGTTTCTGACATGTTGTATCATAAGCCATTTTTCACTATAAATATCACCACAACATTATGATTGCAAACAAAGTGCCAGCAGAATAGTGAGGCCAAAGAAAAAGAAAAAGCAAAAGGGTGTGGCACACAAGAATATTAGCGATGATTTCAGAGCGTCATTTATCTGGATATCACTGTTAAATGATCAATTCTGCCTGATGAAAGTGTCAGCACTTTATAAGAAGAGGAAGTAAAGCTAAATAAAGATAAAGTCTTTTGAAAAAGGAATTTGCAGTTTCATGGTAACATTATACATTTATTTTAGAACTTTAAGCCGAGTTATCTAGCTGCTACAATGCAAGTGTTAACAGGGAGTAACTTCGAAGCTTTTCCACAACATTAAATGTAACTTATACGGGGGGGTAGAATGAAACAATACAAACAACTGTAATCTTAGCAAAGTGCTGTGGTACAAGAGGAAGTGTTTTGGTGTGTTTGGCATAAAAATCTATAACAGCATGACTTAACATGTTTAATTCCTTACTGAATATCATTTTGTCATAACAGCTATAGTAAAAAACTGTGCTAAAGTGCTACACAGTATTGAGGAGAGTATGTGAATAAGTGAGCATGCGGGGGGGTATTTTACTGTGGAAATTCCATGTGATGCTTCATGGGAAGGTAATGCTTCCATCAAAACGAAACAAGCTGTTATGGAAACGAATGCAGTCACACTACGCTATTATCCACTAACACTTCTAACTGTATGAGAAATTACACAAGAAGGAAAAGCTTACTATGTATTAAAATTAAATACTGAACTGAATTCTGTTGACTCTTACCGGGTGATATCTTCACTCAGATGAGATGGATCAGGAGGATAAAACTTCACATTAAACCCAAAGTTCCAGGGACCAGCTAATACACACACACACACACACACACACACACAATCCCAATTGGCATCTTAAGTGAAGAGACATAGGGTCAAATAAAACAAAACAGAGAGGTAACATACTTCTAATTTGTTTCTTCAGTTCTTTCAAAGGGTCCAGCCAGTTCTGGAAAGAAACCACAAACAGGAAGTAAGATATAATTATAAGGATGATACTTAAACTAAAATCATCAAGCCATAGGGGCAAGGTTGAAAGCATTTGTACCTTCTGATGTTCTGCGTCACGGTACGTGAGCCCAAAGTAGTCCTTCTCCATAAGGTTGAGGTGGTCACATACTTTATCAAACAGGACCTGGCCTTTGGCTTTCTTCTGTTGATGACGACGCAGAACAGAATATGTTATTGCTAAAAATGTTAGTGTTGCATGTGATTCATTTTTAAAGTCAGTTTGCTATGGCACAATAAGGTGAAGCCATGATCAGGGTGGTTTACTGAATAAACAAACCCTCTGAGGTTTCAAAGACGGAGACAAACGGCTTGCTGCACTGTAAACATGTCGGGTTGGATTCTCAGTAACGTCTTTTACAGGTTTGTAGCGTGCCTTTAGGAAAACTAACACTCTGAAGGATAAACAGGTAAAGCCAGACACTTAATCCGACAGCCTCATCCAATGGCAATACCATGTCCTGTTAAAACAATCCGTTCTGCCGACAAGCTGAGTGCAAATTAAAATTAAATAGCGCTATCCTGCAGTGAAAGCATACGACACCCGCAACCGAGCGAGCAAACTACACTAGATTCTACTTCTTTAAATTAGTCCCAGAATGAGAGTAATAAGCAGTGCTATGATGGTTTACACATGCTTTAGATTATGCAGCATGTAATTTTGCAAGCTGTAATTTTGGATAGCAGTGGGTGAAAGGCATTGGGGTCCAGGAAAGGAAAACCCAACACTTGGCAGGTCTGGCAGATTACTGCCTGTATGTACTCATTTTGCCAGACCTCTAACATCGCACACAATCCTCAATGCCTCTTTTATACCGATTCTTTTTGCTTTTTTCTCCTTCTGAGCATCAGGAAGCATCTGAACACTGTGAAGAATGTAAGGAAGAGCTGTAATAATTCACGAGGATAAAAAGTAAATACACTGGATAGAAATATACAAGTCAAATTCTTCGAGCCTTTCATCATACACCAGTGGACCTTTTGTAAAGTTACTTCCGCTGCTGCAGATAGGCCATCAATTAATATCTCAACTGCAAGCCAAGCATAGCAACTAAAACAACAAATCTCTTCCTTAAAACTCTGACTCTCAGAGCCCTACAAATATGCAGTAATCTCCAGCCTGTGGCTTTCTTTAGTGTCAGGCTTCAGTAATCCATCCTGACACTAAAGAAAGAGAATTAGGATATGATTGGCATAAACACATTATAAGCATGAGAATCATTTTTAAGGACAGACAGGCAAATATTTTGAATATGTTTAGATAGAAGACGAATGAACTAGAGTGAACTTTAATGGTGCTGTAGAGGTTAGTGGGTTTTCCTGCTTCAAAACATTCGATTTCAATCTCTTCTTCACAAGAAACTTTACCGCATGATAACACACATAGAAACATTAATATAAACCTTGTAGCCAGAATTACTTGCATAGCTGCTGGTATAGAAACTAAATCAACACCTTTGGACCAATCAGAATTCAGAACTATTTTATAATTGAAAAAATAGTACCAGATGATAATTATGCTTCTCTCATCATAAGTGATGAAAGTGAAGTTTACTTGTTTTATCATGGTCCTCTGTACTAGTCAGAACTTCCCTTTAGCCACACCCACTGTAGCATCTCCTGGCTCCACCCACCTCCACAGTGCAGGTGTAGTCAGTGCCATCCAACAGCGTGATTTTGCACTCCATGGTGTTTAACTGGTGTGATCCAGGAACGCTTGCTTAAAGACTTCTGGGATATCCGGTCCACTTCACCACTCTGTTGGAAAAAAAAAAAACACAATGGTGGATAAGTTGTTATAGTGTTATATGAATCAGGGTTTCTTCATGCCAACACCTTCGTCGATGATTCCATTAAGCACATCGGGCTCAAAAGTGATTTAGAATAAACAGAGTTGTGTAATTTCAGGGGCTGCAGTAACACAAGCCCTCCTGGTAAATCCACTAAAACATGACATTCAATTATGTAATGAGACATTTAGGATATAAAGGCATTTCAAAAGTGCTCCGATGTTTTGTTTCCAGAGGCATTACATCCAGAGTCTGTAATTGAACCATAAATCTTTGCTGAAGTAAATTAGTTTCAGCCTAAAACACGAGTCGCTTCAAAAGAGATCCCATCGGTTTGGGTTTGGAGATTCATAACGACACGTTCTGCAAATTCATTTTTACAGCTCAACGACTCCAGAACTACAGAAAGAGGCGAAAGCAGTGAAAAGGTACAGACAACCTGAATTCAATTCTAATAACAGAACACAGACATGCTGAATTAATTTAGCTCCATTACTGAAACTGTGTTACTTCCAAAAAAAACCCAAAGCCAATAGAGATCAGCTTAGAGGAAAGTAACAAATCGTAGTGAACGATTTGATTGTTCGGGAAATAGTAGAGACGAAGGTGGGGTGGTATGAGGGAAATCATATTTGTAGAGTAATGGTCTGTATTATGCCATAAAGCATTTAGGGAAAATGGCTGTGTATCAACTGTACTCTTTCTGTATGGAAACAAATGATACTTTCGAAAAGCTTGACAAGTTAAACTCACAGAGATTTATTACTGTCTTAAGTACTATTCTAGAGCTGTAGTCGATCTTCCCTCAACAGCCTTTTATATTCTTATGCCAGCAGGCACATCACCACTAATCCCGTTTAACCTCAATCTTTTCAGCTACAGAATAGGTGAAAGGCTGGATCTCTTGAAATATTTGCCAAGTCCTTTAGTGTTGGTAAGGAACATGGATTGGGTGAGGGATATTGTGCGAAATGCCTCTTTAAAACCCTCACAGACCTCTGAAACGGCTGCATTACATCACTTCCTTATACAAGCCTGCTGTTAAACTAAACACACAGTGCCATCTGTGAAGAGAGTCTAGATCTTTGGCTATCTTTTAGATTTATAGCAGGGAGGATAAATTAGTTTTGGGAATGAATTTATCAGCATCTTTCTTGCTCTGGGGGTGCTTGTATATTTCACTTACATTTACTCATTTGGCTGATGCATGAAACCAGATGAGGGTTAAAGGCCTCGGTCAAGGACCCAACAAGAGGAAGCTCAGCACTACTAGGATTCAAACCCATCAACATCCCATAGACCTAACTACTGAGCTACTTCTTCAGTAATTATTAAAAACTGCTCAGTACAGATAAGCCATTAATACTTTTCCTTATACCTGGATCCTAAGTACCTAGTACATAACCAGTATTCTATTTGTGTGTGTGTGTGTGTGTGTGTGAGACCTACCTAGAGCTGTGCCCGTGTGGCCCAACTTGCGTCTCCACCTATTGCTCGTGCAATACTTGATGGACGATGATCTCGGGACGGCTGGAGCTGCTGGTTATGAATGTGACTCTGCCTGCCTGCTGAATCCCGGTCTGCATCAGCAGTCATGGCAAGTCACACTGTAATTAAAAAGAGACAGGAAGTCAGTTTTCTATTCTTCGAAAAGCACTCAAATAAAATCAATCAACATTACTTCATTGTGCATACATATAACAAAGACACAAATTACTTATCTCTGTGGCATATTTCTCAAAAAAATCTTATTTGGCTTTTCTAGAAGTAGTCTTCTACCCACAACTTAATAATAAATAATCCATAATAACAGTAAACCATGCACATGTTTCACCGACATGGACGCGTTTTATTTACTAGTAAATCTGACCTTGGATAAAAAGAGGTTTAACAAATATGTTTTTACCACCAATCTAAACGGCTGAAACATTGCGAGCTAATTATGATTTCTGATGATGTCCGAGATGCGTGTCAAACAATATTTTAAACACAATTTGTTCACTTCCCCAGACTTTAAAATGCTATAACTAGAACATCAGGAAACTATTCGGATAAGGAAAGTGTGTAGGTCTCAGAACGTTTCCCCATGTGAATATTGCAGATCTTCCTGTTATACAGGAACACATTCATGTCCAGTGTGCAAACAAAAAAATTTTTTACGCTTCAAATCGCGAGGAGAATGAAAACCGCACTCTAGACGTTGGCAAATGTTTATAAAAGCCGAGGTTCAGTTAAAGTGAAACTATTCATACTGGAACAGGCATCTCGTTAACCAAACACTTTAACAAACACATCCATTTACAGTGAGGAACACTAACAGCAGTTACGCACACAGTGGAGACTCTGAAAAGGCTAAGGGAAAAATGCAGAGTGAATAATTCTCATTTCTCTCTCTAATACATACACAGCTCTATTTTTAGCTGTGTTTACACACGAGTCTGTGGGTTCAGGGCAGCTCATTGGCACATATGTAGTCAGGGCAGGATCTCGGAGCTCAAGGATTCCAAGATTGCAGTGGGAATGTCAACACTAGGCCGAATAGTCACTAGTGGGTTAAAGGGGATTTCAGAAACGTCAGAGGGAAAAAGGGGGGGGGGTAAAACCATTACATCTACCATAACATAAGGGGATAACAGTGCAACAGCAAATGTAAGTATAAAAACAAACATGTATAGATTGTCAAAATCAAATAAATAAAATTGTACATGTTGGCAAACTGCTGTGGAATAAAAGCAATAAAACACTTAAGGATGTGTAACTTTGTGTTTGTTTGTATCTCACAAGAGCGTACTGCTCACCCGAAGCGGATCAAAGCTAACGCACGCTTCCTCTGAGACCTGTGATGCCGTATAATTCATCTTTCCAAACAGCTCATGCAGTGTCACGGGGTGTTCCAACATATTCAGAGAATCAAAGGAAAGAACAATCTGCCCCCCTCCACATGCAGGATCTCACAGAGGCCCATGACTGGCTACTGTCGGTGTGATTGACGAGGGAGCGAGAGAGTATACCATCTAGGATTGGAACCTGATCTCCAGATGATGGCGTGGAAAAAAAAAAAACCCATAATATTTTAACCTCTGAAAAACTGAGGCCCTTCCCCCTTTATCTGGCTTCGGTGTATTAAACCATAAGTAATGAATCATCCAAGTGGACATATCCTAAATAGGTCAGAATGAACCACAGGGCAGGAAAATAGGGCACTGAGTATGTGCTTTCTGTTTAATACTTGTGCGTGCGTGTGTGTGTGTGAGTAAAAGAGAGAGAGAGAGAGAGAATTAGTGTATGCTGGAAAGGACACCAAGGTCACTCAGAGTCTGATTAACGTGTATGGACATGAGGATATAAAACTACTCAGCTGTACAAGATATAATTTCAACCTCTCTCTGTTTTTATGAATCAAAAATGAAACCTGACCCGTTCTAGCCCCCACCCACACGTCCTTCCAGGCTTTGTTGAATATTTTCTGCAGCATCCATTTACGATTACAGAGCTCTCACGCTAGTTACCAGAGAAACGCCGTGTCGTTATAGTAACCCACGGTTTTGCACTGAATGCCATCCATCCTTAAGGAATCACATTAAAAACAGCTGCCCATAGCAACTTATTGGACACTATATACACCTACAAAGAAAAGATCAATTAAAATACGAAAGGCAATCCTGAACACAGATCTAAACATAGGCGAATGATGCTGGAAATCATTTCATCCATTAGCGCAGTGAAGAGTGACGGAAAGCTGCTGGCTGCTGAATCAGCGCTAATTGGCATCGTGTCCCTGGGGCCAAATCGACACTGGAACATCTGTCAGAGCTACTGTGGCAATTTCATGCCAGTTTGTCATGGAACAAACGCCGCTAAAATAAGTCTAGTGTGAAACGTAATGTATGTAGAGAGAGAGAGAGAGAGAGAGAGAGAGAGAGAGAGAGAGAGAGGGATGGACTGAGGTATGGAGGCCAGAAAGCATTTGCATGCTTGTAATTTTCCAAGCACATCTGGAAACATGCGTGTTCCTCCAAAATTAGTTAGGTGTCACAAGTGAATTACAGGGCTTTTGTGGCTCACAAAGATCCATTTTAGCTCCATAAAACACTCGGTCTTACAAAATAAACTGAATAAATAAATAAATAAATAAATAAATAAATAAATAAATAAATAAATAAATAAATAAATACATAAATAAATACATAAATATCTATCATGAAAACTAATCTTTTTATTTTGCCTAAAGTTTCCAATTATAAAACCTTCAGTTCATTACTAAGCTCTGAATGAAACGGCTATTTCATGAGAATTCCCTGGTATGCGTTAAGAATCTCCGATGCTGTAAATGGCAAGAGTCAATCTTTGTACGAACTCATTCAAACTCAAAGTGTGGAACAGAAGCGAGACAAAGCCGCTCGTTTATCCCACAGCCTCTCATTCACCATGAACACTCGCTCATCTGAATAGTGGCCATGTACGCCGGGTCAGAAGGTCATGCGGCTGTTGCAGAGAAATGTTATCCAGCCACACAAAAATGGCAACTATTTATGTTGCTCAGTGGCAGGCACAGAAAGCCATGTTACACAATGTGTGAGCTGTTACACGTGTGTGCGCTCACACAATGCTTCTGAAGACACCGACGTCACAAAACACATCCCAGATGCTTCGAGTCTCCGTTAAACGTTGTATAATCAGTCACATTAACCATCAGGGAATCACTGTGTCTTTACTGCCAGCTGAACATGTGCGACCTCTGACACCGAGCTGGATGAAGTAACTCATCACAAGCCATTTGATCTACAGCCACAAACGAAAAAGCGAGGTGTGCAAAGCCTCACTGAATTAAATCAATATTTATGATCATGATGCACCAATTAAAAGCCACATCCTTGGGAGGAGATGAAGATGAAACAACTTTCGTTCTATTTACCCCGTAGATACGTGTCTGTCTCTCTCGATCCTCCTGAATCCAAAAGTAGTTCATTTTAGGATATTTTTTCCTCTCTCCTACCAATAAACGTGAGCCATAGCGTTTTTCATGACCTCCCCCCCCCCATCATGAGGAATGTTGACTGACAACACTTATCTCGTACGTGAACACAAGACGCAACACGTCTCTGCTCAACCACTGCTACACTGCAACATTGTGTAAACAGACAGCGTGTGTATTCACAATTATAGACCTACCGACCCAATACCCGATATCGGTAACGATACTAGCTTGGAGCTCTGAATGGGTTTCAAATCATGAACAGGTTCGACAGGACGCAAATCTTGTTCATGCATGTCATGATATCGTTGAGCTTCTGTTTAAATCAGGCTTCATGCATGATTTTGCACGTTGCGGACAGAAAACAATCCTTAGGTCGCAAAAGTGTGACAAGAGATGTGACGTGCTGTTCAAGACAGTTAATCACGAAATGTTGTGAACTACTACGACGTTCATCTACATATTAAAGGATTACGCGAGACATCTACGAATGCAACAGCAGCAAGGACAAATCACAAACTAAACAAGCGAATGGACGAGAAAGAAAGCATCCTTATGACTTGAGTCACACTTCTGTTTATCTGATGAGGCAAGAATGTAATTCTTTCCATGAGATGACCTCCAGTGGACATGAAAAACGTGTTGGCGAACAGCCTGAGAACGTTTTCTAGTAGAAGACATGTCTCAAAAGACAGGCAAAATGAAATGGCACACTGTAAGGGTTCAAACTTCAACACGGGATCAGTATCAGGTACTGGTATTGAGGGTTGGCATGTTCTAATCTGATTTGTGTTTATTATTATGGTGAGCTCTTCGGAAAAAACAACAAGAACAAATAAAACACCTATAGGTATGCATTTAGTAGTAAAATATGAAGGAGCATACTGTGAACATCTGAAGTGCGCATGCGCACCCGTAGCCCAGATATATATTAACGGGGCTATACGTCCAAAACCGCATACAACTGTACTACGTAGTATTCAAAACAGACGGTCACCAATAGTAACGGTGACCTGCTATGTGATTCTCGCGCACTGTCGAGCACGCCAGTAAGCAACTTGGCACGTGACCAATACAATGTGCACGTGAGGTTTTTCTATAGAACCGTACTAAAGCACAAACGGAGCAGATTAAACCCTGAAGTCTGTGTTGCATTATATAACGGTGCAACTCAGAGGCGTGTTTACTTACAAGGCTGTCTAACAAAACACAAAATTTGCATGATTTCTATCCATGAAGGCAACTTCTATCAAACATTAGATTAAATCAAAATTCCACACGAGCCTAAAAAGCAAACCGGAAAAAAAAAATTAAGCTAACGTAGCTCTGCGTTCGGATGAAAACAAGCCACTACACGCTACTACAGGCTAATGTAACACTTCACACGCAGCCAAAAGAGCACACCTCTAAAACACACCAAGCTCTAAGTTATGGTAAATGGGAACATTACCGAAATGTCCGTGTCGTTTCCACCGTTTCCCGGTCACAGAGCCACGGACAGCGGTGCACTTTAGATTGAGTGAGACCACCTTATCATCCACGCACGAGCTCCAGATGGTGGGCTGGAGTGCGCGCGATGTAGCGTAGTGACGCAAATACTCCAGCCAATCACAGCGCGCCAGTGCAACGTCAGAATCGCCGCGGGAAAAGAATGCGGAAGCGCGCAAACCCCAAGCGTGCATATGCAGCATTGAACCATACAGAGTCCTACACACCAGGACCACAACCTGGTAAATACACAGCTGGAATCTACACACCAGGAACACAACCTGGTAAATACACAGCTGGAAACTACACACCAGGAACACAACCTGGTAAATACACAGCTGGAAACTACACACCAGGAACACAACCTGGTAAATACACAGCTGGAAACTACACACCAGGAACACAACCTGGTAAATACACAGCTGGAATCTACACACCAGGACCACAACCTGGTAAATACACAGCTGGAATCTACACACCAGGACCACACCCTGGTAAATACACAGCTGGAATCTACACACCAGGACCACACCCTGGTAAATACACAGCTGGAATCTACCCACCAGGACCACACCCTGGTAAATACACAGCTGGAATCTACCCACCAGGACCACACCCTGGTAAATACACAGCTGGAATCTACCCACCAGGACCACACCCTGGTAAATACACAGCTGGAAACTAGACACCAGGACCACACCCTGGTAAATACACAGCTGGAAACTAGACACCAGGACCACACCCTGGTAAATACACAGCTGGAAACTAGACACCAGGACCACACCCTGGTAAATACACAGCTGGAAACTAGACACCAGGACCACACCCTGGTAAATACACAGCTGGAAACTAGACACCAGGACCACACCCTGGTAAATACACAGCTGGAAACTAGACACCAGGACCACACCCTGGTAAATACACAGCTGGAAACTAGACACCAGGACCACACCCTGGTAAATACACAGCTGGAAACTAGACACCAGGACCACACCCTGGTAAATACACAGCTGGAAACTAGACACCAGGACCACACCCTGGTAAATACACAGCTGGAAACTAGACACCAGGACCACACCCTGGTAAATACACAGCTGGAAACTAGACACCAGGACCACACCCTGGTAAATACACAGCTGGAAACTAGACACCAGGACCACACCCTGGTAAATACACAGCTGGAAACTAGACACCAGGACCACACCCTGGTAAATACACAGCTGGAAACTAGACACCAGGACCACACCCTGGTAAATACACAGCTGGAAACTAGACACCAGGACCACACCCTGGTAAATACACAGCTGGAAACTAGACACCAGGACCACACCCTGGTAAATACACAGCTGGAAACTAGACACCAGGACCACACCCTGGTAAATACACAGCTGGAAACTAGACACCAGGACCACACCCTGGTAAATACACAGCTGGAAACTAGACACCAGGACTACAACCTGGTAAATACACAGCTGGAAACTACACACCAGGAACACAACCTGGTAAATACACAGCTGGAAACTACACACCAGGAACACAACCTGGTAACACTAGGTGCCTCCTAGTACTAGCCTCCACTGCAAAATTGTCTGTGGTGGCATGGAGAATATTTATTTTTTGGATGAGCCATCATATTTTACTACTGTTCCTCTACTAAAAATAATTTAAAATTGCCCTTGATAGTATAGTATTCATAAACCCTCTCAGTTACATGTCTCCATCTGTCTTTGATCCCTGGAAAATAGATCATTAATGAGAGACTGCATGTATGGCATTCAGTAACTGCATTGGGAAAAGTTTACACTCACTCTCAAACATGATACGAAACACAGATCTAAATCCAGGTTTGGATGTCTTTCGATGGTGAGTGCATTTTGAAAATGCTTAACTTAATATAAAAACTTCTTTCGGGAAGTACAACCCCCTCTATACACCCTCCCCCAAGCGTTAACACAGCAGTTCCTGAACACAAAGCTCAGCTATTTTAAGACAAGTTAAAGTTGTAACAGACAACAATTGGACGTTTGGCCAAAGGGGTCATTAGGCAAAGCTGTAGGGTCCGTTTTTATTCCATTGTGCCTGGTCAAAACAGATTTGAAAGACATGTCTTGACAATCCACATGTACAGTAATAACAGCCTACTGTGAGAGTGAGAGAAACAGTAAAGACATGATGGCCTGCCCTCTTTCCTATACTGAATGCTATGATTAGGGATAGAAAGCAGGACCTCTTTTACATACCTATAGCCTTTTTGTACTCAATCCTTCTCAATAATTAAATTTAGCTTTGTAATAATTAATACTGCGGTCTATATCATCTGTATCTGGACATATCACTAGATACTCAGTTTCCCAGCAGAACCTTTCCTTAATTTCTAAAATAATGCTCTTCCACTTCTGCTGTGTTGTGTTGAGTCCACAATTTCAACATGATCCATATGCTTCCTTCCAAATTTCCACAAAACAATTCTTTTTTTTTTTTTCCTTTTACATGCAAGAAGACAGTGTGCTTTAAAATAATGGACTTCCTTATTATGCATCTGTAGACTATTACAATCGGGGGGTTTCAACAACATTCTTCCAAAACAGTGAGACATTTCTTTGTAGCAAAATTCGTCATTTAAATTAAGAAAAACTATTTTTGTTCCAAAAATCCATATATACTTGAATCTGGAAATAATAATCTAATCATTCATTTTAAATCTTTAAGCTTAATCAATGTTCCTAAATGTGCAGGGAATCAAATAACAGTTCAATAAATATTTATCAAAAGATAATCACTTATTTTGTGTGCTACACTGAGTACGAACGCTTTGGATCGGTCACTGGAAAGTGTGCCGTTAGTTGGAACTCGGCAACATCCTCATATTCACTCCTCCTTAAGCCACTGAATCATCGTCTTGGGGCACAAAGGAAAGAGGAAAAAAAACCATGTTCGTCAGCATTGTGAATAAGAGCAGACATCAGCTGATCTCGGTTCTCTACGCTATTTTAGTTTCTATCTATTTTGAAATAGCTTCCTTCATACTTATAAACAGGTTCGCCCCCTACAGGTACGCCCCCTACAGGTCATCCCGAACGGACTTTAACCTCAGCCACGACTACGTGCACGTGTCAGATATCTGCAGTCATTAACTCGTCATGGATATGAGCAGAGTGTGCATGATCTTGATGTGGACCGGCTTGCAGTTGATTAAGCTTAGCAAAACAATGAGCTTCGTGGGTAAGTATGGCACAGATGTTTCCGAAAGTCATCTGATCAAACCAACCAGGTCTAAAGGTCGTCCTCTCGTAGCGACGCACGTTAACTCTATGCGCTTAATAAGATATGATGAGACAGCATGTGCTGAGAGCTTGTTCAAGCCAGTCAGTGCTTATCTCAACACAGGGTCAGCACTTTCATTACATCATAAGACACACAGCACGTTATGGTAAGCACATCAGCACTTTCTTAAGATCATAAGACACGCTTAACGCTTTCATAATTTTAAAAAGAAGAGAGTTCAGAGGCACTGTCTCATCGTCAGCACATTAAATACAGCGGTGATGTCGTCAGAGCTATACAACGTCAAGAGGACTGAGGAATTGTCATGCAGTAAAACACCTATTGTTATGCAAAATCTGCTGTATGCTTAATTAACATATTAAAGGACTAATCTGAAAATCAAACGAACGTCATTAAGTAGTAGTCGGTTTTAAATGACATGAAGATGAAAGATGAATGAAAGATGAATCCATTTGAAATTATTTTATTATTATATTATTTTATATAATAAAATAATGTTTAATGGGCAGCATTATCCCAGCTGGAAAATATCCTTCTAAATTTTTATTTTTATATTAAAAAGTGCATGCATTTAGAACATGCAGAGGAACTTCAGCATGTCATTTTATTTTGTTTCAAGAACAAAGCCTTATATCCAATTTGATCTGATGCTATAAACCCTAAACTGTCAAAAATTCAGTTAGCTTAGATTGGCTTTTACCTCAGCCACCTTCTGGAAAATCTTCACTGCTTTCCTCAAGCTTTTAGAGTGCTAAAGTAAGTCATTTGAAAAGGGGAAATAAAGTGTCCAAACACCACTCGATTAAGTAATGGTGATATTTTAAAATATCCTAAAAGCCTTCTTCTGTTTTTAAGCTGTTTATGGTGCAGAGATAATAAAGAAGTTTAGCTTGTGACTTTGATATTATTCACTACGGTCATAAAGGGGCTACGAAACCAAGTGTCCACCAAACAAGTGCTGGAGAGTTAAAAGAGGAACAGACAGAGCCACAGGGTTCGAGTCATTCAAACCCAGAACTATAAAATTTTACACTCTGACTACCAAGAACATACCTACAAGCAGCAACGGCTATCAATCAAGATAACATCTCACACATCTCGCCAAGAGAAGATGTGAGGGAAATTCTATACCTTCACACTACTACTACTAAAGCTTTAGGGTCCAAATTCCTGACTCCCAGGTACTATCTTCAAGGAAGTCATTGCCCATCTGGCTGATGAAGATTATCTTAAAGAATATAAAACTCGGTGTCTACAGGATCATGGTTACATCGTTAAGGGAACATTTACCTTGTTTGCACCTCAGGTAATAGCACTTTACCAGCACAGTCCCATTTTTACAGACCGTGTGGTTTGCATTACTGATAAATTCTGGATCCTATCCTGTGAACACTAGGTGAGTCGTGGAAATACACCCACCATACATGTACACACACACACACTTGCCTGCATGTTTTTAGAACCAGAGCTAAGGCTCAAACCAGAGACTCTGATTTAAATCAGAAAGATAAAATTCTTACCATAATAAAAACTCACACTCTCAGTCTTACACTATATACCCCACTCTGGAGCACACAAATCTGCCTCAGTAGTATGTACCAGGACTATAAATTACATAATGAACTGCTTGGGAACAAACGTCTGTTACTTCCATCTAACAAAACGTGTAAATATCAAATACACTCACAAGGTTAATAATGTTGGAACAAGTCTATTATAGTGCACATTAGAATAATTATACTACGGTTAATGACCGGACGAAAATACGATGCGGACACGGTTAAGAAGAAAATACTGAAGCTCTATTGTATTTGACAATCAGTGCACAAGCTGATATCAGCACAGTACACAGATCCAGCACTAAATGCGATATTTGCGTTCCATATTAAACAAATTCGTAATGTGTGCTTGAATACGGCTGACATCTGAGGTTTTACTTCCCATAAAGGCCTAGATAAGTGCTGTTTTATTCTTGATTAAAAAGTATGGTAGTAAGAGTGACAAAGCTGGTTGCTTTAGGCAACAAAAGTCAATAAATTCCTGCTTCCTCAAACCTATGCAAGACGTTTACAGTGCCTGGTAGGTGTCGGAGATCATTTCCTAAAGCACAAGATAAGAAATTCTGGTAAGGACTTTGAGAATTGTTGCAGAAATTCTTATCGTGCCTTATCTGTGTGTGATCGATAATCAACGGCCAGAGCAACCGCTGATGGCTGAGAAACAGATTCCAATGTGGAAAAAAATTATTTCCTGCCAAAACTGTAACACCTTTCTGAGAAAAATCACACGAGTGCCCACTCGAAAGACATTTCAAGACACCTCTCTGCTATTAATACCCGCTAATGATAAGGTGCTCTCTCTCCCCCGAGTGCCACGTCTATTTATGGGCAAAATCAGAATCCAGCCACCGAGTACAGCTCATCCTTGAACGTCAGCTGGATCAATCAGAGCTTCCTTATCACTGCTGTGCCTGTGGTTTTGCTTCAGGCACATGCCATTCACATGTCCCCCAGAAGGAATGGGCCTTCGGCAGGAAGTCAAAAGTGCAGACTGAGCACCTAAACCAAAGTCTAGAGTATGATGAAACTAGGTAAAGCTGAGGAACAGAACAGGGTTTTCCTGCACCGTGTGACCTCTAAATCATCTTAAGAGCAAGAGAACATGGCAGAACAAGGACGGACATGGACTACGGACTACCTTCAACCTTTGAGCAACATCTTATCATTTGCTGACCTGATAACAAGCATGAAATGGACTGATGCTTCATTCCTGTGAACTTTCATCCTAAGAACAACAATCTTGAAGACACTGTTTTATCTTACACCCTCCATGTGATGTAAGGACAAAGTCATAGTCATTGTTCCTTTTGAAGGAAAATCATGGTGTGTATTGGGATTTTACTTAACATATCATCTCCATAAGTGTTCATTACAATTCTACACAAGAATTTAGAGGAACTTCATAGGACTAGAAATTTATTTCATTTCTAATGCTATATAGTGTTTATGTCTAGTACACTTAGAGACAAAACTAACATTTTAAAACACCTTTGGCTTCTCTGCTCCAACCATCATTAAATACACTCACCGTCCACTTTAACAGGAACACCCATTCATTTATACAGCTGTCCAATCACCCAGTCATGTGGCAGAAACACACGAGCTTAAGTTAAATGTTTTACATTTAATTAATACAGCAAAATATTTAGGAAATGTGTGACTTTTTTCCACAAGAATAATACCGGGCATGTTCATTATCGGGACATTCATAGTGAGTAAAACAATAACGCCTGCTCAAACAAGACCACATTCTCTCTGCAGGTCTCCGGCATTTCAGTTGGATCTTTATTACAGCCTGAAGCAGCAAATATTTTCTTAAACCTGTCCTAAAGATATCCCGTAGTGAGGCATTCCCATTAACCAAATTTTTTTTTTAATGTGTAGAGTAGAGTTAAAGTAAAGATTCAGCAGTCAAAGACAGACAGGAAGTGAAAGCCAGAAACAAAGAGGAATCATTTCCTCTTTCCAGACCACAGCCACCACTTTTAACACATCAGCTGGTGATCACCTGACTCCAAAACCTCAACTCACTATAAAACAGACTCACAGAGCCAGGCATGCCAGATGGACACCGTGAAAAGTTTTCAGAGTAAACACGATCAAACGATGTCATGGTAAAAACGTAGAGAGAGGTCAGAAAAAGGAACTGTGCAAGTGCTGAGTGGTTTCCTGTTCCATAATAAGCGTTCAAAGAAAGCCTGTTTCTACAAAACAAAGATCTACACACAAAATCCCCAAAAGTTTGATGTTTCTTGGAAAAGTGAGCTTACCAAAAGCAGGAGTGATGAGAAGGTCCGGACCAATGGTTCAACATTTGAAGGGCGGATTCAAAGAGGGGTAAAAAATGGGACACAGAAAAATACAAATTCAGTACATACATATAGAAACAGAAAGAGACTAGGCTTAGAGCCAACCCCCCCCCCAAATCTGCTCTGCATATGCTGTATATGAACTCAGTGCCAGACTTTATTTTATGTCTGCACAGTAGATTCAAAGGATATTAAATCTATCTAACCTGGTTGCAGTGTTGTCACCCTGATATGACTGAACTGAATTAGTGTGAAAGCGCGTGCCCAACTTTTTCAGCGTGCACGCGCGCTCAGAACTTATCCCACGTTCACACCCATCACTTTTGCGCGTTAAAAAACAAAAACGAAACATGAACCTGGCTAAATGGCACCGTTTAAAGGAGTAAGAGACCCCACTCACATTACCAGCAGAAGTTATAAAGCCGGCACGGACGATCTTCTGGCACTTCCGGCAAGACGCACTGTCGAGTAGAAAGACGCAGTAACTGCGCTCACCTGAGCAAGAAGCCGCTTTGATCCACTCGGATGTGCGGAGGGAGTCTTCCTGAAATCTCGAAACCACGCCCCTCCTGCGCTATTGGCCGGACATGCTGTATGTCAGCGTAAGAATAAAGAATAAACCCCGCCCACTATTGTAATCCTGGTACTTATCAATTAATCTTAATACATGTTTCTAAACTTTTTTTTTTTTTTACCAAGCCACAACAGTCACAGAAAGTGGACATTTCAAGTGGACGTTTCCACTTATAACAATATAAATGACAAATTATTCATTAGAACAGCAGTTGGAAACAAAACATCAGCCATCACCGAAAAGTACCGAAAAATCTGGCAAGGGTTTAGCAGTCTCTCTAAAGGCATACCATTGCTATAAATAGCTTAAGTAAGAAAGAATGGTGGAGTCCCTTAAAAATAAAAGTGAAAGTATGAAAGTACCTAAAACTGAAATATTGTTTCAGCATTAACATTTATTTCACTCTATGTTTGTTTTGAATATAATTCGAATTTAATCGTCTACACTTACATATAGAAGTAATGACAGATAAAGTGAAAAAAAAAAATCTTATGAAGCAAATTCCAAGGCTTCACAAATAACTAGCATTTAATAACGTGTTGGTTCTTCTAATAAGGAAAAAAAAGACAAACAAAGACAATGAATCATAACAGATCTAATCAAGGGGGGGGGATCTACTATTCTATAATAAATCCAGAAATCTTGTCCAAAGAAAGTTCACTACCATTCATCACCAACAGAGGTCGCTACAAACCAAAACATTTCACACACTTCACGAGGACCTATATATATATATATATATATATATATATATATATATATATATATATATATATATATTTTAATTGACGATGAAACAAAAATCAGCAATAAATATTAATTGTCAATTTGTATGGTTTATGTAATTTATTGACTCTTGACCAGTAACAATTGTGCATGAACTTGACATACATTCAACCACAAAATAGTCTATAGGAAAAAAAAAAAAACATCACTTCATTTATGGCCTTCGTCATTTTCCAGCCAGGGTAAAACCTGAGAATTCATCTCTAGCAGTTATTGCTGTTTGATTGCACAACAATATCCGGGTACAATGAAACATAGTTCATGAAGTTGCATAATAATATTCTGTTGATGGATATGCAAAGCAAGATGGTGTTTCTTTTACAAATACGGCAGCTTTGACTGACAACTGAAAAGAGGTCTTTGATTTTTTTAACCGAAAAAGTCATTTGTGTTGGTGAATCTGGAGAAAACACATCAATAACACAATTGTTCAATAATTATTACAAGGATAGTTACTTAACAAGTGACACAATGCAGGACAAGAACAGCATATAAGCCTAACAGATCAGTGGAAGGCACAAGAACAACTCATTTTCTACTCTTGGACTTCATCTAAATACTGCACAAAAGTGAGTGATGGTGTCCTCAAAAGTTGGATTGTACCTCTGGTCTTTTTTTCTTTTTTTTTTTTTAAATACGTATATCTAATTTTTATGAGTGTTGTGTTCAGCACAAAATCTTATTTAAGCTACAAACTAAGTAAACTGCCCACAGAAGAACCCTACTAAGCAGTTAATGACTACATCTTACTTAAATGCCTGAGCATATAGGCTTGTTCAGACTTGCTCAGACTTGCTCTCCCTGTTGGAGATTTGCCTTTGGGTCCACGTCTACATCGGTTGGATGAGAGTTCGATATGGTAGGTTCTGTGTGCAGCTGTGTGAGGGAGTTATTGGGGGATATATGTGTATTCATAACATAACTCTGTGTTCCTGTCTGTTCTGGTCCCTCTACACCTGTTTCTGGTGCCCCATCTGGAGCTTCAAATGAGTCTCCTCCTAATGCTGCCAGTTTTATATAGCCCTTACTACCCAAGCGGTCCAGCCTCGGGCAGCTGAATCTGCGTGACCTTTCTTCATGCCGTGCAGTGCCCAGGTCAGAAAGGGCATTCAGGGACAGGTGGGAGCCCAGGATCCTGAACCCAGAATTGGGAAGCTGCAGCTGTTGCTGGCATATACTGGATATGTCACCTGAGAGCTTGGAATCCCGAGATACCGACAAACCTGCCCTCAATACTTCAGCTTTGGTTTGTATGGCAGTGCTGAGAAGTTCTTCAGAGCATCCAGAGCCCTGGCACTCTGGCTGCAGTTTGTCTGTCAGACTGCACGGCGTGGCATGCTCTCCCTCACGCACTTCTCTCGCCTCCATTTCATGGTTGTTGAGTTTAATCACAGGTAATGTGAATGCATTAACTGATGAAGAGACTATAGAGCGCGTCTCCCACTCCTTGGGAGCAGGTGCTGGCTCTTTAAACCTGTTCTGATCTCTGTAAATGGTGTAGATTGTCTCAGTAAGTGACTGCCTTTCTCTACACCAGCTAAACTTTCTGGCGAATGATGATCTGCTGTAATCCTTTTCTTTACATGAGACAGTCGAAGGCCACGAGCCTCTTGAAGGCATGGCTGTCTTATATGTGGTTGAGGAAAGATCTCCTTCCTTGGACTGTGTGCATCCCAACAGCCCGTTAAGAGGGGCATGGCCTTTTGAGCGCAAGCTATGGATGTCTATAACCGTTGAGTATATGTCCCTCAGGTCAATGATTTTGGTCTTCTTGTCACGGTTCTCATGGAGCACGGCATTGGCGCAAATAAAAAGGAAGATGCCAATACCCATGACCAGTGGTCCAAACACTTTGAGGTTGTCGGAGTACAGATAAGTGGAGAAAATACCCTCAAAAAATCCAACAGGCCGGAAATTAGGCTTGGTAGCATTAATCATACCGTCGCTGCTATTCCAGTGCAGCTTCATCCAAAGCTTTGTATTGCTCGTGAAGTTTGATCCTGGCCGAAGGATTTTTTTGGCAACAGTTGCCTGTTTCATTGGCTGCTTCTCTCTTGGAAAGACTTTTGGGTAAGCTGAGGTTTCTTTGGGCCAGTATCCGAGGACCGCCATTGATATTCCCACCATTAAGATGACCACTCCGACTGCTGCAACCAGGCCAGATACAGAAAACAGCTTCAGCTTGCCCTTCACCACCACCACATTGTTCTTCATCTTCTTCCTGGCTTTCCTTCTTCGCTTGTTCTCCGCCCGGTTTTTGGTGCGCAGCGAATCCTGCCGCCGGGAGATCCTCAGGAGCCCGCCTGTCGCTATCATTGTGACTGCTAGACAATGGATCTGTCAGTCAACCTGCAGGAAACACAAAAATGTAGACATATTCCACATCAGTGACTTACTGGCTACTACTATTTTGACAAGTCAAAGGAAAAAAAACACCATGTCTAAACATTCAGTAGTTTAGTATCATGTCAATGATGTCCAGGGACACTCAGTCCTCCAGTCCTGCCAACTCACGAGAAGCACCTGCACTACACACCTGATACTCATTCATCAAGACTATAATGGTCCTTTCAGCATGTGCACTCATTTCTTTGCAGTACAGTATGTTGGCAGCTCTGAGACCAAACACGTTGTGCAGATATGTGTGGAAATGTACACAATGTACGCCATATTTTTGCCAGAACCATTGAGGAGAGAATTTTCTACACTCTTATTAAAATTCTTACAAACTATGTTTTGTCAACAACATAACAACAATTCATACAGACAAAAAATGAAAAAAGCATTTTTTCCGCCTCCTTAGACAGATCACTAGTCACTGCAAATCAATACAAAGTTCTTCTGACTGAACTTGTGCCAATAATAATAATAATAATAAAACATTTCTCTCTTAATAGTAGTGGTTTCATCCAGGTTGGCCCCACCCACATCCACAGGGCTTAATGGCTCATTGAGTGGTTTGATGAAGATGAAAATAATGCCTTTGCACTCACCAGAACCCAACCCAGCTGATCTCCTCTGGGATATTTCAGAGCAACCTTTTAGACAGCACTCTCTCTAATGTCAGCATCAAAACTTTTTGGATATAAATTGAGGCAATATCTTTTGAAAGAACAGTGTTCATCCTTACGGTACATTGCACGTACTTGCAGAATCTATAGAGAGGCCGAGTGAAGTTCAACATCATATCTGGTTGGTACAGCTGAATTTTAATTTTTACAAATATTAATATTCACTCGACACTTTATTAGGAACACCTATACACCTGCACATCCATGCAGGTATCTAATCAGCCAGTCATGTGCAGCGATGCAATTCATGAAATTCGTCTGTACACATCAAGAGCTTTCGTAAAGAATGTACATCAAACCTCAGAATGGGAAATAGCGTGATCTCTGTGACTTTAACCATAACATGATGGTTGGTACCAGATGGGCTGGTCTGTGTATTTCATAGACGGCTGATCTTCTTGTTTTTTCACACAATACAGTCTCTAGAGTTTACACAGAATGGTGTGAAAAACCAAAAAAACTGTGAGTGGAGGGTCTGCAGGCTGAAACAACTTGTTGAGAGAGAATGGAGAAAAATGAACAGACCATTTTGTCCTCCAGTCTTTAACTGTCCAGTTGTCCAGGCTGATAGGAGTAAAAAAAACAGTGTAGTTTTCTGCTGTTTTAGCCCATTCACCTTGATGTTTTATGCATACTGAGATGCTTTTCTCCACACTTCACGGTTGTAAAGAGTGATTATTTGAGTTATTATAAAATTTCTGGCAATCCATCCATTTTCCTCTGAACTCTCATATCAACGAAGAGTTTCCACCAACAGAACTGACTCTCACTCCATGTTTTTGCACCAGTCTGTGTAAACTCTAGAGACTATTTTGTGTGAAATTCCCAGGAGATCAGCAGTTTATGAAATACTCAAACCGGCCCATCTGGTACCAACATTCATGCCACAATCAACGTCACAAAGGACACACTTTTTTCTTCATTCTGATGTGAACTGAAGCTCTTGACGTATTTGCATGATTTTTTGTTATATATTTTTGCATGGTGATGCTGCCACATGATTGACTGATTAGATAACTGCATGAATGTGCAGGCCTACAGGTGTTCCCAATACAGTGGATAGTGAGTGTATGTTCTGTATATATTTTATGTATAGGCTCTTGATGACACTCTTGATCTTATTGCCATCAAATCTGGAACACAACACCACACTGAAATCAGATAAGCAATACAATTCAACTTGAACCCGTGGAGTACTACTAAACGACTCCAGATTATTTCTAAAATCTGCACTTTGTGTTTTCTGACAGCTAGTACCTCACATATGACAACCCCCTAAACTGCCTCATCACATAAACCAACTGCTTTGAGAAGATGCCATGGCTTAATTGCACTGAATAATGTACAATTCACCCCCGACTTTGCCGGTAGGTGATCCATTTGCTTAATCATTCATAATTATGTGTGGCTTAGGGTGAATTTATGAATAATTCATCTCATAAATGTCTGCCCTGGCACACAGTTTTTTGGAAATGCCAGGGTTTTAGAATGGCAGGCTATCGGGAATGTGAGCTTGAATGTGCTGGCTGAGACCCCTGCTGGAGCTCCATAACAAGCCCAAGGGTCAGGGACCTTCAGTGAGAGTCTTTTCAATGTATCTCAATGCAGAAAGACACAACAGCTTAATCTGTATTTATAATAGCTGTCTATACTGTAGTGTACATCCATTCAGATATAGTGTAAATGTGTAGCATTTGCTCCAATCTACCGTTCTCAGATCTACCTCCTCAGTGGTGACTTTCTTTAAGCAAAATGTATGTTCTGTAAAATTCACAAAGGTTTTAAAGACTCAGTGATGAACTGAGTAGAGCTGAGCACTGTTTTGGACTCTAATGTTATTTATTAGCAGTGTTACTGAATACACATACGTCAAAACTGCTAATCTACACATACAGATTCAAACAGAAGGTGCACTATTCATGGCAGAAAAGGTTCACAAGGAATCTGTACATTCAGACCAAAAGAATTGCCATGAGATCTTTTTGCTTTCTGAGTAAACGAGCGAGCAGATATGAAGCTTGAGGGACAAAAGACGGACCATAGTGCTGCATGATGCATTTTACAGCATTTATTCTTTCATCCTTATTGACTGGTTGGGGACAATGTGCTTTAAATTAGGATACTAGTTTGTTTTTCTGTACTTTGGGAAATTGAACCAACAAAATTTGATGTAAAATACTGCAGGCAAGTACAAACAAGAAAAATAATTGTGTGTGTGAGATTTACAGAGAAAACACTCCCAGAAACATGCAGTTGAGCCCAATTATGGCTGCGAGTGTTGTAGCTGTCAGAGACCGGCTTCACAGACATGCTTTCTTCCCGATTTAAACTTCAGCTTAAAATACGAATCTGTGCAACCTTTATCACATATTTCAGATCACGCTAATACGTGAAAGCCAATTTTGCCATGCCTGTTCTGAACTAGTTCGTTTACGAGATTATTACTGACACAGGACTTGATTGATTTTCACTTTTCTCTGTTGGAATATAGAGTTTATGGATTAATATGGACTGTGTAGGTTGGCATCAATCAATGGTCATGCATATGTCTCTAACAAACCTGCAGGTACTCATAAGTGCGTGTTCATATAATGCTGGTGATATAACAAAAAATCTCTCTCTCGATCCCTCTTTTTAACTGAGCAGAGCTAAAAGAACAATGCAAACTGTACACGCATACATACTCCCACACTCACACCCTGGAAACTCCATATGCCTCCTTCATAGGGTCAGTAAAGGGCCAGTCCTCGTCTTTGGGCCATTTATAAGTTGGCTGCATTGAAGTGTGATGTTTCGGGAGAACATAATATCACCTCCTTGTGTGAAGAGCAGAGGAGCAGCTTCTCTGGAAAGGACAAGCCTCTCCTTGGGCCTAATGCATGTGAAAGGTCAATGAACAAACACACACACACACACACACACTCCCATGCACCATACTGACGTATTATTTGCACAGACACAAAGTACCATGCTCTTAAGTGTTGCATATTTTCTGCACATCATCTGTAACGGCTAGATACAGAACTGACTTAGACTGGGTTTTTGATGAACTGATCAAAGGCCTCACTATGTAATGATTAAAACACACCACAGTGGATTATTTTCCCATAACTTAAGAACTTCTTTGCATCTGTTAATGAGATAGAAAATTCAGCTTGCTCAAAGTTCAAAACTCTTTATTATAAAGACATTCCTGTGGAAGAAAACTCACTGACTTGGCAAAATACAGGCAACTCTCACCATAAATATTTAATAAACAGCTAAAACCTTCACACTGTATCAATGATTATAAGATCCTTAGATTATATCGATTGCCCACCAGACAAGTCCCTGTGAACAAATCGTTACTATAGAAACGATAATCTATTTAAAAAAAAAAGGGCAGATCAGATTTGAGAATTCAGCAGTACCGTGTTAATTATTCGTTATTTGAGAAATCTGGCACTGGCATCATAGTGTTGCTTGTTTGTGAATCTTGAGTACAAATTTGTAGGCAAACAGAAATAGTGATTTTAATTTCAGTTATCTACAAAATCTGATTATTCATTTATGAGTCTCTTGGTGTTTTGATATTGTTTAACATTCTCTGATCAAAGACCATGTTGGTTTTTTCTCTCACAGGCAAAAATAAAAATGCATAAAATGTTGCTAATCAGTTTATAAAAAACAACAACAAAAACGGTTCATGTTAGGGAAAATATCTTAGTATCCTAGCACTTGCCATAATTTAAAAAAAAAAATGTTGAGCATAACATTAATTCATTATAAAAGAAAAAATGACAGCTACAACAACAACAACAAAAACACCTTCACTCTGTCCATGGTGCTGATGTGATAAACACTGGAAGATCAATGGGCTCCACATGACTAAAACATACACCCAACTTTGAACATACATTACAGGCTGATATAAAGCACATGCTGTCATTCTGTAACGACTGGATACTCAATCATACACATGCTTGAGCTTAATCGTTCGAAACCAGTAATAAACCACGTTCATGACAAAACAAAACGAAAATGCACACTCGAACACACACAGCCTTGAGGTTTTGTATCTTCTGTTCTGACACCTGAAGCTGGAGGGCTAATTAAACGCTGGAAGGATGTTGTGACTCAGGTGTGTTAGAAAATGGAACGGTGTGGAGTCTGTGCTTGTAGTCCTTGAGGATTGGATTGAAAATCCCTGGTTTGTACAATTTTATAAACATAGAATAACACCCCCCCCCACCTCCCAACCCCAGCCCCCCCCACCACACACACTCACACACACACACACACAC
Organism: Hemibagrus wyckioides; assembly: GCF_019097595.1. Classification (NCBI taxonomy): domain Eukaryota; kingdom Metazoa; phylum Chordata; class Actinopteri; order Siluriformes; family Bagridae; genus Hemibagrus; species Hemibagrus wyckioides. The sequence goes on along the minus strand of NC_080729.1, from coordinate 15,461,291 downwards.
ACATATACCAACGCTGCCTCGTTATGCATTTTCATCTTCTGACAATAAAACCACAGGCTTACTGAGAAAATAGTTCTTCAAATCTTTTCTGATCTCCTTTTTTATGTTAATAGCTCCTTGGCCTTTAGGAAAAACACAACCATATGTGACATTTTTGAATGATGAAACAGCTGTGTGTGCTTTACTTGACTTTCATTCAAAGCTTTGATTTATTTATCAGCATCCTCCATGCGCCAGTTCCATTTACTCTGAGTCTTAATGGAATGCACACACAGGACCACCACTGACCAGACCTTATTATGTCACCTTCTCAGGACAGCAGTGACCTCGACATGATAGTGGTGTGCTTCGTGAGTGTTGGGGTGATAAGAGTGCATCAGGTGCAGCAGTATTATTGGGAATTGAAACACCTGGCGTGATGAGAACCAAATGCAGAAGAAGCAACACCAACATGCTAGGAGTGTCCAGTAAAGCATGTGATACACTCAGATCAACACCACAAGTGCTACCATGGCAGTACGACTGCTGGAAATAAAGGAAATTATTTTATAAATAAAAGAAAAAGTGGATGTTTCCTTGTTGTTATGTGCTATCAAATAAACTTCTTGTTGTATGTATTTTTCACCTGGATGAGTGCACCTTTAATTATGAGTACATAATTATTTAGATGATTTGGAGTATATAATTAGACTTGAAGGGCTGTTTAATGCTCATTAACATACACATACACATTCCCAAACTTAAATACACATAATGCAGGAACAACAAAGGTACAGTTTGAGAATAGTCCAACACCTGAATCTATGGTGTGCATTGGTCCTATAGGGGTCCATTTACACCGATGCATGGGGTAAAAGGAGGATGGCAGATTGTGCCTAGCAACAGATGGGCTACAGTCAGTAACCATACCTACGAAGCAGAACCTGATAAAATGTCCAAAGTAAATGCATTTACCTTACAATAACAACTGAGTATTAGAACATTTATTAGGCCATTATAACGTATTTAAATTACACCACAGGCTCTGTTATATTCTAGAGGGTAAGAGCTGCGCCAGTCTCACGCGCTTTCATCAACCTTTTACAAAAGACTGACCATTCGCACGACTGACAGAAAAAGCGAATGGTTATTCATATATGTTCAAATGACTGCTTACAACCAGCTCGCCACTGTCTGGCACTGTCTGAGCAGTTACTCCGAGTTTGGAGGTAGAGAATGGAGGAGCGCGAGACAACCAAACGCACATGATCCCTGAGTGATGTACTTGCATATGAAGCTGTTCGTAGATTCATAGATTCCCAGAAACTGATCAATATGATGGATATGATGCCATTAAATAGAGAGATTACTTAGCACATTATTATTTCAATCTAGAAAAGAGACACGCGCGTGCTCAGCTCAGCGTTTGCGTGGTATTATCGCTGTTATGCGCGCTCACCGAATCAAAAGACAGCACTAAGGGTCGATCTTAAAGGATGAGTGCACATTATTCAACCCAATTATCCTATAAAAGTTCCGCCATCTTAATGCACGATAATGTACAACAGTGCACAATTGCACGTCGAGTTGAATCGGATAAAGTTTCCTTTCAAAGACAAAAAGCAAGCCCTGTCCGCGCGCGCCTTACCGAAATGACGCCTCTCCATCGCTCGCGCCTCAGAGCTCTCGCGCCTCCACTTCAGTAGTAACGAGCCATGGCGCTGGAGGATCGCTCGCGCTCGTGCGCCTCACCGGCTTCGGAAATGAACCGACAGTCGAAAATCCAGTCGCCTAAAGGGGAGGGCTGAACCCACGCGCGTCCCGCTGATGAAAAGACATGTTGCCAGATCATGCAGTTTCGCATGCAGTCGTAAAGTGTAGAATCACAGGTCCAGGGGATGGACTCGAACCTGGGCCAGCACCTCCCATGTCATGACGTAAACACTCGTTTAGAAGTCATTGTTAAATCACACACAACACAGCTGGAAAGTCAAATGTCCCCAATTTGTTTACCCCATCTGAGAAGAACAATCACATACACACTCACTGACCACTTTATTAGGAACACCTGTACATTGGCTCATTCATGCAATTCAATTACCCAATCATGCGATAGCAGCGTGCTGGATGCAGAAACGTCAACCGTCCAGTTGATTAAGCCTGTGTCCACTGTAGTCTCAGAGTCCTGTTCCTGGAGTCAGGAGCAGAACCCCATGCAGTGATTTAGGGCCTCAAGTGTTGCCATGATGTACATTCTGAGATGCTTTTCTGCTCACCATAGTTGCAAAGAGGGATTATTTGAGTTAGCATAGCTTGCCAATCAGCTCAAACCAACTGGCCATACATTTCTGAAGCCGAAGCTTCTTTACTTTCTGCATGATTCCATAGATTGTGCTGCTGCCTCATGATTAGCTGATTAGATAATTGAGTGAATACGTGGTGGCCAGTGGGTGTATTTCACCGTGTTATCCTATCTGATTTACTTGTCTTAATAAATGAATTCCATAAGTAGAGAGAGATTTTTTGGTGACACAAATTCATTTTATTTTATTTTATTTTATTTTATTTTATTTTATTTTATTTTATTTTATTTTATTTTTATACCATTACTGCATTACACATTCAACATAATTTGCTTCATCTGTATTTAAATATATACTCAATAAAATATTTAATAAACATTTGGCTAATGGCATGAGTGCAGATGGATCAGGTCCAACTCTGACTTTGCAGTAAAGAACGTCTCTTTATTTCTATATTTATACCTGATTATGCTAGGCTGAAAAATTGATTTGGAATGGTAGCCTTAATTTGGCAAATTAACAAGCAAATTAATTTGGCTGGGCTTTTAACTGGGACTAGGCTACAAATCGACTGCAATCTGGCAACCCTTAAGACAAATGTTGGATTTAAGAGCTTGCGAAGCAGTCTTTGCAAAGGATTCATAAATACATTAGAATTAAAATGTCAAATGTAATGAGTTATAGAATCGTGTAAAGGAAAAAAAAAAACTTTTCTCAACTGGCTGTCCTAATGCGTTTGCTTGCTCTCAAAGCCTGATGCATTCCAGGCCTCTGAAATTGTCTCATAATGTTTGGATAGTGAACAGCTAATGCACTGAACAGGAACAGGCTATTAAACAAAGGTGTGTTTAACATTTTTGGCTGATGAGCATTGTGTTTTTGTGATCGTGTGCTCGACTGGTTTATGACTGGTCTTTGTGGACAAGAACGAGGGATATGCATATCACGCATGGGACTTTGACTAGACTGTAACAACATGTTGACATTCCTGCTCTGAGTTCTGCAGAAAGGAAGGCAGTGACACAGCACAGGCAACCCATTAACGCTGAAAAATACACAGGTCTGTTTGATATTTTTTCTTCGCCTTTTGCCTTTTGACTGCTGAGAATATTGTCAAGAATAGTCTTCGAACTGACTGACAGTGGTACTTTTAAATGAACTGGAGGAATTGATCCACCAGCCAGTTTGCATTATTTATTGATCTGCACACTTACCACTCACCAAAAACCACAATATCGTTAGCTAAACGTTTATGTTTGGTGATTATCAGGGCAGCTGCGCAAGCTAGCAAAGCTTTTAGGAGAAAGGTGTAAGACGAACAATTTGCACTCTTATCAAACATTTAGAAGAAAACAGTGTCATGTTACAGTTATGACATTATTTGCATGTCACACAAATGTTCTGGCTTTACTGGTAAAATGATCAAGATTGTGTTAGTTTTCAAGATTCAAGATTCACAATTTTATTTGTCACACATACAGTGATATACAGTCTACAACTTACAGTGAAATGTCAAAAGAAAAAAATGAACAGAAATGAGAAGAAGCTTGCAATAACATGAAAGAAGTAGAAATTGAATATTGATGTACAGTCCGCAGACAGTTAGCTAGCATGCAACCAGCATATATTATGAAGCTCGTGCTTGTAACCAGCTACTCTGCTCTTTATTTCAGCCAGGAAAAGAACATTTAGCAGTAGTGCTCACTCTCAGCATCTTGACATGATCTCCCAACGTGATTCTGACAGAGTAGCAGTGCAGTGACCTGCCCCAGAGGACAGATCTTTACAGGTGTGTGGATATAATGTGACAGCTCTCAGCGTGAGGTTCAGCGCAGAGCACCTGCTGCATCACATGGAAAGACATTTTGGAGCTATTAGTAGTGCAACACACTATATTAGGAGCAAAAAACAAAAGAAAACATTTATTTAGCTAATAATCCAGCCACCTGGAAAAAGAAGCAACTGAAAGGAAGGAACAAGCGATGGATGGTTTGTTGGGAAAAAAACAAAAAAAGCAAAACTATGGCCAGTTGCAAACTGTTTTTATCTTTCTATCTGTCTGAACACAAGGCCTTTAAAATGCTTTTAAAATGAATGCTAATTTGCTGCTGTACTTAAGTACTGCTGTGGATGATTTATACTTTAAATCATGTATTATTGTAATTGAATACTTCTACTCTTACTAAATATATATCCAAGAGTAAACATATACTTTGTACTTCTTATATTTTCATTCTGTCCTTCAGATTACACCTTAAAAATCTCAAAAAACAATCTTTTCTTTGTAAAAAAGGCGTCTTTTACTGGATTCATACAGAATCGAGGTGTCTCAAGTGCCATTAACTTGAAAAATGAAAGCAGTTTGATGTGTTGTGCATTAGCTAGATACACTGTATTGCCAAAAGTTTTGGGACACCCCTCCATATAATTGAATTCAGGTGTTGTTTGTCAGGGGTTGGGCTCGGCCCCTTAGTTCCAGTGAAAGGGAGTCTTAATGTTTCAGCATACCAAGACATTTTGGACAATTTCATGCTCCCAACTTTGTGGGAACAGTTTGGGAATGTTCACTTCCTGTTCCAGCATGACTGCACACCAGTTCATAAAGACATGAATGAGAGCTGAGACTGGAAGCCATTTCAAAACTGGGATGTCTGCCTTTACATGCACATGAATGTAATATGGAGTTGGGCCACCCTTCACAGTTATAACAGTTTCAACTCTTCTGGGAAGGCTTTCCACAAGTTTAGGAGTGTGTTTATGGGAGTTTTTGACAATTCCACTAGAAGCACATTTGTGAGGTCAGACGCTGATGCTGGACGAGAAGGTCTGGCTCTCAGTCTCCACTCTAATTCATCCCAAAGGTGTTCTGGCGGGTTGAGGTCAGGACTCTGTGAAGTTCCTCACTCATCCATGTCTTTATGGACCTTGCTTTGTGCGCCGGTGTGCAGTCATGTTGGAACAGGAAGGGGTCATCCCCAAACTGTTCCCACAAAGTTGGGAGCATGAAATTGTCCAAAATGTCTTGGTATGCTGAAACATTAAGAGTTCCTTTCCCTGGAACTAAGGGGCCGAGCCCAACCCCTGAAAAACAACACCTGAATTCAATGATTTGGAGGGGTGTCCCAAAACTTTTGGCAATATAGTGGCAAAGTTTTTATTTTTACATTAGTTTGTAAAATTAGATAGCAAGTTAAGTTTTTTTTTTTTTTTTTTTATAATTAGCCCATTAAATCAGGTAGTTAGTTTTGTTTTATATATTAGTTTGTTAAATTTGCTAGCTCCTTAGGTTTTGTAATTTAGCTATTTAAATTATCTATCTGGCTATTTTTTTTTTTAATTTATTTGTTAATTAGCTTCTTTTGGTTTGTATATTATTATGTTAATTTAGCTAGTTAGCTAAGTTTTTATACTAAAAATGAAAACGATTTTTTTAAATGAATTAGATGGGTTAAGAAATAGTTCATTAAGATTTCTTTTCGTTGATAATGTGCTTTAGTGTTCAAAAGGATTATTAAACATTATTTAGCCCGAAAGGATCGTGGAGTGATGTACTAGTGGCCAGCTCTTTTACTCAGTTAAGAAAAATTACGTTTTACTCTTGAATGCTTGATAATGATTAAATGTAGATGCTTTTTTCAGTTTCTCTGTACGTTGTCATTCCCAGATGGGTTCCAAGGAAACAATTTCTCTTTCCTTTTCTCTTGAATACTGATCACACTTGAGCTTTTAACACAACCAGTGTTAACCTACATGCCTCAGGATATTCCTTAACTTTAACAGTCTAGACTCTCTCTCTCTCTCTCTCTCTCTGTAAATGAGGTCTGGGACCATCACATGGTTTCCCTAGTCCCTGGGTTGACATTTTGCAAATGGGATCTGGTGGGTAAGATCACAGCACACCTGTTCCTCCTCGTTAAGTGAACATATCCGAGCAGGGAAAAGAGTTAGAATTCATTATTCTTGCTTCCAACTGGAGCGATAGAGGAGTCATGGGCTAATCTTGTTTCCCATTAGAAACGGCTGCTCTTTATTGGACAGAGCTGGAGTTGAGGCACCTGGACCTGTAGTCTGAATCATTATATTAGTTCTGTAAGATCAAGACAAAAAGTCAGTAGAACTATTTCATATCTGAGATAAAAAGAGGTCAAGCCAAATAATTTTTTGTTGACTCCAGCATGTCCTTGTGGGTAAATATATAGAACACTTTTACAGAAAGAAGGAAACAAAGAAGGACACAAAATATTATTTGACTGTTATTAAAAATATGATTCCAGGGCACTGAAAAAATATAGAAATAACTAGATAATTTATGGAAACTGCTCAACCAGCAAAACTGTGTAATGAGCTCTGAGATTGGTGACTGGTTCCTGGAGTCACATTTGTAAATGTGATTAAATTCTACCACAAAAAATGTCTGGAAATTTCTATCTATCTATCTATCTATCTATCTATCTATCTATCTATCTATCTATCTATCTATCTATCTATCTATCTATCTATCTATCTGTCTATCTTTCTGTCTGTCTGTCTGTCTATCTTTCTGTCTATCTATCTGTCTGACTGTCTGTCTGTCTGTCTGTCTGTCTGTCTGTCTGTCTATCTGTCTGTCTGTCTGTCTGTCTGTCTGTCTGTCTGTCTATCTATCTATCTGTCTGTCTGTCTGTCTGTCTATCTATCTATCTATCTATCTATCTATCTATCTATCTATCTATCTATCTATCTATCTATCTGTTTGTCAATATAACCAGGTTTGCTCTAATGCTAAACTCTAAATATGTCTAGTAGAATATTACTACAGTGAGCCCAGAAAAAAAACAAAAAAGCATCAGTACATATCAATAATTTCTAAATGCTGGTCCTGGAACACTAACACTTATGGAACTCCCAGTTCTTCAGAAATATGAATTATTTATATATAAACTTCGAAAAAGGAGAGAGGAATGAGAGTTACACTGTTTCTGGCCTGGCACATGCCCAAAGCTTGCATTATGCATAAAAGTCATTGAAGTATGAAAAATCATTGCTCCTTTATTTTAATTGCAAGAGAGCAAAACCCATCTAATGGACAGTAGATTT